>NC_136428.1:382031784-382631784 GCF_052849685.1 Lactuca virosa
CATACAAATATACATATACATACATAGTACACATACAAAATACACAATACATACGAAAACACATACACATACAAAATACACATATACATACAAATGCACATAAAAAACTCGTATACATACATAATACACATATACATACAAATACATATACAAATACAAATACATATCCACATCTACAAACACAAAATACACATCTACCAAATCAAAATTTCGACAAGAACAATGGTGGTGGCGGTATACTCCGTCGAGAATGGTGGGGGATCTCAAAATTATGGCAGAATGCAGGTAATTCCGACAACTAACACAAATGCTGGAAATTTAGTGGGGAGAAGAGAAAAAGAAAAGAAAAAAACGGAGAAGAAGAGGGGTGAAATTGCAAATATTTCAGTGAAATTACGATGAGGTCGACAGTGGTGAGCGGAGAGAAGAAGAGAAAATACAGAAGACCGGGAAAGAAAGTGACGACGAAGAGGGGTTTATTATCAACGCCCTTTTGCAACGACATATACTCATTGGTGGCAACTCACTGGAGCGAAAACAACGTGGGATTTCCTACGTCATTGGATCATCGCTTAAATCGACGGATGAGGTTGAAATGACGCGGATTGCCAACATAAGCCTTGTAGCGTCGACAACAAACACGTTTGTTTGTTGTCGCCGCTAAAATTGCTCGTCGCCGCTATTGTTGGTTATTCTTATAGTGATAGGGTGATAGGTAAGCTCATTTGAGAACTTAAAGATTTGCGAGAACTCGAGAACTCCTAATATGGTCATCATTTCCAAAATCGAAACATCGTTAGACTTGTAGACCAACGACTAAGACAGATCCATCGTCCAAAAAAGATTTGACAATTTTTTTATTTTTTATTTTATTTTATTTTTGTAAATTTGCGTGTATGCAACACATGATTATCCGTAGTAATATTGATAATCAACAGTTATATGGACTGCATACATATGATTGTCCGTAGTAATATTGATAATCAACAGTTATATGAATTGTATGTGTATGATTATTCATAATAATATTGATAAGCAACAGTTATATGGACTGTGAACGCAATCCATATAACTGATGATTATAAACATTACTACGGATAATCATGCGTCCACAATCCATATAACTGCTGATTGTGCATAAAACTTTATAAGGTTCTTTAGGTACCAAATAAAAATTTATTTTATTTACCATTAGTCAAGATCAATTATAAACTAAAATCCAATATTTAAAGTTTAATCGTATAGCACTTAAGAACTGGTTATAGTGTTTTAATAAAATTTCATTTTATACTTCAGACTTGGAGTTTTGGATAAGTTCTAAAATCATTATTTTAAATCTCCTTTTAATAATATAAATCTTTTGAATTTATGAATTTGTATAATAAAACTCATTTTATTTTATAAACTAAATTTTATACATCGTATGAGAAAAGTCATATTTTGATAAACCAAAACTCGAGTAATGATACTTATGCTTTAAATCTCATTTGATATGCATAAAACATAATATCAACATGTTGCGTTATATTTAAAAACTAATATCATATATTAAGTTTCGACATAAAAAATAATCACTAGTTTTATTATTTGTCGTTATAACGCTATAAACTGATTTTAGTCTTTTTAATAAGACACACTACAAGAAAAATGCAATTTTGCTACGGAAGGAATCCGTCGCAAAAAGTTGAAATTCTGTTGCAAAAAACGAATAACGACGGAATTTGCAACGATCGATTACCGTCCCTAAAAACGCCGTAGCGAGGGTTTGCAATGGAAACGATAATTTCGTCACAAATGTGACAACGGAATGAAATCCGTGGTAGGTGGTATTCCGTCGTGTATTCCGTAGTAGGATTCCATCACACAATTCCGTGGTGGTGATTCCCTAGCAAATTCTGTGGTGGTGATTCCCTAGCAAATTTCATGGTGATGAATTTCTAGCAAATTGCATGGTGGTCATTCCCTAGTAAATTCTGTGGTGGTGATTCCGTAGCAAATTCCGTCGTGCTGAATCCCTAGCAAATTCTGTTTGATGACTTCCTAGCAAATTCCGTGGTCATGAATCCCTAGCAATTTTCATGGTGTATATTATATACCAGATTCCATATGGACCGATGGATAATTGATTTATAAATTATATCCATATTATTTTGTAGTAATATATGAAAAACAAAAATAACAAATAAATCAGAAGATTATATCATAAAATAATACAATAATTATTTATTACATGGAAAAAGGAAAGCTGCTAATCTAAAATAAATACTCTACAATAAACATATATCAACACTTTATGACCTACTAGTGTTGTTGTTTTGTAAAGACATTAATAAGATCTATTGCCGTTTGAAGTTGTTTTTCAAGATGCCCGACCCTTGCTTTGTTTTCTTCTTGTTGGACGTTCATCATTTCTTTAAGCTCTTCGTTTTGCTGTTTTTGTTTAGCAACAAGCTCCCTCATTTCTTTTATTTCATCATTTTTTTTCCGGAATGTAAGATACATCCGTTTTACCGTTCCTATTGGGAACCGCCTTTGCAAAAGAGCCTAATCCATAAAGTCCTCTTTTTTTGTCATGACCACCAACAACATCATAAAATAGTTTGTCCTCCTTAAATTCAACACCTTTAGCTTCCAACTCTTCCCGTTTTTCTGTATAAGCTGACTACAACATAAAAATAATATAAGTTAAAAGATATAAAATTTATGAATGATATTATGAACTAGCTACAATATAAAAGTTTAACACTAAAATGAATATTACATGAATTTGTCTATCTTTTTCATTTGTGAAAGTGACTCCATCGTGATTCTTCGTGTGTGTATACAGGAACAATTCACTATGGGGTGGATCACATCCTAATTTCCTCTTCTGCATAAATACCATATAAAATGTCAAATATACAGATAAACATATATAAACATTGATACAATGTACCATTAAAAAAATTACCAAAATCAGAAGCTATCTTCAAATGACTTGCGGATCCAGCGTTATGTGTAGGTTTTGCTACTCCATCAGCCACACTATTACGCCTATTTTTCTTGTTCTGCTCAGATTTAGCTTGTATTCATCTATATTCCATTTTAATTGCCAGGAGTTCCAGACTTCCTGTGGAATATGATCTGGTTTAAATCCATGTTTGTTTCTTTTTGGGCTCTACATGTTGAAGAGATATTGACAATAACTTTGTGCCGCTTTCCTTGCCCAAGCTTGCCTCACCAGCGAGTCTATTGTTTCATACTTCATCTCAACAACATTTTTTCTACACATTAACAATATAAACATAAGTTTAAGTGTAAATGTTTACCAAACAACAATTTATCACATATAGTTAATTACCTGAAACTCCTCCCAATATAATTCGCGCATTTCTTTGCTTACTTTTCCCCAAGCGTACCTTTGTGGATCTACTCTTTGTAAAAAGGACCGACTAATAAAGTGTGCACAAGGGACTGGTGGCATTAGCCTGCAAGTAATCATGTGATGTGTTAAGTTATGAATTGATATGTACGTGTAAACCAAAAGGTTATATATAGAAAAGGTTGTAATTAAGATTTGATTGGTAACTCACGTTTTTTTCCAAACATGAACAGTTAAATGTCCATCTGGTCCACAATCTTCAGAGGAATTGTTTTCACCTTCTACACTTTCCACTACAGATCCATTCATGGTTGGTTGTGTTGGTGATGGGGTAGATTCTGGGATAAGTGTTGTTGATGGGGTATATTATGGGGTTGGTGTTGGGATAGATGTATATGTTGAGGATGTGGTAGTTCCTTTACTTAAGGAGGGTGTGGTAGTTACTGTAGTTGTGGAGGATGGTAGTGTAGATGCAGGTTTTGAGGTTGTGATAGTAGATATAGGTGTTGATGATGTGGTAGTGGGTGTCGGTGTTGATGATGGTTTAGATGATGTAGGTGCTGAAGTTTTGGTTATTGATGTAAGTGTTGAGGATTGTATTGTTCTAGTTTTTGAAGTTTTAGATGTATTTTCTAAGGACGGTGTGGATGTTGTAAGTGATGCCGAGGAAGTGGTAGTCATTGTTGATGGTAATGATTTAGGTTTAGGGGTTTTGTTGGTAGATGTTATAGGTGCTTTGGATGTGGTTGTTAGTATTGGGAAGTCGATTTCTTCATCTTGTAATTGTCTGTTTATGAATTTTGCAGCTGAAATCCTGTTGCGTTTCATAACATGTGGTGCAATGAATTTAGTTGGCTTCACAACGGATGCTCCTTTTGCTTTCGAGTTTGACATCTTTCTTGCTTAAAAATTAACAAAAAACTATAGTCAATACCAATGTATTAAAGATGATAAACTACTGATGAGAAGAGATAAACAAACAATAAAAATAAATTATATATGAAGGCGTTACTACGCATGCAAACGATTGAATACAATCAAAACCAATTTACTTGTAACTTAAGATGATAATATACATGAAGATGATCAGAGAACAAGAAACGATCATCACGATAACAGTAAATTAAATAAAAATAAATTTTAGATGAGTGACAACCTATATCGCCAAAGTCAGTGCACAAACGTATAGTGAACAAAGATTTTGATCAATTAGCCACCGGAGATGATGATTACAGAAAATGTAAACCCTATTTCTAATCAGTAAACTTACCCTAATATGCAACCTAAATGTGTGTAGGTTGGAGAGAAAGGAATTGCGAAATATTTTGAAGCTCCGTTAATGAAAAATTCGAACTGTTCTCATTACCGCTAAATATTTAGTAATTCAAATTTATTAAAGTAGTTCCATATTGATAGATAGGGTATATACATCTAGCTAACGTCAAGAAAGAACATAGACTAACGAGGTGTTCATAGTATTTAAAATTATAAACGAGGATTAAACATTAATAAACTATACATCTTTATGCTTTTATGTTTAAAACAAAATTTATATATAAAAGACGTACGGGTCATGTCAATATATATGGTAGTTGCTTATAGTGTTATGGTATCACCCATGGATGACATATGGGTCATTGGTCAACATGGTAGTTGATTATGGTGTCCATGGATGACATACGGGTCATTGGTCAACATGGTAGTTGATTATGGTGTGATGGTATCACCCATGGATGAGATATGGGTCATTGGTCAACATGGTAGTTGCTTATGGTGTCCATGGATGACATACGGGTCATTGGTCAATATGGTAGTTGCTTATGGTGTGATGGTATCACCCATGGATGACATATGGGTCATTGGTCAACATGGTAGTTGCTTATGGTGTCCATGGATGACATACGGGTCATTGGTAAACATGGTAGTTGCTTATGGTGGGATGGAATCACCCATGGATGACATATGGGTCATTGGTCAACAAGGTAGTTGCTTATGGTGTCCATGGATGATATACATATCATTGGTCAACATGGTAGTTTCTTATGGTGTCCATGGATGACATATAGGTCATTGGTCAACATGGTAGTTGCTTATGGTGTCCATGGATGACATACGGGTCATTAGTCAACATGGTAGTTGTTTATGATGTCCATGGATGACATATGGGTCATTGGTCAACATGGGAGTTGCTTATGGTGTCCATGGATAACATACAGGTCATTGGTCAACATGGTAGTTGCTTATGGTGTGATGGTATCACCCATGGATGACATATGGGTCATTGGTCAACATGGTAGTTGCTTATGGTGTCCATGGATGACATGCGGGTCATTGGTCAACATGGTAGTTGCTTATGGTGTCCATGGATGACATATGGGTCATTAGTCAACATGGTAGTTGCTTATGGTGTCCATGGATGACATACGGGTCATTGGTCAACATGGTAGTTGCTTATGGTGTCCATGGATGACATACAGGTCATTGGTCAACATGGTAGTTGCTTATGATGTGATGGTATCACCTATGGATGACATACGGGTCATTGGTCAACATGGTAGTTGCTTATGGTGTCCACGGATGACATACGGGTCATTGGTCAACATGCTAGTTGCTTATGATGTCCATGGATGACATATGGGTCATTGGTCAACATGGTAGTTGCTTATGGTGTCCATGGATGACATACGGGTCATTGGTTAACATGGTAGTTGCTTATGGTGTCCATGAATGACATATGGGTCATTGGTCAACATGGTAGTTGCTTATGGTGATCATGGATGACATGTGGGTCATTGGTCAACATATATCATTTGTGCCGGTTGTGTATTAAAATAAAAATTGATTTTTCTTTTAATTATGATTTTTGACAAAATTACCCTTACTGATTAAATATGAGTCATTGTATGTATGAGGACATTTTGGTCATTTTATAATGGAACATCTTCTAGGCGCCATAATGTTTTCCGACGAAACATGTTGTTTCAGTTCTTCACTCTTATTTCAGTCACTTGCAAACAACCCCAATTTCAAATTTTCGACAGTCAAAAAACCCTAAAATCATTTTCGCAGAATTGTTATCTTAGTGAAGGTTTATTATTATGGAAGCCAGTATGTAACATACACGTTCAGTTATCGTGGTATGTAATTTTAAAAGTGAATAATATTATGAAATATTATATAATTATGAGTTTTGAGTTCTAACAGATAGTTTTTACTAGAAATGAAGTAAAACTATGTTTAGAATCATCCAGAATGTTTTGGAAGTCTTATGAGATTCCGAACATTAGACAAATATTGAAATTTAACGAAAATATAAAATTTGAAATAACGAAAACCTCATCGAAATCCGAGTTATAACGAAGAAGTTATGACCAATAGAAGATCCGCGACAAAATCGGCACGGCGCCGAATGACGTAAAAAGTGAGTTTTTGATAAACTACTTTTTAGCCTTAGTGATCTAAATGAAAGTCGTAGTATTTGTTAAACCGAGAATTTTGATAAAAAGAACGCAAAAATTTGACTTCGTATGACGAAGTTATGATTTTTCTAAGTTTCAGCTTAGCAGTAGACAACTAAAAACTCGACTTTTAGATCGAGTGAATTTTAGCTGACACAACCTAAACGAGAATCGAAGGTCTCGTCAATAGTAGTACAACGGTAAAAAGACAGACGAAAACGGACATCAGATGAAGAAGTTATGAATTTTTAACGGATTTTCCTGTCACGGTATGTTAAAAATAATAATATTAAAAATAAAGTCAAAATTAGCCGACGAAGTCTAAAAGAAAGTTGTAGAGCATAATTTTACCTACGCGTGCATATAAAGAACGTCAAAAACGGAGCTCGTATGCGTAAGTTATGGATTTTAGAAGATTTTGGCTCAAAAACCGAGAAATAATGGATAATACCGGGAATTTTCGCATGAACAGTACCGGCCACGTCACCCGCTCTCGCGAACCGCCCCGTGTCCGATCTCGGTGAGTCAGCAGCCGCGTGTCTGCGTCGTGGCGCGTCCGAGGAGCGACGCGTGTGCACCTCCGTCCGAAGCTGCCTCCGTCCGACGCGTGTCGCGATGACTCCTCGCATCCGGATCCGAGCCTCGCATCTGCGCCGCGTTTCCTCCTTCCCTTCGGCCGAAGCTCCGGACCTCGCTGCTATAAATAGTAGCTGCGAACCCTCCCGGGTAATGTTAGAAAATTCACACTTTTTCACTCCTAAACCCATTTTAAAGCTATTTCAACTTCCCCCGAAACCCCGGGAGTATTTCCAACGCCCGAAACACGCCCCGAAGTTCCCGAAGGCCCCAAAAAATTTATCTTTTTGGTTTTGAAGCATAACCCTTGCAAGGCCCGGTTATCAAGAAAACTCCCGGTTTTCAACGAAGAAAGCTAATTATAGTAACGAAGTGCTGCCCAATTTACTATTTTAACCCCCAGTTATTTCACTGTGAGTTTAATATATAGGAACACTTGTATGTTATGTGTTATATGTGCTATGTGCTTTTCAGTGTTATTATTCCGGGTTATTTTCCCGTGTTATTTTTATTCCTGCTATTTATGATAGCAAAGCTATACATTTGACCATGTGATCAGTGAAAGGACTTAGATTCACGGTGGTACTGGTACGTAGCCTCTGGCCATGTAGAACATGTCTCCGTAAGAGAATGACTTCTATTCTATGGCATTGGCAAATGGTTAGACAGGTCTATAAGCATGAAATCTACCGAAATGTTTAAATCAGAAAGTGTATGTCTTCTATGCCATTTGGTCCGAAGCTTTATTGATCGTATATCTTTGAATCAAATCATTGATTGATATGGAAAGTTTGTCACATGATTCACATATGCCTTTGTTGTTCCTTGATCCTCTTTGCTTCTATCATATTGAAGTATATATATGGCATAACGTTATATTGTATCTATTATTGAACTCACTAAGCGTCACCGCTTACCCCTCTCAGTGTTTAACAATTGCAGGAAATAAGTAACCAGTATGGTTATATACTGTCGGAAGATGTAGAATAGTTTTTACTATTACTTTTGTATTTCAGTTTATGTTTGTGTAAAATTACAATATCCTGGGTAGTTATGTAAAATATTAAAACATAGTCGGTTTGTATCCAATCTTTTGTAATCACTTTATCAATGTAAGATATAGTTTTATAAATATGCATGTAGCATGTTTTGGAGTAACAATTGTCAAGTATGAAAGTTTGGGCCTTTCAGAAATACAAAAGTTTAGAAAGGGGTTCTTTCAATCATGGTATCAGAGAGGTGGTTTAGGTGAACTAAATTCCACGGATTGGTATTTAGACTTAAATCGTCAGAAGTTCAATATATGAACAGATTCATTAGGAGTATATGGATACAAACCATAGGAAAGACTTAAGTAAAGTATTAGGTAATAATAAATCCTAATATTCTAAAATACTATATTACTCCAAATTTTCAGAAGAATGGCTGAACAGGAAGGTAGCCATACCCCTGAGGTGGGTGGAGGTCCTCAACCTGGTGAAGTAAATACTTTAGTATCTCCTCGTGAGGAGCGACTATTGGGTAAACTTACTGGTATTATTCGGCAGACTTTCGAAGAACACAAAAAGAATGGTGATAAAGGAAAAGAGAAAGCCACTGGAGAATCTTCAAAGGGGAGGTGAAGCGTCCCTCGTTCAAAGATTTCAAGAGTAGTGGTGCTACGGAGTTTTCAGGTGTTCTTAATCCCATTGTTGTTCTTACTTGGATCCAGAACACAGAGAAAGTGTTTCGTATTTCTCATGTGGATAATGAAGACAAGGCTAATTATGCTTCTGCTATGCTCGTCGGAGAAGCCTTGGTCTGGTGGGAAGCAACATATGAAGCTCTCAACGAGTATGACCAGGAGAATTTATCCTGGGAGATGTTCAAAACTCGTTTGCTAGAGAAGTATTGTCCTCTAGACATGAGGAGGAGATTAGAGAAAGAGTTTCTTGAGCTTAAGCAAGAAGGAATGACCGTGAATAAGTATGAAACTCAATTCAATCAAAGAGCACGGTTTGCCGCAAAGTATATCCCAACTGAAGACGATAAAATTCAGTTATTCTTGGATGGACTGCGGTATGAGATCCGCGATTTCGTAGCTAATCGGGATGTTTTGTCCTTTGACAAAGCTGTTGAGTATGCTTGAAAGCGTGAGCATGACTTAGAGATACGTGGCGCCACTTTTTCTGTTCCAAAGCATCCACGTATCTATCAAACTGTTCCTGTTTCCTCTATTCCACCAGCTCGATCTGTTCAATCTGATTCTAATACAAGAGAGCAATCTCAGAGCGCCGTTTGTGGTCGCGATAGATCACAATCTTTGTGACAACCGTCAAATTCTAGTCAATTCAAAGTCAAATAAAGTCAACAAGTCAAACCGGTCAACTCAACTAACCCTTGTATACTAGGGTTTACGTTATGTAATTATTGTACAACTCACTATTTTAATAAGAAGTCATCACTTGGAAAGTTCGTATGTTTAGGATTCTTGAACCCTAATCGGGGTAAGTGATGTAGCAAAACGATAAAACACTATTGCATACCCTTCGGGGGTGTGTAAGATCCTTAAACATGGCTTAACGGGGTTTACGGACCTTGCGTTACAAAGCGAAACACTCAAAAAGGTCACAAAAGAAGTCTCTCCCAATCTCTTTCACTCTATCTCTCTCTATTAAAAATCTCTCCCAAATCTCTCTCAAAACTTCCTTTAACTTTTTATAATCATTCGGGTCACCCTGACCCTAAACCGGGTCAAAAACCGCTCGAAACGGAAAGATTTCTTGAAAAATAGCCTTAAAGAACCGAAACCTTCCCTTAAGGGGCGAAGCCTCTCGGACCAAACTATGAAGGACCGAAACCGAACTGCTGAACCGAAGTGGCTTGAACCGAACCCGAAGCCTGCTGAGGACCGAACCCTCCGAACCGAACCCGAACCCCTCCCTTCGGACCGAACCTCCCCACTTTGCTTTCGGTCTATTTCGGTCCATTTTGCCTTCGGGCTATTTCGCTCCTACTCACCTTCGGTCCATGGCTGTAAGTCCCCAATCTTCTTGTGTATCAATCAGATCCGTTTCATGGTGCGGAATCCCAATCAAACGGATGATGTCAGATCAAATAGAAGAGAGGGAGAAGAAGAATAATATGAATCTCAATGTATTAATGAATAGAATGATGATCCTGTACATGAGATTCACACACACTAACACACAATTGTTCTTCTCTCTAGTTTCTCTCTCTAGAACACCTTAGAATACACACACTTAAGCTCCTCTAGTGTTCATCACTCTACTCCTCACCCCTTACACCTATATTTATACATAAGAAACATGGGCTTGGTGAACATGGACAGTGAATGGGTTTACGGTCGTAAATGGGTTTACGGCCGTAAACACCCATTGGGCCGTAAACAGGGTTTACGACCGTAAACCTGTTTACGGCCGTAAACACCGAGCTGTTTACGGTCCTAGACATAAAAATACATTTTCCTAGAAAAGCAAAGTATAAACCATATTTTTGACCCAACAATCTCCCCCTTGGTTTATAGCTTTCTTTTCTTTTCTTAATTGACCCAACAAGCTCCCCCTAAAAAGTAGCTGACTTTTCTTGATAATCTTCATTGGGAGCTTGGCTTCAGCTTTAATCTTCAAATTCTTCACGACTTCAAGATGAACATGATGAATCTTCAATAATTGACTTCATCTTGAGCAGTTGGGCATTTCTTCAAGATTTGACATTGAACGTTCGTTGGGTGAGGAGGCTTGACGTACTGATTCTTGAAAGATAATGCTTTCAGTTTGAGAATCTTCAGAGAGAACATCAGAGAGAACTAATCTTCTGGATCACTTCAGCAGGTACAAGATAGTAGCAGACTGATTGAGGAGGCTTCAATGCAATCCGTCACATAATCTTCAATTTCAGCTTCACCTTGCTTCTGGGGTTGAAAGATTGAATATTGAAAGAATAATCTTCATTTCTTGCTCCTTCGAATGAGAATTCTTCGATGCTCACGGATGAAGCCTTGGCTCAGAAATCTTCGACAGAAACTCCATGAGTTTCATCTTCACCTGAAATCACTTTTCAAAACAAAACAAAACTAAAAGAAAATTTAGCACACAATATTTTTGGGTTTTTCATATTTTCTGAAAAAGAAATAAAACAGAAATAACACTATTTTTAGATTTTTAATTTTCTGATTTTTGTTTGGTATTTAAAATTTTTAATTCTCCCCTAATATTTAAATTAGAAGAAACTATGAACAAATTTAACAAAAATAAAATGATATCTAACTTTAAGAGTGATTTGGGATCAAAGTTTTTAAACAGCCTTTATCCGTTTATCAGTACCTCTCCCTTCATGAATAGATCTGGTCAATCGCCGGTATTGTGGTCCACTTAAACACGAGAGATTGTGACAAAATTAGGACATAGTACAAGTGACAAGACAATGTGATCCTAAGTTCCTAGATAATATTCCTTAAGGACCATTCAGCTGACGACGACCAAAGATATTGTTGTCCACCTAAATTGAGCAGCGAGTTCTACAGACAACCTAGTGATTGTTCAATTTTAAATGTACTAGAACATGTTTCCCGCTTCCTGACATACCCCAATAATCAGGAACTTCCAAAGTACTCCTTACTTTAGGTGAGCAGACAATTATTATGAGAGAAGTCAGATTTAGAATGCATATGCTGTACACCCAGGTCGGATCTCTTCCAATCTCGCAGAGGGTGAAATATATGACTAACCAGATTTAGAGGGATTGAGAAGTAGAATGGTGCATATACTGTGTACCAGGTCGGATGTATTTCAATCATGCAAAGGAGACAGCATATGACTAACAGACAGGAAGAATTGCATAGATAGAAGATGCATAGAAATAGAATTGCATATGTTGCAGTCCAGGTCGAATGTATTTCAATCACGCAGAGGAGACAACATATGACTAACAGAAAGAAAGCAAGAAAATAATTTCCTACAGACCTACTTTATCGGAATTCCCCAGTCGCCCCATCAATACCGGAATTAAGGACAAGGTCCGTACATCGAGGAAGAGTTAAACCACAGTTCTAGATACGGATTACTTTAATGTGACCGGTGGATTATCATGTATATCTCCCTGCTCAACCTATCTGAGCGTCGTATTGTCAGACTAAATGGATCTATCTAGGTCAAGATTTTTCAAGTCTCTAGATTCCTTAAGTTCATTAATGCCTAGTCAAGTCCATTTTAATCTCTCGTGCCTACCAGCGCATCGAACACAGAGCCTAGACAATTCAGATTCAGTCCATTACACAGATTCAAATTGTCTGTTATCACATGATTATATCACTTCCCAAAACATCTCCCTCAAGCACATTTCATTAACACCATATTTTTGATTTTCTGATTTTTTTTAATGTTTTTGGATTTTTTTTTAAAAACTTTCTAATTTTTTGTTTTGTTTTTATTTCTCCCCCTAAATTTGTGCATAGGAGAGAAACGAAAGTAAATGCGCAAATTTAAACTATCCTAAAACAAAAATTAGTCTTTAAAGCGAATCAGCTTACAAAAAACTCATGAGTATAAAGAAGAAAACTCAAACCGTAAGTCACCGATTGAATTTGCATCCAGAAGGTCTGAGAACAGCACGTGTAATCTCAGAACAGATCCAAAAATTCTTCACATCGTTAAGCACTAACCCCATGAGTGATCCCTTCCTTTCTTCCCTTCCTGCAAAGGACACATACTCTCAAACAATGTTCTGAATGTTGTACAGTTGAGAGATGCCTCCTATCATGTGCCTGGAACAGCCACTACCAACAAACCGAAGTCTGATGATATGCCTCCATAGCTGCTCCGACACAGAGCGGGATTAGTTGGTCTTTGGAACCCAGTCCATTTTGAAACTGGGTCGACCTTTGTCATCCTTGCATAGTACTCTCTCCCATGACATGTCCTGCTTATCACAAACAGAAGATGTAGAAATATTAGAATCGTTAGAAGATTTGGGAGAGTGAGCCTTTGGAACCCATTTGTAGTTGGGTTTAACCCATTTCTTTTTCGATCTGATGGGTGGCTCGGTACTTGATTTTGAACTTGATGTCGGCCGTTGAGATGACTTTGACCTAACCGGTCTTTGTTTCACTGGAGCATCTCTTGGATTGGGCTTCTTGGCCAACATTCCCTTCTTGTCCTTGGGAGTTAGATTCCTGGCCTTGTGGGTTTGATTCTTGGCCTTCTGCGCGTTCCAGTTATCATGGTCTGAACGTGACCTTGAGGGGTTTCTTTTGAAGTATCTCCCTCTTGGCGCGTTTTGCCATCCATGTGCGTAGTAGGGAACGTATGCGCGATTTGGACAGTTTCGGGCAATGTGACCAGGTGTTCCACAGTGAAAGCATGTCTTTTTCTTCACTGTGAAGTTGTTTCTTCCTGCCCCTGGTGGCGTATCTTTGCCTTGTTTCTTATTGTTCCCACAAGCACAATTGCAGGAGGCACTCTGTTTCACTGGAATTGGTGGTCTGTATTTCTCAACAGCAGGTTGATCAGAAGCAGTTGAGTTCGAAGCAACATATTCAGAGCTCAAGGAGATGTTGGTTTGTTCAGTGGTGTTCTCCTTGTTCTCATCTTCTGCTACTTTACCCGCATATGAAGTAGATGTGCTAGAAACAGGAACATCAGTATTTTCAAACAAATAATCAAATATGTCAAAAAAATTTAACTCAACATGATCCGATGCAAAAGCATCAAAGGCATCACAAGATGTATCATCAACTTTAATATCAGAAACAGAAGGTTGTTCATTGGAAACAGAAACATCAGGTTCAAGCTCAGTTTTGTTATCAGAAACAAATCCTTCAACTTTGTGCTTTGACTGATCTAAGGATTGATCTGCAGGGGAAGTAGAAATGTTAGTACTTTCAACATTAATAAATCTGCCTGAAACGAAACCAGACGGCTTTCCATAAACCATAAATGGTTCGTTGGCAATCTCATCCTTGGATAGGGGTTGATACTGATATGTATGATTATAAGGAGGAGGTACAATATCATATCCTAAGCCCTTTTGTTGGTTTCGTTTGAACTGCATGCAGTGATCAATCATGTTGGCAACTACCTCGCTTGATCCATCAAATTTCTAAAATCAAAATTTGCAGTTTCAAATTGTCTTTTCAATGTATCAAGCTCGGTAATTAACTCATCATTTTGTCTCTTAACATAATCATAAAGCTCACATTTTTCACTGTATTCTGTCTGAATTCTTTTAAAATCTTTTATTTTTGTCTCTAACTGGGCCTTAAGGGGTTTCTGTCCTTTCCTGAGTTGATATCCTTCATATCTCAGGTCCTCAACTTCTCTTTTTAATAAATCAATTTGTTCCAGAAGAAATTTAATCGTAGTTTCACAAGATTGAGAACATGAAACTTTATTGACTGGAACGTTTGAAGAACTCATTATTTTTTTTTAAAAAAATATGCCCTTTGACTAAAAACTCAAAAGTCAACCTCAAAAGTCAAATTTAAAAAGTCAAACTCAAAAGTCAAACTTGAAAAGTCAAACCGAAAAGCTAAATTTGAAAATTTAAAAGTGAAACGAGAAAGTCAAAGTTTAAAGTCAAAGGTCAAACTTTAAAGTCAAGGTCAAAATTTTAAGTAAAAAGTCAAAAATTAAAGTCAAAAATTAAAAACTAAAGTTTTTGGATGAAAATGGAATTTTAAAATAAAAGAAATTGAATTTTGGGGTTAAAAGTGACAAAATTTCGAAACTGGATGCGACAGGGAGTGTTTATGAATTAAATTGCGAAGGTTTGTAGCATGTGATATGTTGGTTCAACTGGTAAGGCGGAGGGCTGATGAAGTAGAGGTCGCAGGTTCGATCCCCGGCACCCCCGAAATCCGTTTCAATTTTTGAAGTCCGAAGGCGAGGCTGTTGCGATGCGAGGGCGCTGGTCCGAAGTGCGAAGGCGAGGACCTGGTGCGAGGATGCTGATGCGAAGCTTGCTGCTGCTGAGCCGGCTACCCTAGCCATTCAGCGAGCCGAATTCCAAGCCGCGACCGTAAACCGCCGACCGTAAACTCCGGCGACCGTAAACACGTTTACGGCCGTAAACTCTGGCGACCGTAAACCGCCGACCGTAAACTCCGGCGACCGTAAACACGTTTACGACCGTTTTTCACCATTTTTGCTCCAAAACTCGATCAAAAACTCGTTTTTATGAAAAACGCGAAGAACAAACCCCCCATAATTTTCAAAAATCTATCCAAAAACGCAAGAATCTTTCCAAAATAAGATCAAATCGGCTCCAGATCTGACAAAAATTACTCATACAATCCAAGCTCTGATACTAATTGTAAGTCCCCAATCTGCTTGTGTATCAATTAGATGCGTTTGATGGTGCGGAATCCCAATCAAACGGATGATGTTAGATCAAATAGAAGAGAGGGAGAAGAAGAATAATATGAATCTCAATGTATTAATGAATAGAATGATGATCCTTTACATGAGATTCACACACACTAACACACACATGTTCTTCTCTCTAGTTTCTCTCTCTAGAACACCTTAGAATACACACACTTAAGCTCCTCTAGTGTTCATCACTCTACTCCTCACCCCTTACACCTATATTTATACATAAGAAACATGGGCTTGGTGAACATGGACAGTGAATGGGTTTACGGTCGTAAATGGGTTTACGGCCGTAAACACCCATTGGTTCGTAAACAGGGTTTACGGCCGTAAACACCGAGCTGTTTACGGTCCTAGACATAAAAATACATTTTCCTAGAAAAGCAAAGTATAAACCATATTTTTGACCCAACAATGGCAGCAGGGACCGAACCTCCGACCCACATCCGAGAAGCTTCGCTGTAAGGCCCATTTCACCCGGTTTTCGACCATGACTTCGTTTTAGGCCCGTTTTTCATGATTTTAACGCGGGATTTTCACCCAAACTTATATTTTGACATATAAGACCCCATATTTCCATAATCTAATCACATTTTGAGGGTAATCATTATCTAAGATTAAAAATATAGTGGGTAAGATATTTAGGTGGAGTGTTGACTTATCCTTTGGGCAATGACACAAGTTACCTCCCATACCCACTCTATGACCATCCCCAGTCACTATTCCACCATACCTGGTCATTCCATTGTTCTGTTCCCACTCTTTCCAGCCAAGCACCTTGATCCAAGGATAGAAAAATCCTTATCTCTCCTCCCATTTCACTCACACTCCACCAAGAAGCAAAAACTCATTCTCTCTCACTATCCCTCTCTAATCTCGAAAAGTCAAGGCTGATCACAAGTTCGTCATCTACTCCTAGTAAGTAATATCACTCCTCACATGATTATTTCTCTTTCTTTCTACTTAAATCATGGATATCTTACACAAACATCATCATATTTGTGTTAGATCTTCGAATCTTCAACCATCTTCTAAAGTGTTCTTGAGTTGAACACTTCCTTTCTTCATCATCCATCTACTGAAACCACACAAGGTGAGTTCATACCCCTATCGTTTCATGTTTTTCTTAAGTTTTAATGGGGGGGGGGGGGAATACAAGTTAAAACACCAAGAACACAACTAAACTCATCCAACAGCTTTCATCAGAAAAGTTTAACTCCATTCACGGACTATTTGGTCAACTTAAATATTTTAGTTTTCAAAACTGTAGTTCAGGTTCATACCTTTAAAATGACTACTTGCACATCTCCATACGATTTTTCTACAATTTATGGTGATTTTTACAAAACTACCTATCATTTCAAGAACAAATCCGGACCAGTCTGTGAATATGGACATTTTCACACAAGTTGGAGGTCACTAAAAATCATAATAAAATTTATGAAGATACTAGACACATTTTCCAAACTCTCAGAATTTACGGATTCTGATTTGGACCTTTGATGATTTTTCTATAAATCTTCTAAGAACAGGAATAGAAATGTTAACCCCAGAAAAATGTTATCAATTTCATTTACACCTTGTAACTTGTTGAGCAAGGTGTGTATCATTATGTGAATATATGTTATTACATTATATGTCATTTTGTCTTGGTATATAGACATACATCAGAAAACAAATGAATTTTTACCTTCATAAGTATGGTAATTAATTAATTGTTATAAACAAAGTTTACATCCATTGTATACAAACATTTGGTAAACTAGGACAAGTATAGTTTATGTTCACTACCATTACCATTGTTGTGATAAACTATAATAGGTGTAGTTTATGATTCATTTACACAACAAACTCATTACTAAAGGTTTCACTTATACAAAGATGGTTTTCATTACACTACACGTAAATCCGTTAATGACTAAATTGTGAGACATTCGCTTCATGTTACTCTTCAAGCAATACACTTAAGTCATGTGTTGTAACCAGAGTCTCTTGTAGGGAGAGCGTGATAGTTGTATATAGATCTATATTGGGATTGACACCCCACACCTTGCTGTTAGCTACAGTGGGACCTCGAGGTCTACGGGTGACAAATGTCATAACATTTCCGACGCCTGAAGAACGTCGTTTCAGGCCAACTAGGTCATAGCATGGTTATAATAACTCACATAAAGTATTAACAACTCATAGGATTTACGGGGATTTCATTAAATCAAACGAGTTTATGTCAATTTAAACTTGCATTGTTTTACTATAAGTATGGAAATTACTTGTACATTTTGGTCTTTGGATTTAAGGCTGCAATTCACACTTTAAGGAAAATATTGGATTTTTCTGGAACAAACATTACTTTTAAAAAGGAAAGGTTTTCATCACTACATTCAAAAGCTTATGAACTCACCAACTTAATTGTTGACACTCTTTCAAAACTACTTGTATTCTCAGGAAATCAATAAACAGGTAAACAAGTGCTTTTGAGGATGGGACGTTAAGGCGTCAAACATTTCATTTTTGTCAACATAATGTAATTGATTTGGAAACATGTAAACTTATACTATGGTGTAACTTTTTCAATTATATTTATGTTGGTTGTGTTTACTTTGATCACTATTGCAATTGTTGTTATGATACTATACATGAAGTCCTCCACCCCCGGACGTTTCCGCCATCCTTGGTTTGGGGGTGTGACAGATTGGTATCAGAGCATGGTTTATAGTGAACTAAGTATATCAAACCACATAAGATATACAAACTATAAACACATTTGGGACTAAAAGTCTCTGATTAAACATTTCAAACGACTATATTTTTAGAAAATAAATAGTTTCTTGTTAAAAGTATAAATACCTACATACATGCTCGCATAGTGTCATAACTAGGAAAAACATAAAGTAAAAGAAGAGGAGTTGTACTCTATGAGTATACCTTGGTATGTGTAATCAAGTCTGGGAGGGATATAGCCTGATCAACAATATCTGTCCGAGAAATGACTTGCATATACTGGGGGATAGTCATAGTGGGCAACAAATCTAACAACCTAACATTACCCTACAAGGAATACTCTAAGAACCAAATCTAAACACTTAAAATACTATAGGAGTATTTTATGTTGCTATAGCGCAATGTTATTAGATCTGTTATATGCTTCTTACACCCCTATTCTCGCACAGACGTCATGTCAGGATTCCACTTGCCGGGAGACCCGTACTTTCCCAATCAGGAAAATGCCGGCTGGATTGCAGAAGAACACGAAGCATTGATCGAAGAAGATCCCGAAGAGGATCCCGAAGAAGAACCCGAAGAGGATCCCGAGGAGGGCCCAGAAGAAGAAGAAGAGGAGGAAGAGGAAGAAGAAGAAGGAGATGAAGACATTGAAGTACAAATGGATGAAGACGAAAGCGAAGAGGAACCGGAGGTCATCAACCCTCCATACATAGCCAGGGTTCCCGCAAACCGGTTCGACCACATCGGACCCATACCCCGATGGGCAACCATGATCGAAGGGTGGAGTCTCCGTCAGCGACAACGGTCACCATACGAAGACCAACGAGGTTACTATGACCTCAGCCATGGGGGACCGGCTGATAGAGCACTTCCAG
Organism: Lactuca virosa; assembly: GCF_052849685.1. NCBI lineage: Eukaryota > Viridiplantae > Streptophyta > Magnoliopsida > Asterales > Asteraceae > Lactuca > Lactuca virosa. The sequence continues at coordinate 382,051,148 of NC_136428.1, forward strand.
TTATGACCCAACAGATAATGATCATCGACAATCATAGTAGGATGACGACGGATCGAATTCGGGAGCTGGGTGCCACCATAGAATCTACCACTACTCGCACCAAAGACCTGGAGAGGGACTCCTACTTCAGGGATCAACTCATCCAGGACCTTCTCGCCGCTCGGGCAGAGGCAAGGGAGTATCGGGAAAGACACTTGGCTCTCGAAGAAAGAGTGGTCTCAGCCGAGCGTAGATTGGCAGAACTACAAGACGCATCAACATCGTCCCAAGCTCCACCAGGGACGGATCGTCTTGAGTAGGACTCATTACTACTCACACATCTTCGTAGAGTAGGTTTATGAGTATGCGTTGGTGCTACTCTTTTTTGCATGTAGGTCGACCCTGCGATTAAGTGATTACACTATTCAAAGGGGCTTTTGTGATGCCAAAATTATCCTTTACATTGATGTAATGTAGACCCCTATGAGGTCAATTTTTCCCAAAACAATATGTACTAAAAGTCTATCAATGAAATTGGCATGCATTTTATTTCATTGGATGTTTGGCATGAGATCTCACAACTTGAAATTACAAACAATTTACAACTGATAACTCTAAGATTCTTAAGGTGTACCTCGAAGTTATGTGTAATTAAGAAATGATCGACCTAGAAATGGTGAGTCCGCCTTAGGACCTGTTCCTTGTTTGGTTGTGGACATAGGACATACTCATTAGGTTCAACAGTTTATTAAAAATTTTAATTACACGCAACTGGGGCACGTCAAGCGAATCTTAGGAGTGGGTCAGACATGGAACAGAACACAAGATTTCGATTGAGTCACCACTACTAAATTCATAAGTTTATTTGTATAGACTTTTATTATGAATTACTTGCAAATACAATAAAGTCGGGACATAATACGAATGAGATAGCTCAAATAGCACCCGACTCGTTATTAGTATTGAAGTCTTACCGACTTTTCGTCTTTAAAACTTATGACAGAACTATGCTGCCAAAGAAAAAGTCCAGACCTTCCGGCAGCGCAGCACCACCTCCTCCACCACCTCCTCCTCCGCCGCCTCCACAGTTCGATCCCGCGATGTTCCAGGCTGCAGTAACAGCAGCCGTGGCGGCCGCTAGTTCACAAATCGGCACAAATGGCACTGGTGGTTCAGGATCTGGTGCTACACCCTCTAATCATGGAGACAGTACGGGGCGTACAAAGGAATGCTCCTACAAGGATTTCACCAATGGCAAACCCGATTTCTGCAATTGAAGCGGGGGCGTCATCACACTAATGCAATGGTTCGAAAGGACCGAAGCAGTCTTCGAAGTGTGTGCTTGCCCCGAAGTGAGCAAGGTCAAGTATGCAGCTTTCACTTTCACCGGCAGGGCCCTCACTTGGTGGAACGGCCGAGTTAAGTCACTCACTCTCGCAGTGGCTAACTCCATAAGCTGGGAAGACTTGAAAATTTTGATGATGAAGGAGTACTGCCCGAGAGGCGAGGTGCAAAAGCTTGAGCAAGAACTCTGGAACCTCAAGATGTCGGGATCTGACCTTGAAACTTATACCACCCGATTCAATGACCTAGCGCTCCTTTGCCCAGCAATGGTCACTCCAGAAGAGAAGAGGGTGGAGCGATACCTCTGGGGAATGTCTCCCCAAATCCAAAGTAGTGTGCTGGCCTCAAGGCCAACTACTTTCGACAGTGCCAAGGAATTGGCACAACAACTCATTGACCATCGGGCCAGCCATAGTACTATGACCACCACCTATGACCAGGCAAGAGGGGGAAACAACAAAAGGAAATTCTGGAGCAACAAGAAGAGCCAACCGGCACAGGACCCCGCCAAGAAGCAACAGACAGTTGCTGTCCGTGTTATCACTACTCCTGCCACTCCAGCACCACTGAAGCAATATGCTGGAAATCTCCCCAAATGCAACAAGTGCAACTTTCACCACGCAGGTGCTTGTCGGGAAATGCACTGCAACAACTGCAACAGGAAGGGGCATACTACTCGCTTCTGTAAGGCGCCAGCTCGACCAATCAGCCAAGTCGCTAATACAGGGGCAAGTCAAACCTGTTACGGCTGTGGAGAGGCAGGACACTTCAAAAGAAACTGTCCAAAGGCACGAACCCCTAATGCTGGTGGCATGGGGAGAGTCCTGGCTATAGGATATGGGGAAGCAGTCAAGGATCCCACGGTGGTTACTGGTACGTTTCTCCTCAATAACTCATATGCATGCATACTTTTTGATAGTGGAGCGGAGAGGAGTTTCGTGAGCCATCAATACAAACAATTAATTAAACAAAATCCCCAATCACTAAAAGACACATACGTCGTAGAAATGGCAAACGGAAAGGCAGAGCGCACTAGTGATATATACGCAGGGTGTACCCTCACTCTAGACAATCATTCGTTCAAAATCGACCTAATGCCGGTCACAATAAAAAGTTTTGACGTAATCATCGGTATGGATTGGTTAGGTTCTCATCGTGCCGACATTCTATGTTACAAAAGGGCTGTTCGCCTTAATCTGCCAAACAGCGAAACCCTCCTCATCTACGGTGATAAACCCAGTGCAAAATTACAAATCATCTCTTGCGTCAAGGCTCAAAAGTATCTCCGAAAGGAATACCATGCCTTCTTAGCCCACGTAGTAGATAAGAAACAAGAGGTGAAGGATATCAAAGACATTCCAGAGGTGTGTAACTTCCCCGATGTATTCCCAGAAGATCTTCCACGTGTACCACTCGCACGGCAAGTCGAATTCTGAATCGACTTGGTTCCCGGAGCTACCCCCGTATCAAAAGCCCCATACCACCTAGCACCGGAAGAAATGCAAGAGCTGTCCAGTCAGCTGAACGAACTATTAAGCAAAGGGTTCATCAGACCAAGCTTCTCACCTTGGGGAGCACCAGTTCTGTTTGTGAAAAAGAAGGACGGATCCTTTCGCATGTGCATCGACTATTGGGAGCTAAACAAACTCACCATCAAGAACCGATATCCCCTACCCCGAATCGACGACCTCTTCGACCAACTCCAGGGAGCAAGCTACTTTTCAAAAATCGACCTGAGGTCGGGTTATCATCAACTACGAGTTCAAGAAGAAGATATCCCCAAGACAGCCTTCAGAACTCGCTTTGGGCACTACGAGTTTGTAGTGATGCTCTTCGGGTTAACAAACGCACCTGCGGTATTCATGGACCTGATGAATCGAGTGTGTCGACCCTACTTAGACAAGTTCGTGATTGTATTCATCGACGACATTTTGGTCTACTCACGAAGCGAGGAAGAGCACCGCCAACACTTGCGACAAGTGTTAGAGACATTGAGAGCTGAGAAGCTTTATGCTAAATTCTCTAAGTGCGAATTCTGGATCCGAGAAGTGGATTTCCTTGGTCATGTGGTCAGCGATAGAGGGATACATGTGGACCCCTCCAAAATCAAGGCAATCGATAACTGGTCAGCACCTACAACGCCGACGAAATCCGACAATTCTTAGGGCTCGCTGGCTACTACCTAAGATTCATACAAAACTTCTCCAAGATCGCTAAACCACTCACCACCTTGACTCAGAAAGGTGTGATGTTTAAGTGGGAAGATAAACAAGAAGCTGCCTTCCAAACGTTAAAACAAGCCCTATGCAGCGCACCGATCTTGTCCCTCCCGGAAGGAACCGAAGATTTCGTAGTATATTGTGATGCTTCAAAACAAGGTCTCGGATGCGTGCTCATGCAGAGGGGGAAGGTCATCACGTATGCGTCAAGAAAACTTAAAACGCACGAAGTTAATTACACTACCCACGACCTGGAGTTAGGGGCAGTGATGTTTGCTCTAAAGATCTGGAGACACTATCTCTACGGCACGAAATGCACTATCTTCACCGATCATAAAAGTCTTCAGCACATCCTCAACCAAAAAGAGCTCAACATGTGGCAGAGAAGATGGGTTGAGCTGTTAAACGACTACGAGTGTGAGATTCGCTATCATCCGGGCAAGGCCAATGTGGTGGCCGACGCCCTAAGCAGAAAGGAATATTCGGGTCGCCGAGTAAAGTCATTAACAATGACAATCCATTCACACCTGACCACACAAATCAAGGAAGCTCAACTAGAAGCCTTGAAACCAGAAAATGTGACAGGCGAGGCATTAAGAGGAATGGATAAAAACCTAGAAGTCAAAGATGATGGAGTTCGTTATCTCATGAACCGGATCTGGACACCGAAGTTCGGTGGGTTCCGAGACGTCGTCATGAATGAAGCCCACAAAACTCGATATTCCATCCATCCAGGTTCTGATAAGATGTATCTGGATCTCAAGAAATTGTACTAGTGGCCGAATATGAAGGCTGAGATTTCTACCTATGTGGGCAAGTGTTTGACTTGTGCTAAGGTCAAGGCGGAATACCAGAAACCCTTAGGGTTGCTGCAACAGCCTGAAATACCTGAGTGGAAATGGGAACGAATAACCATGGACTTCATAACCAAGCTACCTAAGACAGCGGGCGGGCTTGATACCATGTGGGTAATCGTAGACAGATTGACCAAATCAGCACACTTCCTGCCCATAAAGGAAATCGACAAGATGGAGAAGTTGACTAGGACGTACATCAAAAGGAGATTGTACGACTGCATGGTGTACTAATATCCATTACCTCTGACCGGGATAGTAGATTTACCTCATGGTTTTGGCAGTCTTTACAGAAGTCTCTGGGGACTAGGCTAGACATGAGCACGGCCTACCACCCACAAACTGACGGACAGAGCGAGCGAACCATACGAATGCTAGAAGACATGTTGAGAGCCTGTGTGATAGACTTTGGTAAAGCATGGGATAGCCATTTGCCGCTTATCGAATTCTCCTACAACAATAGCTATCACACTAGTATTAAAGTCGCTCCATTCGAAGCTCTCTACGGTCGCAAGTGCCGATCACCCCTGTGTTGGGCAGAAGTGGGGGACATACAACTAGCCAGGGGACAAGTCCCTAATAGCACCCTCACTGGTCCTGAAATCATAAGGGAGAAAAAAGAAAAGATCGTTCAGATTCGATAAACGCTGAAAGAATCTCGAGATCGGAAAAAGAGCTACGCGGATAAACGACGCAAACCCTTGGAATTCCAGGTTGGTGACCGAGTTCTATTAAAGGTCTCACCTTGGAAAGGGATGATACGTTTCGGTAAACGTGGGAAACTAAATCCAAGGTACATCGGGCCATTTGAAATCCTTGCCAGGATTGGCCCAGTGGCATACAAGCTTCGACTACCACAAGAACTTAGTAAAGTACATCCTACCTTTCACGTATCAAACCTAAAGAAGTGTCTGTCTGACAAGACTCTCGTGATAGCACTCGATTAAATTGAAGTTAACGAGAGTCTCCACTTCGTGGAAGAACCAGTTGAAATCATGGATCGAGAGATCAAAAGAACGAAACAAAGTCATATTCCTATCATGAAGGTCCGTTGGAACGCTAAACGAGGACCCGAGTTCACATGGGAACGCGAAGATCAAATGAAACAAAAGTACCCACATCTCTTCCCGAACTCTTGAAGTCCCAGTCAAAATGCTAATTCCGGGACAAAATTCCTTCTAACGGGGGGATGATGTGACAACTGTCAAATTCTAGTCAAGTCAAAGTCAAATAAAGTCAACAAGTCAAACCGGTCAACTCAACTAACCCTTGTATACTAAGGTTTACGTTATGTAATTATTGTACAACTCGCTATTTTAATAAGAAATCATCACTTGGAAAGTTCGTATGATTAGGATGCTTGAACCCTAATCGGGGTAAGTGATGTAGCAAAACGATAAAAACTATTGCATACCCTTCGGGGGTGTGTAAGATCCTTAAACATGGCTCAACGGGGTTTACGGACCTTGGTTACAAAGCCAAACACTCAAAAAGGTCATAAAAGAAGTCTCTCCCAATCTCTTTCACTCTATCTCTCTCTATTAAAAATCTCTCCCAAATCTCTCTCAAAACTTCCTTTAACTTTTTATAATCATTCGGGTCACCCCGACCCTAAACCGGGTCAAAAACCGCTCGAAACGGGAAGATTTCTTGAAAAATAGCCTTAAAGAACCGAAACCTTCCCTTAAGGGGCGAAGCCTCTCGGACCAAACTATGAAGGACCGAAACCGAACTGCTGAACCGAAGTGGCTTGAACCGAACCCGAAGCCTGCTGAGGACCGAACCCTCCGAACCGAACCCGAACCCCTCCCTTCGGACCAAACCTCCCCACTTCGCTTTCGGTCTATTTCGGTCCATTTTGCCTTCGGGCTATATCGCTCCTACTCACCTTCGGTCCATGGCAGCAGGGATCGAACGTCCGGCCCACATCCGAGAAGCTTCGCTGTAAGGCCCATTTCACCCGGTTTTCGACCACGACTTCGTTTTAGGCCCGTTTTTCATGATTTTAACCCGGGATGTTCACCCAAACTTATATTTTGATATATAAGACCCCATAAATCCATAATTTAATCACATTTTGAGGGTAATCATTATCTAAGATTAAAAATATAGTGGGTAAGATATTTAGGTGGAGTGTTGACTTATCCTTTGGGCAAGGACACAAGTTACCTCCCATACCCACTGCATGACCATCCCCAGTCACTATTCCACCATACCTGGTCATTCCATCGTCCTTTTCCCACTCTTTCCAGCCAAGCACCTTGATCCAAGGATAGAAAAATCCTTATCTCTCCTCCCATTTCACTCACACTCCACCAAGAAGCAAAAACTCATTCTCTCTCACTATCCCTCTCTAATCTCGAAAATTCAAGGCTGATCACAAGTTCTTCATCTACTCCTAGTAAGTAATATCACTCCTCACATGATTATTTCTCTTTCTTTCTACTTAAATCATGGATATCTTACACAAACATCATCATATTTGTGTTAGATCTTCGAATCTTCAAGCATCTTCTAAAGTGTTCTTGAGTTGAACACTTCCTTTCTTCATCATCCATCTACTGAACCCACACAAGGTGAGTTCATACCCCTATATTTTCACGTTTTTCTTAAGTTTTAATGGGGGGGGGGGGGGGAATACAAGTTAAAACACCAAGAACACAACTAAACTCATCCAACAACTTTCATCAGAAAAGTGTAACTCCATTCACGGACTGTTTTGGTCAACTTAAACATTTTAGTTTTCAAAACTGTATTAGGTGCAAATAGTTCAGGTTCATACCTTTAAAATGACTACTTGCACATCTCCATACGATTTTTCTACAATTTATGATGATTTTTACAAAACTGACTATCATTTCAAGAACAAATCCGGACCAGTCTGTGAATATGGACTTTTTCACACAATTTGGAGGTCACTAAAAATCATAATAAAATTTATAAACAAACTAGACACATTTTCCAAACTCTCAGAATTTACGGATTCTGATTTGGACCTTTGATGATTTTTCTATAAATCTTATAAGAACAGGAATAAAAATGTTAACACTAGAAAAATGTTATCAATTTCATTTACACTTTGTAACTTGTTGAGCAAGGTGTGTATCATTATGTGAATATATGTTATTACATTATATGTCATTTTGTATTGGTATATAGACATACATCAGAAAACAAATGAATTTTTACCTTCATAAGTATGGTAATTAATTAATTGTTATAAACAAAGTTTACATCCATTGTATACAAACATTTGGTAAACTAGGACAAGTATAGTTTATGTTCACTACCATTACCATTGTTGTGATAAACTATAATAGGTGTAGTTTATGATTCATTTACACAAGAAACTCATTACTAAAGGTTTCACTTATACAAAGAGGGTTTTCATTACGCTACACGTAAATCCGTTAATGACTAAATTGTGAGACATTCGCTTCATGTTACTCTTCGAGCAATACACTTAAGTCCTGTATTGTAACCAGAGTCTCTTGTAGGGAGAGCGTGATAGTTGTATATAGATCTATATTGAGATTGACACCCCACACCTTGCTGTTAGCTACAGTGGGACCTCGAGGTCTACGGGTGACAAATGTCATAACATTTCCGACGCCTGAAGAACGTTGTTTCAGGCCAACTAGGTCATAGCATGGTTATAATAACTCACATAAAGTATTAACAACTCATAGGATTTACGGGGATTTCATTAAATCAAACGAGTTTATGTCAATTTAAACTTGCATTGTTTTACTATAAGTATGGAAATTACTTGTACATTTTGGTCTTTGGATTTAAAGCTGCAATTCACACTTTAAGGAAAATATTGGATTTTTCTGGAACAAACATTACTTTTAAAAAGGAAAGGTTTTCCTCACTACATTCAAAAGCTTATGAACTCATCAACTTAATTGTTGACACTCTTTCAAAACTACTTGTATTCTCAGGAAATCAATAAACAGGTAAACAAGTGCTTTTGAGGATGGGACGTTAAGGCGTCAAACATTTCATTTTTGTCAACATAATGTAATTGATTTGGAAACATGTAAACTTATACTATGGTGTAACGTTTTCAAATATATTTATGTTGGTTGTGTTTACTTTGATCACTATTGCAATTGTTGTTATGATACTATACATGAAGTCCTCTACCCCCAGACGTTTCCGCCATCCTTGGTTTGGGGGTGTGACAATCTTTTTCTATTCAATCGCCATCATGTCGCATTTGTGGAAGGAATCGTCCGGGCCAATGCAAAATAGACAAGGAATCCGTTGTCTGTTATGGATGTGGAGAAATGGGTCACATAAAGCCAGCTTGCCCAAGAAAGGATGTTACTTGTTATGCATGTGGTATTACTGGCCACAAGAAGCGTTTTTGCCCCACTCTTACAAGTCAAATGGCGGGGAGTCAAGCTTCCGTTCAACAACCAAAGAATACTCTAAAGCAGGAGGTGCCAAAAGCTAAGGGCCGTGCATTCCAGATTACCACAGAGGAGGCACGCGAGGACCCGAATGTTGTGACGAGTACATTTCTTGTCAACTCTAGACCTACTCACATGTTATTTAATTCTGGTGCCTTAAATTCTTTTGTGTCTCATGAATTTGCGCATTCTTTTCAAATTGCTTGCTATGCACTCGTGCAACCATTTCACGTAGATACCATAGGAAGTGTAACATTACTTGCTGGTAAAGTCCATAGAGATTTTTTCATGGAAACTGAAGGTTATAGTTTTCTTGTTAACCTGATTCCCATCTTCTTGCCCAACTTTGATAATATTCTCGGCATGGAATGGTTGTTAAAGAACACACTCAGCCGTGAAAAGTTTCTTTATGAAAACTTATGAATGGTGACTTGGGAACTGCGAGACAATACTTGGGACGAGTATGAGTAGGTGTAAATAGTAGTAGAGGCCTATACTACTGGAAGCACAAGACTCACACTTGGAACAGGGAAAGTCACAAGGTTACCAAGAAGCTAGTAATCGATTCCGTGTTTGTTCGAGTATGTCATTACCTTCTTTTCAGTGATGACTAAGAAGATGATTTTCGTTCAGACCTAAATGGTCATAAATAATTGAGTCCGACTAATATAGATCTGTGAAGTGAATTCATTGGTTCAGAGAACCATGTCTCGTGTAGTGACGAAATTTTAGTCAGAGAATTGAAGAAGGAGATGCTCAGACGGAGAGAACAATTCAAACGGTAGAAGATATACTTTGTGCATATGTCTTGGAGTTGGTACATGTCAAGTGGAAACGCCATCGAGGCCCAAATTATAATTAGGAAAATAAGAATGAGACAAGAGCAAAATATTCCCAGTCATTTTTATCGTTATGATTTCGGGGACGAAATCCTCAAAAGGAGGAGGTATTTGTAACATACACGTTCAGTTATCGTGGTATGTAATTTTAAAAGTGAATAATATTATGAAATATTATATAATTATGATTATTGAGTTCTAACAGATAGTTTTTACTAGAAATGAAGTAAAACTATGTTTAGAATCATCCAGAATGTTCTGGAAGTCTTGTGAGATTCCGAACATTAGGCAAATATTGAAATTTAACGAAAATATAAAATTTTAAATAAGTAAAATTTTATTATTGAGAGTTGTAAAGAACCTCGTTAGAAACATTTAGGCGAAAACCTCATCGAAATCCGAGTTATAACGAAGAAGTTATGACCAATAAAAGATCTGCGACAAAACCGGCACGACGCCGAATGACGTAAAAAGTGAGTTTTGGATATACTACTTTTTAGCCTTAGTGATCTAAATGAAAGTCGTAGTATTTGTTAAACCGAGAATTATGATAAAAAGAACGCAAAAATCTGACTTCGTATGAGGAAGTTATGATTTTTCTAAGTTTCAGCTTAGCAGTAGACAATTAAAAACTCGAATTTTAGATCGAGTGATTTTTAGCCTACACAACCTAAACGAGAATCGAAGGTCCCGTCAATAGTAGTACAACGGTAAAAAGACAGACGAAAACGGACATCGGATGAAGAAGTTATGAATTTTTAACGGATTTTCCTGTCACGGTCTGTTAAAAATAATAATATTAAAAATAAAGTCAAAATTAGCCGACGAAGTCTAAAAGAAAGTTGTAGAGCATATTTTTACCTACGCGTGCATATAAAGAACGTCAAAAACGGAGCTCGTATACGAAAGTTATGGATTTTAGAAGATTTTGGCTCAAAAACCGAGAAATAATGGATAATACCGGGAATTTTCGCATGAACAGTACCGACCACATCACTCGTTCTCGCGAACCGCCCCATGTCCGATCTCGGTGAGTCAGCAGCCGTGTGTCTGCGTCGTGGCGCGTCCGAGGAGCGACGCGTGTGCACCTCCGTCCGAAGCTGCCTCCGTCCGACGCGTGTCGCGATGACTCCTCGCATCCGGATCTGAGCCTCGCATATGCGCCGCGTGTCCTCCTTCCCTTCGGCCGGAGCTCCGGACCTCGCTACTATAAATAGTAGCTGCGAACCCCCCCAGGTAATGTTAGAAAATTCACACTTTTTCACTCCTAAACCCATTTTAAAGATATTTCAACTTCCCCCGAAGCCCCGGGATTATTTCCAACGCCCGGAACACGCCCCGAAGTTCCTGAAGACCCCTAAAAATTTATCTTTTTGGTTTTGAAGCCTAACCCTCGTAAGGCCCGGTTATCAAGAAAACTCCCGGTTTTCAACGAAGAAAGCTAATTATAGTAACGAAGTGCTGCCCAATTTACTATTTTAACCCCCGGTTATTTCACGTAGAGTTTAATATATAGGAACATTTGTATGTTATGTGTTATATGTGCTATGTGCTTTTCAGTGTTATTATTCTGGGTTATTTTCCAGTGTTATTTTTATTCCTGCTATTTATGATAGCAAAGCTATACATTTGACCATGTGATCAGTGAAAGGACTTAGATTCACGGTGGTACTGGTACGTAGCCTCTGGCCATGTAGAACATGTCTCCGTAAGAGAATGACTTCTATTCTATGGCATTGGCAAATGGTTAGACAGGTCTATAAGCCTAAAATCTACTGAAATGTTTAAATCAGAAAGTGTATGTCTTCTATGCCATTTGGGACGAAGCTTTATTGATCGTATATCTTTGAATCAAATCATTGATTGATATGGAAAGTTTGTCACATGATTCACATATGACTTTGTTGTTCCTTGATCCTCTTTGCTTCTATCATATTGAAGTATATATATGGCATAACGTTATATTGTATCTATTATTGAACTCACTAAGCGTCACCGCTTACCCCTCTCAGTGTTTAACAATTGCAGGAAATAAGTAACCAGTATGGTTATATACTGTCGGAAGATGTAGAATAGTTTTTACTATTACTTTTGTATTTCAGTTTATGTTTGTATAAAATTACAATATCCTGGGTAGTTATGTAAAATATTAAAACATAGTCGGTTTGTATCCAATCTTTTGTAATCACTTTATCAATGTAAGATATTGTTTTATAAATATGAATGTAGCATGTTTTGGAGTAACAATTGTCAAGTATGAAAGTTTGGGTCTTTCAGAAATACGAAAGTTTAGAAAGGGGTTCTTTCACAGTACTTCTTCGAAGATGCAATCAAGAAATCAAAGGAAATCGCTAACAGACATGCCATTGGAAGTGATGGAGAAAATAATAGTCGACTTGGGAAAAATTTCAGCAGTCGAGGCTTTTTAGGATGAAGAGTGTGTAAGTTTTGTCTTTGATCATTCTATTTCACAAGTGTATTTGAGTTGTCTTTACATTTTGGAGCGAATGTTGTGTTTCGTTTGCAGTTGCAGATTCTTTAACGAGGCAGAAAAAACAGATGAAGTATATAAACATATGGAGGTAGATGGATTACGATTTCGTGGTTGGTCTGACAAGAAACATATAGTTGTCAACAAATACATAGAGATGAGAAACCCAAATATTCTGTTCAGGAATGGATTGGTACATTGTTATATATATATATATATATATATGCATATTATTAATTAATTTGTTTCTTGTTTTGCATTACTTTAACTAGAAATTATGTGTTTATTGTTTTTTTTTTCAGATGAATTTATTTTTCTTAGAAGCTGATCATGAAGGGAAAACGATGCTTGAAGAAGCATCTGCATTGGGACATTTGGATTCAACATTTGTCCTGGGAATGATGGTGATGGCTGAAGGGAGACATAGGAAGCAGGAAGCTTTGGACATGTTGAACAATGCTTACCGCAGAGCAAAAGGTAACTGGAATCTTAGAGCAACTTGTTCTAATGTTCATCTCCACTTAAATAGGGAGGGGAGGAAACATGTACACTTCCATGGCTTCCATAGAACTTGTGCAATGCATAAGTCTGTAATTAGTGTGTCAGAAGCTTTTGTGAATGGATACAAATGGGTGTTTAGGTGTCAAATTTGTTTGTGGGATGCTTGTTTCGTTAGGTTTTCTAGGGAGTTTGGTATAATTTATGAGTAGTTTGTCGATATATACTTTCATATTATGACAATTAATTCTATGTACATTCTTTTGGTTTAATATTCGAATATATAGTAATTTACTTGATAAGTAGTTACTTGATGTTGTTACTTAATTAGTAAATACGTTGTGTTGTTAATAAGGGACTAAAAGAGTAAAAGTTTGGAAAGCCGAGTGGCAAAATGATAGTCAACAAAAGTTTACTACTCCTAAAGGATTTAACTGCAAGGACGAAAAGTGTGAAAGTCACTAAAGATTTGTGGGAAAAATCTAAAGGCACAAAAACTTAATCAAAACTTAAAAATGTAAAAGTTATCACTTCGAGGACTAAAAATGACAAATTCATCAAACATTTGTGGCAAAAACGCAAAGCAAATGTTTATATATATATATATATATATATATATATATATATATATATATATATATATATATATATATATATATATATATATATATATAGAGAGAGAGAGAGAGAGAGAGAGATAGGTTCAAATGTTTCTAGCAACCATTGTGTGCCTAAATGCACCAATGAGAATTCAAGAAATAATAAATAATTAAATAAATCATTAAAGGGTATTTTGGACATTTTGTACTTTTAATTAAGGAAATCATTTAAATGAAATCATTCAGTTAAGGAAATAAAGTAAATATATTTGACCTAGTTATGTCGGTGGCCGAACAATTTCATCATCGGCATCAACACCGTCACCATCACCGATTCTGCTTCTTCTTCTACAATCGATTACGATGCTGCGATTTTGATTTGGAAAATCGATTAACTTGATTTTGTCGTGTGTATGGGAGCGTTTCTTGGCGTCGTTTTCAGATCTGTCGAGATTGGGCTTTTGATTGTTGTATGAGTCAAATCGTCCTCATCTTTGAAATTTAAACTCTTCTAGGGTTTTATCATACCGACATTGATAATTCTCATTTTGTTGAATTATCAGGTCATAATATCTTTCGCTAAGATTCTTCTTCAAGTTACACGCCCACGAACTGCTATCCTTGGAAAGATTCCGATGACAAGCGTTTACAGAAACATCGGACAATATCCGGAGGCGATTAAAGTTCCCGGTGTTATGATAGTTAGGGTTGACTCTGCTATGTACTTTTCCAACTCCAACTACACGAAATAAAGGTAATGCATTTCCGCAAAGTTCCACTAATTTGATGAATTTTGAAACATTAGGGCTATAAATCAAGTACTTTATTGCAGGATTTTGAGATGGCTAATTGAGGAATAAGATAATTTAAAAGCAAATTACGAACCAAGGATTCAATTTCTCATAGTTGAAATGTCACGTAAGAAGCTTGATTACCTGTAATTAGGTTTACGTTTTGCAATATTCGATTCATCTTCTTCATATCTCCTTGCCTAATTTCAGCTGTTACTGATATCGACACCGGTGGAATCCATGCCTTTGAAGAACTACACATGAGTTTGCAAAAGAGAGATGTTCAAGTAACAGAAGGGAGAAAGGAAGCAGCAAAACAACAAGTTTGAGGGAGACAAGGGTCTCGATTCTTGACTGATCGAAGGAAGAAGAAGTTAACGGAAGCATCCATGAACAACAGGTGATCTTCTTCTTCGTCTTAAGCAGTGAATTACCATAACCAATTCTGTGAAGTTAGAATATGCACCATTCTTTTTTTTTTCTAAACCCGCATCCCTTTTTATCATAATGTGGTTGCTTGTATCGTGTTTATTTTTCAGATGCTAAGTGTTTTATTGGTAGGACTCAATGTTTTGTTCCTTGGGTATATTCTTGATAATACAAATTCTTTAAGAATATTCAAAACCATTCTGCAAGAATAGTTTACTCTATAAGAATATTATTGATGTATTCTGATAGAATTGTACTTAATTAGTTATATGTTTAATGTGTTGTTACAAGTGTATCACTACAAAATATTTGTCAATGAATTTGTGATAGAAATGGCTTGAATAATGGCTTGAAGACCTGATGGTAAAGACTCATTGTATAAAATTATTCTCATGCAATACAATTCTGACAGAATGCCAATCTCACAAAATGTCAATCTCATAGAATGCTAGCATATTTTGAAGTGGCTTAGAGGTCAAACATACACAAGACATCTAGAAACGAAGCAAGAAAGTGAATGATGATTCTTTCAAGAATGCCGATATTTTTTTTGCAAGAGATTTCAAGAATGAATGTAGTTAATTTTCATAGTTGTATTCTTTAAGAATGAATGTAATTACCTATTCTAAACTATTAAAATTCGTCTTATATAAAATTTGTATTCATTATAAATTATTGGTGTTGATAATATGTTTTTATACTATTATGTTCATAGTTGTATACCATTATGACAGAATTACAGAATATCATTCTAACAAAAAAACATTCTGATAGAATAAAATCAGTTTATGTTTACAAATTACGTTTGAAATTGAATTAATTTGAAAAAAAATCAGATTTTTAGATCAAAATCATTAATTATCCCATAAATCTCGATTTTTCCTTTTTTAAATTTGTCTCAATTGACTACAATGCCCTTATGCTAAAATTTGTGTGATTATATGGTACATGTTACCCTATTGTAGTATCATAGACCCTCAGATCATGACCTTTTATTATATTCCATCCGATGGTGCAGATCTGTGCATTCTGACACACAATAGTTACTAGAAACAAAATAACCTAACCATATATATATATATATATATATATATATATATATATATATATATATATATATATATATAAATTTGTAATTTGGTTTAATATCAATACATAAATGTATTCTATTTTGGATTTGGAAATTTGGTTTAATATCTATACATGAATATATACTAGTAATTTGGTGAAATGTTAATATAAATGTATTACATTATAGATTATAATATATATGTTATTTTTTTCTTTTCCATTTCAACAATCAAAATTCCACTTCCATTTCAACAATCAAAATTCCAATGTTACCTATAAAAGGTTATAATATTTGAATAATGTGTTTTTGACACAAATACCCTTAGTATTCACATATTTGGAATGATTTCAAGGGAACTTTGGTATTTTTGCACTCTAAATCCTTAAGGTGCCATCATACCTCTGACGTCACACCGACGTTATCAGTTCTTCAACCATTCAGAACGTCTCAACTTTTCCGGACGATAAATCTGCATACAAAAACTAAAACCCCGAATCGCCGAAGGGTAATCGTTCTTAAAATCGATTTTCTTCGATAATAGAGACTCCTGTACTCCTTGCGACCAGATCATCATAAAGTAATTTTTTTTCCATACCCTGTTACACTTTTTTCATAGTTACGCTTAATTTTAAAAAGAAATTGAAATCAACTACTCCAATGTCTATTTTGTAAGTAGAATGTCGAATACTAGAAGTCTCCGTTCGTTAGATGATCTCCCATTAGAGATTTTGAGTCGGATATTTGTAGTATTAGGGTCAGAATCTGCGAAAGACATCGTCTCTGCAAGACTTTGGTAATTCTCAATAAACATTAACTAATGAATGTATATTTGATGAAATACAACTTTATTTATTTGTTATTTATTGTGTATTTAAATTTTTGAAGTTCAAAGAAGATGTATGAAGCGGGGGGTGATCCTCAAGTGTTCTATACAACATGCATTGACATGATTGAAGGAATGGGTCCCAAAAATCTAAAAGCTGATTCATTTATACGCACATGTGCATTGCATAATAACATTGAAGCCATGTTCAGACAAGGAATTGTATGTGTAATTTCAGTAATTATATGTAATCTATACCATTTATTAATATTTAGTGTCATTGATGTTATATATTGATATTGTTATTCTGTCAACAGGATGAGTGCTTTTATTATGGAAATTTTGATTTAGGATTGACTTTGTTGAGACAATGTTGAGTTGAAAAACTCTTAGATCGATTAGATCTTCAACAGATTAAACAATAAAATCAAAAGAACACAGAGAACACAATATGGAATCAAATAATGCTGAATGATTCAAACGTAGTCACGCCTCAGTAGAGCTCGACCAAGAACTTCCACTGTAGAGGCGAGCTAGGGTTTTGTAGTACAAATCAAAACAATAATAATCAAAGCTCTGTCTTCTAAGGCTGCATGCATGCACCTTAAATACTAAACCCTAAACTAAACAATCACAGTTGGACAGGCCCAAACTGGATAGCAAAACCGGGCTAAGGACCGAGCCCATGACGCAACACTATTTAACCCAACAATCTCCCCCTTCGCGTCGAATGAGGCGAGAGATTATTTCTGTTGAGTAGCTTTCACTGTCTTCACAACTTTGAACAGCCGAGGAATTATAGCAAGAAGTGTCTGCCGAAACTGAATATACCATCGTAGCATGTCAGTAAACCACTTCTTGTCAGCTGCAAAAAAACATTTGTGATTTTTACCCCTGACAAACATCACTGTATGAAATTGGGGGTCGACTTTGCCCTTGACCATAACATTCACATTGCCAGTCCTTCCAGATGGTTTGATCGTTGGTCGCTTGTGAATGACAGATGCGATTTCTTGATCCATTTTCGCTACTTCATGAATGTAGCAAACAAGCATTCGCTTGATATGATCTATAATCGGCTGATACTCCTGAGGATTGGACAGCAGAATGTTGTTGAGGAGTATCCAGTCATGAGGGTTGAGGTTCGGTAGATCAGCCAAGGAAAAGTTATGAACCAAGCCTTCAGAGCCTCGGGTCACTTTAAATTTGACGTTGACAAATTTCCTGGCTGAATAAGGCGTCACTACCTTGACAGTAGTAATCTTCTGTAAGCTCCATGTCAAGTACTGTGGTTGAGCGAATTCCAGATAAAAATACAACATATCCCAATCTACCTTCGGGTCCGAAGAGGGAATAACAACAGTGGATTTAAAGCAATGAAAGATAAATGCCTTTCGAGTGATTGGCATGTCAAATTGAGCGTCCTTCGAGTTTTCAAGGCCGAATGACATTACAGGTTCAAGCCAATGAGTACTCGGTTCATCTATGGCTTCTCTCTGGAGCGAATCAATGGTCCATTCTGGAAAAATGGACTTCTTTTTATCCAGACCTCCTTTTCTTTTAGCTTCTTCTCCAACTCAACCGTTTCCTTTTCAATCTTTTCTACAAGCTCCTTATCAGTGGGTTTTGATTTCTGAAAGGGCTTAGAGGGATTTTCACCCAAGGTATCTTCAAAATCATCATCATCATCATCATCATCTTCACCAATTTTCTTCTTTTTCTTTTCCCTTTTGCTGACCGAAGCTACATTAACCTTCGGTGCAGCTGTTGATTTGGGTTCGGGAGGAGGTTGAGTATTGACCTTTTCCTTTTCCTTTTCTCCCCCTTGTTTCGGCTGGACAGAAGTCACCGAAACACCCTCTATCCGACTTAGGATATCCAACGCAGGTCTGAGTTTCTCAGCTAAATGGAGTCTAATGGATATTGTCAAAATAGAGTCGTGAGCGTGAAGAAGATGTAACAGAATGGAATGAACGTCACCCACGGAGCTTCTAATCACGTCTCTTTCAGACTTTAAATCATTAAGCTCAGTGGTTGCAGAACGAAGCTTAAGATTTTGAATTTTGAGCTGAGAAGTTCGTTTGTCAAGCTCATCCATAATTCGATTTTCAACAGCCAGTTCGGCTTCCAGCTGAGTCAGACGCTCCTTGACATTATCATGAAGATTTTCATTGGCAGCTTCAATGGCCTGTCGAGCGACTTCAAGATTAGTCCGTTCGGTTTCAAGAGAACGCTGGAAATTTTCAACCGAAACATTTACAGTCTGAGCGTTCTTTTGAGCAGCAGCCTGCAATGAATCGAGGAATAACTGAGCTTCAGAAATTAGTTTTTCGACTTTTGCGGTCGCATCTTTGCATTCTTTTGTTGAGGCCTCAACAGCAAGCGAGGCCTTCTGACATTGGGAAGTGGAAGCATCAATGGCCTTTGCTGCGGCGGAGAGAGATGCATCATGCTCTTTGACAACAGAAGAAAATAATGCTTTTAGAGCAGCTTCAGAGTAAGCACCAGTTGACGTGGAAGAAAGAATTTGATTGAGTTTGTCAGTAACCGTCTTTAGATGGCGCTTGGTAACAGGGGCATCGTCATCATCATCACTCTGAACACGGTAGGGACTGAAGTAAGTGGAATCAAACTCCAAGTCCTCACCTCCAAGAACAGTGTTGGTTTCGGTAGATGGGGTAGGTGATGGTCGTGCGGTAGTTACCGGAGGTTCGGTAGTGACAGGGGGTTCGGTAGTGACCGAGGGTTCGGGTGCTAAAGAACGAGCCCTCGTATCAGATACGTTGGTTCGAACTCCAGTAGTGGTGGTAGTAGTAGACTTAGTGAAGATGGGTGCATGAATGGGAATAGTAGAGGATGGTTAAGATGTAATGATAGGAAAAATTGGGGGGATGGAGACAGGAACAGAAACAGGGGGAGGAGAAGGAGCTTGGGACCGAACAGGTACCTCGGGTGTAGGCGAGCGTGGTGGTGTATCACCACGAACCGAACCTTCATCCTCTGAGCATTCGCTGTCAGATTCACTGGGAGGAATTGGTGATTGATTAGGAGGCACGTACTCTGAATCAGAATCACTTGAGGATTGGAGTATTAGCCGGTGGGCAAGTTTCTTGCCTTTCTTAGCCTTAGGTTGAGCCGGCGCTGCTTTCTCCGACTTTCGCTTCCTAGGGGTTTGAGCTTTTGAGACTTGGCCCCCCTTATCTCCCTTTTTGACTTCTGGATTTTTGCCTCTTTTGGCAGGTTTGTCTGCGTCTTCGATTGATTTTACCATGTCAGCAGTGAGTTCCCTTGCACCAGAGGAGGGAAGCTTCTTGTATTCCTGAATGATCTTGCTTGAAGGAGGCACAAAGGCAGACATCGACTCAGGAATGGACCCAACAAAAGAAAATTTTGAAGGATGAGTAACAATAATGTTGGTGGTGTGAAATGTAGCAATGGAAGAAAGCATGGAGTCTGCCATGATAGGAACATGAAAACGGTCCATTATCCACTGAGTGATAACAGTCCAGAATCGAGCACAAGAGATTTCGCTGTGGCGAGAAGAAGATGATAAGCTCTGAATCAGTTGAAGCCACAAAACCATTCCATAATCTAGATTTAGACCGTGGTACACACCATAAAATAGACTCATGAAGGACTTACTCGCACCGTTAGAACCAGCACTACATTCAGAAAGCCCTTTGAAGAGTAGAGTAAAAAGGCCATTCCATTGAGGAGGAAGGCAGGACTTTTTGAATCTTGTCAAAGTGGTTAGGGTTTCAGTGTAACCCATGTTGTAGAACATCGATAAGAGTTGACCTATGGTGATAGAATCAGGATTAACCATGGAGTCTTCATATGCAAGCCCTAGAAGAGTGCAGAAATGATTCTTGGAGATTGAGGCTTTTTGGTTAAGAATATCGAAGAAAATTTTGTCTGACCCTTTTTCATATGTTGCAGAAGAATAAATTTGAGAGAGACAGGACATCGGAACAACTTCGACTGTGGTTAGGGCTTTGGCGAGTGGGGAATATTTCAGGCATTCTACCACTTGATACATGTACGTATCGTAGAGTAAAGGGGAAAGATCGATCAGCAGGTTCTGATTAGGTTTGATTGCAAGAAGAGTGGAACGAGCAGTAGTTTCTTGAACTGAGGATGATTCTGCCATTGATGAAGCTTGTTGAGGAAGAAGATGAACAGTGAGAAATTGATCGCCTGTTTTTGCTCCAGTGAATAAAAGTATGATAAGGAACAGTTGCACTGAAATTAGCCCTTATATACGATCTTGGAGAGAGAAAAATCGTAAGTGATGATTGCTGAAATCTTGGAAACAACTGCTGAAAAGGCGTGATTTTGACAGCTTGCAACCCCGATAAAGTACATATGACGCATGCTGACCAATTCAAATTCTGGCGCCTTCGAATCTTATCCATAATTCAAATCGTCAAGCGTTTAAACTTCCTGCTGAGTCATCGGATGAGTCTTCAATAAAATGCGATTACCATTATAATTCAAAGACATTACACCAAACCGTCGCTTTTAATTTTGAAACCATCTGCATTAACTTGTTAAGAACTGAACAAGACCTCTTTAAGAATATAGAATGTGTGTGCACAAGGGTGTAAATGAGAAAGAAATAAAGCAAAGTCTTTGTGGGAAATTGTGATGTCTATTAAGACATAAAGCTATTGATCCCGGGCATGAATCTCTTCCTTCAAAGTCAAGAGAGACTTCAAAGTGCTTGTGTGGCTTCCCGTTGAATAACGATCAAGTACTTGCTAAGAAGCATTGAAAGGCATCTTTTTAATTAAAGCTATAAAGGGTGGCTTTCGCTTCAATTCATGATTTCGATACTTGATATAAGACCGAAACATAACGAAGTACTTGTGAGGCCAATGTAGCCGTTTGAACAAGTAGATAGGAAACATATTCAGTGACTTGTTGAAAAGTTTTAGACAGGAAATCTCATAAAAAAAATAAAAACTGGATCCTTTGGGAAGAAAGAGTCTTGGTGAGAAACAATTTCATAAGGATCTCGCAAAAAGAAAGTTGGAGATTTCAAAAGATAACATATAATAGTTAGAACGTTGAAGAGATCACCGTCAATTCATTATGGGAGTTGGATTTTGGGTTTCACTTAATTCGTGGTGAACGAAACTAAGATCATCAACACAGAAAGAGTGTAACCATAAACCTCAGTGGTTATTGCTGAGAGCCTCAAGGGTTACAAAATGTGAAGCGAACATGGATGGAGAAAAATAAGGTGGGTAAGAGAACCGAATGTGCCTCTGTTACAAAAGATTGACAAAACATAAAACTCTTGACTCAATGAGAGAAGAGTAAGGCAGCTCATGATTAGAGTAAATTTGACAGCCTGATTGGTGAGACAAGATTTGTATGTATCAAGTCACTAAGGCTTTACTCAAAATCGTTCGAGGCTTTGGTCAACATACAACAGCATGCTTCTAGGGACACTTAGCTAGTACATAGTTTGAGATTGATACCTGCCCCAGCTGCACTAGCGAGAGATATTCTTGTACATAGAGAAATGAAAGAGAATATTTTTGGATTTTATAAAATATACTGAAAAAGAATTAAAAACAGAAAGAAAATATTTTTGAATTTTATAAAACATAGAAGAAATGCATAAAGGAAGTTGCTGGAAAAGAGTATACATACTATACAACCGAAACCATAAGATAGAAATTAGAGGCGAAACGAGCCCGGTGAAACCGAACCCGAAATGGACCGAGCGTTCGGGGTATTTCGGTTCCCAGAAATGGAACGAACCCGAAATGGACCGAACCCGAAATGGACCGAGCGTTCGGGGCATCTGAAAATGCTTGAACAAAGAACCCTGATTTGGCTGGGTACCACAACCCAAGAGACGTAGTCCGTTTTAGATACCGAAAGATGTTCTTTACTGCCAATAGATGAGGTTCGCGTGGATTTGCTTGAAACCTGGCACAATAACAAACAGAGAACATTATATATGGCCGACTAGCAGTTAGATACATTAGAGACCCAATCATCTGACGATAAAGAGTCATGTCAGCGGCCGGTTTGTCCAGGGAAGGTGTCAGCTTTGTGCCGAACGCCATAGGAATGTTCACTTTCGAATCTCCCAACATTCCAAACTTGGCAAGCAATGTCTTCGTGTAAGCCTCTTGATTAATGAAAATGCCTTCGGGTCCCTGTCTTATATTCAGACCAAGGAAAAAGCTAATAGGACCCATTGAGCTCATTTCAAATTTAGTTTCAATCAGCTTCTGGAACTCAGCAATTAAGCTTGGATTTGTGGAGCCGAAGATGATGTCATCAACGTAAATTTGAACGATCATTAGGTGGTTACCCTCTTTCTTATGAAAGAAGGTTGGGTCAACCGAACCTTGTTTAAATTTGGACATTTTCAAGAATCTTGTTAGAGTTTCATACCAGGCCCGTGGAGCTTGCTTGAGACCATAGACCGCCTTGTCCAGAATGTAGTAGTGATCTGGATAGTTTTCGTTCACAAAGCCCGAAGGTTGCTCTACATACACAGTTTCTTCCAGTTCTCCGTTTAAGAAGGCACACTTTACATCCATTTAAAAGACTTCAAAGTTTTTGTGTGCAGCATAGGCGAGAAAAATGCGAACCGATTCTAGCCTTGCCACTGGAGCGAAGGTCTCTTCATAATCTATCCCTTCTTCTTGACAATAGCCTTTCACAACCAACCTCGCCTTGTTTCATATCACATTCCTTTCCTTGTCCATCTTATTTCTGAACACCCATTTTAATCCAACCACAGAAGCATCCTTTGGTGTTGGAATCAGTCTCCACACTTTATTTCGTTCGAATTCATGAAGTTCGTCCTGCATTGCCTGTACCCAATCAGAATGATCAAGTGCAGTCTTGACTGTCTTCGGTTCGACTTTTGAGACGAAAGAATTGAACATACAAAATTCTACTTTTGAAAAGAGTGCTGTTCGTTTCTCTTTTAATTGAGATCGTGTAAGAACTTTTTCTGTGGAATCACCAATGACTTGTGATTTGGGATGATCTTTGGTCCATTTGATGAGTGGAGGATAATTAGGATCAAACGAAGGATCCAGTTCAGCGTTCACTTCTACTTCAAACTCCGACTGAGTGTCATCATCGTTAATGTTCACATTCTCCCCCTCGAACGATGATACATCCTCTGTTGCAAGATTAGAATCTTTCAATTCGAAAGATGAGACTTCCTCAGTTTCAGGATCAGAATGTTCCATTTGGACTTGACTTTCGGTTGCAGAGTTCTCCCCCCTCGAATGTTGGATCTTGGTTGGGAAGATCAGATGAACACTCCCCCTGAGCTTGAGAGCAATCTTTTTGAGGTTCTCGTGTGTCTGGCCTGTTGGATTCCACAGGTTGTTCTTCTTCCATATTCGCTGCAGCATCATCGATTATCTTCTTCAAGTTGTCTACCTTGTTGTCTGCCGCTTTGGATTCAGAGAGAATAGCTTTTTCGGGCTCATCAAACAGCAGCATGTATTGTTCAAATAGGTTCGAAATGGGTATTGTAACTTGACCAGAAGTTCGAAATATATCCTCCACAGAACCTTCGGTGGTTTTGAGCCTCTTGACGTAGTTATCGTCGAAAGTAACATAATAGGTCTCCTCAATTTTCTTTGATCGTTTGTTGAGAACCCTATATGCTTTGGAGGTTAAGGAATAACCTAGAAAGATTCCCTCATCTGCTTTTACATCAAACTTATTTCGGTGCTCCTTTGAATTAAAGATGAAGCACCTTGAACCGAACACATGAAAGAACTTGACATTTGGCTTTCGGTTGTTTAAGATCTCATAAGGAGTGATCGAAAAACGTTTGTTGAAATAAGATCTATTCTGTGTAAAGCATGCAGCCGCAATGGCATCAGCTCAGAAATACAGAGGTAGTGAAGCGAAGCGAAGCATTGTTCGGGCTGCTTCACTCAGAGATCGGTTTCGCCTTTCGACAATGTCGTTCTGTTGTGGAGTGTATGAGGCCGAGAAGTTGTGAGTTGTCCCTTTCTCTGCAAGAAACTCTTTGAATTCTTTATTCTTAAACTCCAACCCATTGTCACTTCTTATGTTACGAACAACCTTTCTCAGCTGGACTTCGACCTGTTTGATGAAGAGCTTTAGTTTAGGAGTAGCCTCTGATTTCTGTTTTAAGAAGAATACCCATGTAAATCGTGAGAAGTCATCTACAATGACAAGTATATACTTGTTTCCACCAACACTTTCGATTGAAGATGGACCACACAAATCAATATGAAGCAATTCAAGCGGTTCAATTATTTTTGTGTTGACCCGAGAAGGATGACTCTGTCGACTTTGCTTCCCCATTTCACATGCAGCACACAGGTGTTCTTTATCGAATTTCAGAACAGGAAGACCCCGAACATGATCCCCAAGAACCAATTTGTTGATGACTTTAAAATTCAGATGGGAGAGTCTACGGTGCCAAAGCCAACTTTCGTTTGATTGAGCCTTTGACAGCAAGCAGATAGCTGGTTTTCCCCGTATGGGATTGAGATTCAAAGGGTACATCTCTCCTTTTCGCTTTGATTTCAGCAAAACATTGTTTGACTTCTTTTCAGTAATCTCTGATCCCTCATCATCGAATGACACTTTTAGCCCAGTACCAACCACCAGTTGAGAAACGCTAATTAGGTTGTGTTGCAAACCCTCAACATACGCCACTTTTCTTATCGAGAACTCGCCGTTGGTAATCATACCATAACCTTTGATCGTGCCATAAGAGTTGTTACCATACTTGACACTTCCACCATTTGTAAGGGACCGAAACTCCCTCAGTTCTTCCCATCTTCCTGTCATATGACGCGAGCAGCCACTGTCTATGTACCATTCATCGTCAAACTGCTCGTCACGTATAACCTGCAAAATTTAAGCAGATTTAGGAACCCAAAGTTTCTTGGGTCCTCGTGAGTCTTTTACAGGGTAGGGAATTGTAAGCGAAACATCATCTAAAAAGGTTCTTTTTATTAGCGTTGTTTCATCTTTTCTTTTTAGGGTGAAAACTCTGATTTTATTTTTAGGTGGAGTTGACGAATATGTGTAATTTACGTTAGCATACTTTCGATGAACATTAGGCTTAGTTGACGAATCCTTTGAATTTGCTGGACAAAGCTTTTTCTTTTCCTTTTTGATCATTCTGTGAGAGGAGGTTAGAGCTAGGAAAATGAGATTTGGAAACTGAGTTAGCCTTTTGGATATTGCTCGTTTGTGATTGAGAGTGAAAATTGCTTTCCTTTCGTTTCTGCTCACTGCTCAGTCTGGAACCGAAACCACCCTTTCGGTTTTTTTCATCTCGAGAACCGAAGCCTTGTGTTCGGTTGACATCCTTTGGTGGACCGAATCTCTATTTTCGGTTTGTCTGATGTTGAGGATCGAAACTCTGCTTTCGGTTGGTTTGATGTTGAGGACCGAAACTCTGCTTTTGGTTGTTTTCGTCATGAGTGTGAGTGCTAGGATTTTCTTTTCCTACCTCCTTTTGCTTAGAAGGTTTTTCATAGCGAATGTAGTTGGGATTTTGAGACTGGCAGAACTGCTTCCTTTCAGTAAGGTTTTTCTTGTACCTTACATTCCTTTGATGCTTTCTTTCTTTTACCTGTTTTGGATTTAGGTGAATGTTAGTCTTTTTCTCAGATTTTTGAACATTAGCATTGTTCTTTGGTGAATGGGGTTTGCTGGAGACAACCACTTGTTCATCTGAACGCATTTTGGTACTACTTGTGCTGGGCTCATCAAAACGAGTAGGATCATTAAGTGGTTCGGCTACATATCTTCCTTTCACTCTCCACGAAGTTTTCTGTGACAGAGCTACTGTTTCATCAGCGTTATCAATGGGTGCTGACCAGAAAAATTCATCACAGCCTTCAACATTATCTTCTGCTACTATTGCCGTCAGTTCGGCTGTTTGTTGCAGAGTGACTCCATTAACTTTGTAAACCTGATTTGGAGTAGTTTGGACCTTTTGATACACTACGACCTTTTCTTTAACGACTTTGGTCTTGTCATTGGATAAACGAGCAAACTCAACTGAATTTTCAGAAATAAGATTTTTGTTAGTTTCGGGTTCGCTTTTGACAAATTCTGAACAATCAACCACGTCATCCACATGTCACTCATATCATCATCCTCATCAAATTCATAAATATTTTCAACAACAATTTTATTTTCTGAACTCAACTTAGCATTCAACAAGTCAAATTTCTGTACGGTTTCAGTTTGGATTTTCAATTTGTCATTTTCATCCAACAAATTTTTGAGCATGTCCTTATGGTCTTTGGACTTTATAAAGGACTCTATTTTGTCAAGACCAATTCTGTAGGCAGGGGAAATATCCTCAGAAGAAACAACGTTTTCACAGTCATATGCGTCGGCATCGATTTCATCCTCCTTCAACTCAAGGAGGGGTAAAATCATAAGATGTATCTTCTTGCCTTTTTCACAATCAAGATGCAATTGAGTAATATTGGAATATAACCGCTTAGCAATTAAACAAAACACATTTTGTTGTTTTAAAAGCTTCAAATTATCTCTTTGCAAATAAATTGTTTCATCCCTAGACCTAATCAACTCCTTCTCCTTCTGCTCAATCCACATTCGCCTCTCCTCACTCTTTAATGACACCCTGCTGATTTGATCAGTTAGGTTAGAGTTTGTGACGCGAGTTTGAGTTAAACTTCCACTTAAACTAGAAAATTTAGATTTTAATCCATTGTGTTCATTTTCTTAGTTAGTGATTGGAATTTTCAGAGAGATAAGAATAGATTGTACCTTCTGGATCAACTCGTCGCAATCGTTGATCTGCTGACTGACAGGCTTTGCTGCGAAACAACGGTCTTCTCTCTCCTTCTCTCCATCATTTCCTCCATCAGTGGTATAGCCTCGCAAATGTGACACTCCAGACGTCACCATAAAACACCTTCCTGTGTTGTTCTCTTCCTTCACCAACAGAGCCTTGCCATGAGTCGGTTTCCTCACTTCTTCGTCCTCAGAATCAGTCGACCAAATTTCAACGCCTCCAAATTCATCATCGACTACATTTCCCTGCACAATAAGAGCATTCATGGTGTTGTTAGATCCTGCTTTCTTCTTCCTGATTTCCTCCAAACGCCTTGTGAGGTTCGCTTCCTCGTCCTCATCTTTGTTCTTCTCAGATATCTTTCTTAGCATGCAGTCTTTAGCGAAGTGATTTTTACCTCCACAGTAGTGACAAGTAAAGCCCGAGTCACCTCCAAGTTTCTGTTCCTTCTTTGGTTCTTCCGACTGGGAAACACTTTTCGGTTCCTCCTTTGCTTTCTCAGCGCTGTAACTGCCTTGCCAGTTTCGGTTTTTGTTTGTTGGAAATCTTCTCTTGATGAACTTTTTGGGATTTGACACCATCAGAGAATACTCTTCGCTTGTTAGATCATATTCAGAGAGATCTAAATCTTCCTCTTCCTCAGCAACATTCTTACCTTTGGAGATTAGAGCCAACGAACCCATGCCAGAAACCACATTAGATTCTTTAGTCAAGGCGTTCTCGTGTGACTTAAGTATCCCCACCAATTTTGCAAGAGAATAACTTTTGAACTGTTCATGTGCCTTCACTGTTGACACCACAGCCATCCATTCTGATCTAAGGCCATTCATGAATGTTACCTTTTGTTCAATGACCTTCCTCTCAATCCCATGCTTAATCATCTTGCTTAAGAGATGATTGAAGCGATCGAAGGATTGAACGAGCTTCTCTTCAGGCTTTTGCTTAAAATCTCCAAATTCTGAGAGCAATAGTGTTTGGATAGAGTGCTCAAGATCTTCATCCGTAGAGTACAATTCCTTCAACCTGACCCATATTTCCTTTGTTGTCGTGCATGAGCTTACCAGCCGAAATGTGTCTGACTGTAATGCAAACCTTATCATCCTTAAAGCTTTGATGTTGCACTGAAACTTTTCCTTCTCGTCTTGAGGTATATCTTTCACGTCACCGATAAGTTGATTATATTCCTTTTGAGTTTTAACAATTCTTGAAGTACTTGCATGAACGAATGGACCAATAGTGATCGCCTCCCAGATTAAGTATCCATTATCTTCTGAGCCAATCACTTAGTCTTCAAAGTGATTCGCCCAGACCTCATAATCTTGAGTGTATAAAATAGGAATCCTTGTCGTCGATCCTATGCTGTTTGAGATGTTGATCGGATTTAACTGAGAATCGTCCATGGATGTGTTGATGCTTGTTTAAACCTGCTTAAGATCAGACTTGTAAATAACGTTAGGGTAAGATCAAATATTTAAAGAGCCACGTTAATAGCAGATGACGGCTCTATTAATATCAATCTAAGCGGAAAACCCTAAGATCTTCTTCAACAGAAGAGATGTGTATAAATTACACAGTCTCCTGCTCTGATACCAATTGTTGAGTTGAAAAACTCTTAGATCGATTAGATCTTCAACAGATTAAACAATAAAATCAAAAGAACACATAGAACACAATATGGAATCAAATAATGCTGAATGATTCAAACGTAGTCACGCCTCAGCAGAGCTCGACCAAGAACTTCCACTGTAGAGGCGAGCTAGGGTTTTGTAGTACAAGTCAAAATAATAATAATCAATGCTATGTCTTCTAAGGCTGCATGCATGCACCTTAAATACTAAACCCTAAACAAAACAATCACAGTTGGACAGGCCCAAACTGGATAGCAAAACCGGGCTAAGGACCGAGCCCATGACGCAACACTATTTAACCCAACAGACAAGTAGCAGATGAAGATCATCTTGAGGCAATTTATTTGCTTGGAATGATCTACATTTCAAGAGGGCCTTATCAATGTGATGAAGGTATGTATATATGGTATATATGTAAATTAAATTATATATAGTTAATTAAGGCATGTTTGTAGTTTGGGGTTAGTATTTAGTTGTGTTGTATTGTATAATATTTACTGTTGTATTGAAAAGGATACATTGGATTAATTGACGGATATTTTAATGTGTAGGTTTACAATTACTTGGTTCCTATTTTGGATGGGCAGTTCCGGATGATGGGGAGTACACGAGTGTTGTTGATAGTGCCAAAGAGTTCTTGCATGCTGTTGATATTGTTCATAGACTTACAACGAATAACATCACATTCCAATGTGAAGACCCACGTCATTATGTTAAAGGTGCATTTGCAATAGGCCATGAAGAGGATGAGGATCGACAAAGATATTGCATGGTTTGTCGTTGGTATGTAGAGTATGACAGGTTTTGTATATTTCTTAAATATATAAATGGTTGATAATAGATTGGACATTGAATATTAGTGATCATATTGTATTGTATATGAAGTTGTATACTACTATAATTTTATTTTGGTGTTATGTTTACATCATTCTGTTAAAAGGACATTTTAGTCATTTTTGCTTGTTATGTTGTTTGAGTAGGATAAAGTATACGTAAAACCCATGTTATTTTTGTGATGAAGTATAGTTAATGGAATTAAAAATAAGTTTGTAATGAATTCGTTATTAAGGAAAATAATCTACATAGATTATATACTTTAACATGCCCGATTTTAAGGGTGTGCAAGAGGTGCAACCGCACATGCCCCAGAAAAAATAGGGCCCGAGTTCTAATAAAGTTATATGGTTAATTAGTCATTATATACTATGTTTTTCAACAAATTATACACAACTTAATTAACACAACTGGCTTAATCACGCCCTTTTCTAGCATAAGCTTAAGTTCGAGTCCGCTTGTCAGCAATATCTACTTTTATAATTCATTTTTACATTTTTAGCCATTAGTTTATGCCACATATTACCAATTCAAAAACATTTCATTCAAACCATATCTTACAAATTCCATTGATCATAATAATAATTCATCCATAGAATAAGAAAATTAATTAAGCATACAACATCCCAACAAATGTCGTCACAAATTAGCTATGCGTTTTCTTCCATAGCAAAACAAGCAAATGAAATCATATTCCATAGCAGAATTCCCTAGCAAAATATCTACGAGTGATACTTACATAACAAATCAACTATGGAGTTGGTTTCTGTCACAAACTCCGTTGTATAGTAACCACGATAATTAATTCCATAGCAGTAGTACAACGGAAAGTGATTTCGTAACAAATGTCGTTGGAAAATTGCTACGAATTTTTGTTCCATAGAACTATCGGTAGCATAATACCAACAGATATGGATTCGGTAGCATTTTCCATAGCAAGTCCCATTCTCGCTACCAGAAATAAAATCCGTAGACAATGTGGTAGCAACATTGCTATGGAGCGACATTCCATAGCACGATCCATTGCAGATTAACAACGAAAATACGTTCCATAGCGACCTTCCCTAGCAAAATCGCATTTTTCTTGTAGTGACAAAATTGCAAAAATGGTCCCTATGGTATGTATTTTTTTCCAAGATTTAGTTAAAACCTCGATTGTTTTGGGTTGGTGGTTGTTTTGAGCTAGTTTCCTTGTAGTTTTGGTCTCTGTCAAAACTAAAAAGACTATTATACTCTTAATGAATTTAGTTTTCAACTTTCTTTCACCTTTTAAAATTATTATTATTATTATTATTATTATTATTATTATTATTATTATTATTATTAAATATAAAACTGGGTCCGCATATCCACCCACCATCCCTCTTTCTCTCTATCTATCTATCTCTCTCTCTCTCTCTCTCTCTCTCTCTCTCTCATTCATCTTCTTCCTCATGAAACAAATATCCAAATTGAAATATCTATCCAGAACCTCCTCATATTTGACCGCCATAAATTGTGGCATATACCAATAACTCATTGTTGTCATTGCTTTGTGAAGATAACAAAGAAAAAAGAAATCTAGGGTTCATGTCTTTATTCAAACCATTACCTGTGGACAAAGAGATCGTGGACGCGAACAGTAACTGAATCTGAACTCCAAAGCACCAGGGATTCCGGTGAGTTTTCTTAAGCCATCAGATTTTTTGGATCGAAATGGGTGCTGCCTCTTAATGCTTATTATTCACACATCTTTCTCTCTTCTTCTGGGTTTTTTTGGAGAGATCTGATTTGCTGGATCGAAATTGGGTTTCGATTTGCTGGTTCTTTTTCTCTATTTACTGCTTCTGGGGTTCTAATACTGGGATTCATTTTTCGATTTGTTGAATCGTAGACCCCTTCCCTTTTCTTGTTGGTTCAAGTTGCAGATACCAAAAAATTAAAGTATATGGTTCGTCTCTCACCCTTTGTATGTGCCTCTTGTATTTGGTGTTCTCCTTTTATTTGTTTCTTTTATCTTTGGCGCAGGTAAGGGTTGGTGATGATGGTTTTGTATCAAGTGGTTATAAGGTGGTTTTATGGTGATGAATTGAAGTTGTAATCAGAGAATCAAGGAAGGAGATGGAACGGTGATGAAGGGGGTGGCATTGATTTTTGTGAGCTCATTACTGATTTTCTATATGAGGTTTGTAATTGTATATTTACAAACCTGCAATTTTGTGGTATGCATTATTGATTTTATAGTGTGTTTTAACTTTCAGTGTGTGTATGTGTAGCTTGAGTTACAGGTGAAGTGGGGAAGAAGATGGTGATGGTTTTTTTGTTGACCGATGTGTTTTTGTGTGTGTATGAGAGAGAGAGAGTGAGAGAGAGAGAGAGGTGGGCTCCTATTTTTCTTAATTATTAAAATAAATAAATAACTATTAGATTTTTAGAAAAATACCCAATGTTATTAAAGTCATTTCAGTTTATTGAGGGACCAAATCCACAACAAAAACTAGCTTAAAAGGACCACAAAGCCAAAAAAAGTCGAGGTTTGGACTAAACCTTAGAAAGAATGCATACCATAGGGACAATTTTAACAGTTTTTTCTTTCAATAAAAACTCCTATTTATTATAAAGACATAGAGTTTATATAATGTTTAAACACATTTTAAACCATTTTAAATATTTTAAAGTTGGATATTTATAAGTTTTACAATAAAACTATTTTCAGCAAAAAATCAATTTTTAACCGGTAACCGGTGAAACAGTTTTTATAAATAGTCATTTATAAACATTTTATGTTACCTTTTAAATATTTTTTACTCAAACTCCGAGTGATATTATTTTATGATAAAATTTTATTTAGCTTGTAAAAACCATTTTCATACATCAAACATAACATACAACAATCATAAAATAACCATCTTATGCATGCATTAAAATGTGTATAAACAAAGTCATGTCTAGTAATAATTTGTGTGAACCAACACAAGAATTATTAAGTCTTTCCTAAAGGACTTAAGGGATACTTCAAAAGGTCTTCAAGCTCCCACTTTCCAAGACAACTCTTTCTTGCAAAAAGAACTTTAAATCTTCATGTTGTAAAAGTTGTAACACTTAAACTGTAATGTCTCAAAAATCATAGCAAATTTAAACTTTTCAAAATAATCCATTTACTAAAAGAAGTCTTTACAAAACCATTATTCCCAAAAAAATTATCTAAAAACAAAGTCTCCCAAGATCAAATACATGAAACCACGGATGTGTACGGTCACGCCTTCGCCTTGCCACGGTCCTCTGAAGTGCCTGAAACAAAACTAAAAATATAAGCCAATGCTTAGTAAGTTCCCCCAAAGTACCACCACACAAACATAACAAACAACATCATGCATACAGAGCCTTCAGCATGACTGGACCGCCTCACCGTGTCTACAACCTATCTGGACCGCTCTCTGGGCCTTCGGCCTGACTGGTCCACCTCGCAGACCTTTAGTCTATCCGGACCGCCCTGGGTATCTTGGCCTTTAGCATAGAGCAGGACCGCCTCAACCCGGTACACCATCACATATCAACATATACCGTAACAATCAATAGCTAGCATATACAGGTGGTCATACAGATTTAACAGATCACTACATCATAACAACATCCTATATACAGGTGGTCATCGAATTGTCCGATGTAACGGGGGTTTATTTTTCCTCATTTTCCAAATCTGATGACAGCCTTCCATGGAGGAACCTTTAGCAGGACACGGTCTCCTACCTTGAATTCTAATGGTTTGCGTCTTATCTCAACATAACTCTTATGTCGATTATGTACGACTTTTAATCGTTCCTTTATCTGAACAATATTTTCCGTTGTTTCTTGAATGATTTCTAGGCCAGTAATTAGGGTGTCTCCAGCACGTTTTCTAGCTAGTTGGGTATCTCCAACTTCTTCCCAGCATAGCGGGGAACGACATTTGCACCAGTACAAGGCCTCGAATGGAGTGGCCTTGACGCTAGTGTGATAGCTATTGTTATATGAGAATTCAACCAATGGCAAATGAGTATCCCACACATTACCAAAGTCTATAACGCAAGCACGGAGTATATCTTCCAGAGTTTGTATTGTTCTTTCGCTCAAGCCATCTGTTTGGGGATGGTATGATGTACTCATATTGAGTTTGGTTCCTAAGGACCTTTGTAGTGTTTGTCAAAATCTGGAAGTGAATCTATTATCTCTGTCCGAGATGATAAATATTGGCACGCCGTGTAGTATGACTATCTCTCTGAGAAAGGTATTGGTGAGTTTTTCATCTTGTTAGTTTTGTTGATGGCTAAGAAGTGGGCGGACTTGGTCAACCACTACCCAGATGGTGTCATAACCGTTTGATGTTTTTGGCAGCTTTGTTATAAAGTCCATTGTTATCTCTTCCGACTTCCATTCTGGAATCGACGGTTGTTGTAGTAGACCGGATGGCTTCTGGTACTCTGACTTGACCTTGGTGTAGGTCAAACATGTACCGACATAGGTGACAATTTATGCCTTAAAATTGGGCCACCAATAAAGCTTTTTGAGATCGAGATACATCTTGTCTGATCCAGGATGTATTGACTATCTTGATTTATGAGCTTTGTTCAAAACTAAACTCCTGATTTCACCAAACTTTGGGGTCGAAATTCGGTTCATGAAATATCGTGTTCCATCTTCCTTGAGGTCGAACTGCTTGTGCATACCTCAAAGTTTTCTTCTACGATATTCTCAAGTTTGAGTGCTTCTAGCTGAGTATCACGAATTTGGGTGGTGAGGTTCGAGTAGATGGTTAGGGCTAGAGCCTTTACACGAAGACGCTTTGCTCGCTCTTTCCTGCTTAAAGCATCTTCCATGACATTTTCTTTACCAGGACGATAATGAATTTCACATTCGTAATCGTTTAGCAATTCGACCCATCTTCTTTGTCTCGTATTGAGTTCTTTCTGATCAATGATGTGTTGGAGGCTTTTTTGGTTGGTGAAAACAACACACCCTGTTCCATACAGGTAGTGCCTCCAGATCTTCAAAGCAAACACTGCATCTCCCAAATCTAGGTCATGGGTAGTGTAGTTTGTCTCGTTTGGCTTCAGTTGCCGGGATGCATATATAATAACCTTATTTCTTTGCATTAGCATGCATCCTAAACCTTAGTGTGAGGCATCGCAGTATACCACAAGGTCTTCTGTTCCCTCAGCAAGGGACAAAACTGGTGCACTGCATAACAATTGTTTCAATTTCCAGAAGGCAGACTCTTGACTGTATTCCCAATCAAATTTTTTGTCTTTCTGGGTTAGTGCGGTGAGAGGCTTGGCTATTTTGGAGAAGTTATCGATGAATCTATGATAGTATCCTGCAATCCCTAAGAATTGTCGTACTTCGATTGGTGTTGTTGGTGCTTTCTAATTCTTAACCGCTTCAATCTTCACGGGATCGACATGAACCCCTTTACTGTTGACCGCATGGCCGAGGAAATGTACTTCGTTAATCCAGAACTCACATTTTGAAAACTTTTCCTAAAGTTTCTCTTTTCTTAGCAGTTCCAGAATTAAACGCAAGTGTTGGCCATGTTCTTCCTTGGTTTGTGAATATATCAATATGTCGTCAATGAAGACAATCAAGAATTTATCCAAGTAGGATTTACACAGTCGATTGATAAGGTCCATGAACACGGCTGGTGCATTGGTCAGTCTAAATGGCATAACTAGAAACTCATAGTGACCATATCGAGTTCGGAATGCCGTTTTTGGAGTATCTGCTTCTTGAACTTTGAGTTGATGGTAGCCGAATCTTAGGTCAATCTTCGAGTAGTAGCAGGATCCTTGTAGATGCTCGAATAGGTCATGATCCTCGGGAGTGGATACCGGTTTTCGATGGTGAGTTTGCGTAACTCTCGATAGTTGATGCACATCCCGAACGATCCATCCTTCTTTTGACAGATAATATCGGGGCTCCCCATGGAGAGAAGCTTGGCTGGATATAACCTTTGTCAAGAAGTTCTTGAAGTTGAATGGATAGTTCTTGCATTTCCAATGGATCCAGACGATAAGGAGATCGTGCCACTGGTGCTGCACCTGAGATTAGTTCGATTCGGAATTCGACCTGTCTGATTGGAGGTACTCTAGGTGGATCCTCTGGATATATGTCTGGGTAATCTAACACTTGCGGTGTGTCTTTGATTTTCCTTACCCTTGTCTTGCATATCCACCACGTGGGCTAAGAAAGCAAAGCATCTCTTCTGTAAACACATTCTCGCCTTCATGCAAGAGATGATTCTTAGATTCTTTCATGATTTATCTCCATATATCATGAGGTCTTCGTTGTTGGGTGAGGGTAGTCAAACGGATTTTTCGTATCATTAAACCTCAGTTCGATGTGGTGATGAACAATCCATTTTGATGATCACATTCAACTTCCAATGGTCATAAGAGTTAGGTCGACATGAAAGACGTGGTTATTCAGGGTCAGAAGGCAATTGGTGAGTATTTCTAAAGTGTTTTCTAATTGGGATGATTGCCATTTCTATTCTGTAAGTTTTATTAAGTTTGCAGAATTTATGCTTTATCGTGCTTCTAAAACTATGGTCAATAAATCTGATATCGTTATCAATATCAAATCATATGGAAGCATAAATATTGTTGATGTGAAACGTACCAGTAACCACGAATGGGTCCTGGCGAGCATTTCCTGCATCAGTCACTATGTGGTTCCTTTGCCACCCTGATTCTTCAGCTTAGGGAAATGCTTCTTGAAGTGTCCCGGTTAGTTGCATTTGAAGTAGTTACGCATTTTTCCTACAGCAGTGGTTGAGGTCTTTCTACATAAATTAGTGGCGTGACTTCTTAAGTTATAGTTGTTGCAGACCATGCAATTCCCAACATGGTGAAAATTATACTTGGTACAATGGGGTAAAGTCCCAGAGTAGGAGTTGGACGGAGTGGGAGTGTTTGAGTCGTAGACAGTCATAGGTTTTGATTTGGGCTTGAGGAGTTTGAAGTTCCTTTTGGATTTCTTGTGGTACTTCGGTTTCGTACCCTATGTCCGGTTTTTCTCTGTCTGTTGGGTTGTGGTACTCGGACGAAGATATTGTTCATTCAAATGATAGGCCAACTGTTTAGCACTATCAAAGGTAGTGGGTCTGAATGCAGAAACCAGACCTTGAATTGGGGGAGTTAGCACCCAAATGTACCTTTCAATCTTTTTGTATTCCGAATTTACAATACCCGGTCAGAAGTTGGCGAGGTAGTTAAATTAGGAGGTTTAAGCAATCACCTCTGACTCTTTCATAGTAAGGTTCAAAAATTCTTGTTCTAGGGCTAGAATTTCTTGTCGAGGACAATACTCCTCAATCAACATCCGTTTCAGGGCTGCCGAAGAAATGGCACAGGCTGCATCAATCCCAATAGACTTGGTATGGTTATTCCATCATGTCAGGGCAGAATCCATTAGCGTACAAATGACATACTTAACATGACATTCATTAGAACAAGAGTTGATACAGAACACTTACTCCATCAACTCCATCCAACGGGATAGACCAAAGTCTCATTCCGTACCGAAGAAGGATTGGGGTTGGTAGGATAAGAAATCCTTGTATGAACAGGATATGGGGTTGTTTTTGTTAAAGATTGGAATACCACCATCATTTCCACCGTTTACGGAAGATCCGTTCTAGGAAGCCTCATATGTAGCTAAGGCTATTACAATCCCTTGTGGAATCAGGGTTTACATCAGTTTTGAGTCCATTCGAAATGATGGTGGTGGGTGAACTTGTGGATTCCTTCGAGAGGCCTTTATCCAAAAGTTTAGAAAATACACACTTAAGTTGTTTACACTACTTAATCATAAACAAGTATGTAGGAGTTGTATTGTATGATAGTGTGTTAAAATAATTTGTTCTTAGAATACCATATGTTTCTAAATTATAGAGTGAGATTGATTCCTGAAATCATACCGATTTCCAAACGATAAGAGAAAGGTGATTGATTTATAAATCCTCTAGATTTCCAAATGATAGGAATGGAATTGAAATCCTTCCAATTTCAAACAATAGAGAGAACTAAAATCTTTTTCATCTTTGAAAGGGAGAAGTTTGGAGACTATTGAATGATTAACTGGGGACTTATGGGTTTCTCTGCCTCAAAGGTATCGGAGCTATCGGTTCATCGGATTTACGCGAACTAGGAAAATCTGAACCTTATCCCAGATTTTTAAGTATTTTTATGATTTAAAATGCATACATTTTTTTGGGGTTGATATAAAGTTTCTAATGTTGGATAAGGTGTCTAAGTCCATAACTATTTCTGGTATGTACTTGACCCGACCCGGCATGGTCCATTTGGGTTGCATGGCATCATGCATTTGGATAGACTAAATGAGAGAAATAACACTTGTGGTTTATTAATATATTATAAGTTCTAATATATTAATATTATTATTTAATTAGTATTGATCAAGAATTAATCTGGAATTAATTAAGTGATCAAAAGAAGACTAATTAAATATATGGGTTGATTATGTAAATCATCCATAACTCGTATAGTGGGCTAAAAGGCTCTATGGGTTATCAAGTTGGGCTAAGGTCCATAGGATGCTCTATGGATGCTCCATGGGAGTTACAAACCCATGGGTCATGGAAATGAAGAGCCATGTTACATTAGGTTTACATGGTTTAACCCTAATGGTTACACACTATATAAAGAACATGATACACACCAAAATCGGTTACACACAAGTAGAAGAAGAGGGCTTGGCCGATTTTAAGTGTTAGACATTTCTCTCAAGTTTACTCCAAAAGCATTTGGTGTTGTGTGAAGCATTTGAGGCATCACACTTGGGGTGCTAGGCTCACAAGGTTTTCAAGGAATCAAATCAACTACAAGGTATATTATTCTAGCTATCTTTTAAGTTAAAAGTTCCCCATGTATGCTAGATAGGATTATGAACCTTGGAAATCATATTTTGCATGTATTGTAGACAAACATAGATCCAAGGTTTATTAGGGTTGCATGTACACTTAGGAGTGTTAGAATGCTCAAAACCCATCAGTGGTATCAGAGCCTAGGCTTGTTTGTTTGATACTTGATGCAAAATAGTGAAAAAGTCGATTTTCTTGCTGTCTGCATGATGAACTCGCCGAGTCCATGGGGGGACTCACCGAGTCCATAGCTAAACTCATCCTACTCGTTGAGTAGGTTCATGCACTCGACGAGTAGAAGCCTCAGAATGCAGATTTTCGACTTTTGCTGCTGGAAATGGACTAGAAACATTACCCTAAACTGTTTTGGTGTTATAAAACTTATTTTAGATGGTGTAATGGTTGTTCTAATCCATTTACAATGGCTAATATCAAAATTACATGATTATATGTGTTCATATGTTCTTGAAATTTTGATATGAATATTCATGTTCTTATGAGTTCTTGTTAGATCATAGGAATTATGTGCTATTGATTGGTAGTTAATTCATGATCATGATGTGTTTTAATGGAGTCCATAACTTGTCCTCAAGTTATGGATAACCAAAAGTCACTTTGTAATAAATCCATTAAAAGAACACATAAGTTACAAAAATGAAGAGTCTTCATTTTTAATAAGCAATAACTCATAAGTTATGAATTGAAAGGTTTTGTAAAGTTACAAAACTTGCCCTCAAGTTTTGGAACATGTAAAGTCATCTTAATAAACTTTAGTTCCAACCCCTAGAATTTTAAAAGTTAAAATTCAACCCTTATACTTTATATTATTATAAGTTTAATAATAAGTATATATGTATAAGAACAAAGTCGTTTTACCGTTAGTAGGCCTCATTCACGAAGGCGGTCTATAAGGGGGGTGTAAGGTTGTTGCCTATAAAATGGCAGCTTAATGGGTGTCCACTCTCACCCACCGCTTCCTTGACTGGTGGAGGGTCATTAGCCGAACGGGTAGGAAAATGACTTAAAAATTCTCATTAAAAGTATAATGATTATTATAAAGTAACTAAATGTTTTTTAAATTCTCAATCTTAGTTACTTTAGGAAAATGTGAATAAGGTGCTAACCCATGAAATTACACTTTGCACTTTGATTAAGTCGTTGGTGGAGCGTGTGTGACTAACCGACACACTAACTTGGACTTAACAAGGTAGGCAAAGGGTGACTTAAGGTTTTTCATAGGTCGGTGGAGCGCGTGTGGTTAACCGGCACATCGATTAAGTGAAAAACATTAAGGGTACCAAGTAATTTGCATGGTTACTTCACACCTTGTTTTGTGATCCTCGGTATCCCAGTCACAAAACATGAAGGGCACACTCGAGATTGAAACATGGCTTTGAAAAGTTCATTGAATCTCAAAAAGAATCTAGGAATTTCTAAGAACCAATTAATAAAAACCTAATAATTTATATTTCGTTTATTGGTGGAAATTGATGAATCGTCATTCACCTACCTTTCAAATATGTTATTACTTAAATTACGGAATCCCTCTTCTAAGTATAATATATTGTGATTG
The DNA here is from genome assembly GCF_052849685.1 of Lactuca virosa. Lineage (NCBI taxonomy): Eukaryota > Viridiplantae > Streptophyta > Magnoliopsida > Asterales > Asteraceae > Lactuca > Lactuca virosa. The sequence goes on from NC_136428.1 coordinate 382,091,248, forward strand.
GGTCCTAGCCTTAATATTACATTTGGGTGTTTTATTAAGGACTATCTTAATATCTAAACTAAACTTGTCTTTTCTTCTTTTCAGATGTCTACAAACAATGCTGCTTTTGGCTCAAACCCTACCGGCTCCTTCTCTCTCATGAACCTTTGTGGGAGAGTCATCTTTGATGGATCCAACTTTACAGATTGGATCAGGAACATCAGGATGGTCACTCGATATGAGAACAAAGAATATGTTTTCAACATGGAGCTTAAGGTACCCGAGCCAACTGTTACTCCTAAAGAGCTTGCTGAATATGAGGCACATGAAAGAGATGCTACCAAAGTGGCATGCATCATGATGGCTACTATGACAGCCGAGCTCCAAAAGTCCTATGAGGACTACTATCCTTTTGAAATGCACCAGGATTTGATGGACCGCTACCATCAGAGTGCTTGTCAAGAGCGATATGAGATCATCTCCTCCATGATAACAACCCGAATGAAATATGGTGAACCCATCACGGGCCACATGCAAAGGTATGTGGACCTTTTGATGAAGCTGAACGTGGACTTCCCCGAGGAGTTGGCAATAGATATCATTTTGGACTCCTTACCATCGTGTTATGATCAATTCCGCATGACATACCATATGAACAAGGAAGAAGTCACCCTCAACAAACTTCAAGGACTCTTGAAGACCGCCGAAAGTGGTCTTAAAGGTAATTCGGTTGTTACCACTCCTACTCCTACTCAAAACTCCGCCCCTGTCTTGGCAATAGGGAAAGGTAGAGGGAAAAAGAGGAAGAACCCTTCGAAGGGTACCAAGGGTAAGACCCTTGATGGCTCCTCTTAGAGTGGAACCAAGAAAGGTTTCGTCACTCCTTCTTCAGACCCAAAAGAGGTTGAATGCTTCTATTGCCATGAAAAAGCACACTGGAAGCGGAACTGCCCAAAGTACCAGCAAGATTTGAAGGATGGGAAAGTAAAATCCAACCATGCAGGTATTTACACTATATTGTCTAATAACTCACCCTATTCTAACTCTTGGGTCCTTGATACCGGTTGTGGTATTCATATTTGTTCTAATTTGCAGGGACTAAGAAGAAGTGAGAATGTGGAGCATGAAAAGATAAACTTGATCATGGGGAATAGGAAAGCTTTACCTGTCACCAAGATTGAAGTTTATACTTTGTTGCTAAGTAGTGGGTTTACTTTAGATTTGAATAAATGTTATTACTCGCCTGAAATGGCAAGAAATATTATTTCCTTTCATGCTTTGTACAAACAAGGGTTTACCTTTTCTTTTGATAATGAAGTTGGTGGAATAAATGCTTTATTTAATAATGTATTTTATTTTATAGCATTACCTTGTGATCGTGTGTATGAAGCTGTGTCTGTTGTAGATAACTTAGGAAATAATGTGTTGTGTATTGATTCTACTAATGATAATAACTTGGATAAAGCATCATTATGGCATTGTCGTCTTGGACATGTAAGCAAGAAATGCATAGGCCAACTCCAAAAGGATGGAGTCTTGGAATCATTTGACCTAAAGTCAGATGATAGTTGTGAATCATGCTTACTTGGAAAAATGACAAAGTCACCCTTCACAGGTTCTTGTGCTAGGGTGAAGGGTTGTTGGATCTAGTGCACACCGATGTGTGTGGACCCTTCAAAACTGCCACAATGGATGCTAATCATTATTATGTGACTTTTACAGATGATTATAGTAGATATGGATATGTCTACTTAATCAAGCATAAGTTAGAGACTTTCAAAAGGTTTAAAGAGTTTAAACAGGAAGTAGAGAATCAATTGGGCAGGAACATTAAGATGATTCGATCCGATCGTGGTGGTGAGTATCTTAGTACAGAGTTCCTTGACTATCTTAGGGAATGTGGGGTTGTCTCACAATTGACACCTCCCAAGACACCATAGTTGAATGGTGTGGCTGAGAGGCGTAATCGAACCTTGTTGGACATGGTTCGTTCCATGATGAGTCGAGCTTCGCTACCAATCTCATTATGGGGGTTGCCTTAGAGACCGCTGCCCATATCCTTAATCTGGTCCCTACAAAGAAGGTTGCCAAAACACCTCACGCGATGTGGACTGGAAAAGTTCCTAATCTAGCCCACATCAAGATTTGGGGTTGCGAAGCTTTCGTGAGACGCGAGACTCATGATAAGCTCGAACCTCGAAGTAAGAGGTGTATTTTTATCGGCTACCCAGAGAAATCCTTTGGTTACCTCTTCTACAGACCTAGTGAGAATGTGGTCTTTGTAGCAAGGATGGTTGTCTTTCGAGAGAGAGAGTTCATAAGACAAGGAAACAGTGGGAGGCAAATTGACCTTGAAGAAATTCAAGAGTCAAGTGGTGAAGGAACCTCAAACCCTTGCAGTCAACTTGAAGAGGAAACTCTGTTGATCCAATTGACGATTCTGTACCTCTGAGGCGTTCCACAAGGGTTAGGAATGCACCTGGGCATTACTATGGTTTCTATATTACTGCAGAGGGTGAGACACTTATCAGTGATGAGACACTAGTAAGTCTGGATGAACCTAACAGCTATGCGGAAGCCATGACAGGCCCCGAGTCTGCTAAATGGAAAGAGGCTATGGACAGCGAGATACAGTCCATGTATGACAATCAGGTTTGGAACTTCGTTGACAATGTACCAGGTCGCAAGACAGTTGGGTGCAAATGGATCTTCAAGAAGAAGACCGACATGGATGGTAATGTACACACTTATAAGGCACGACTGGTGGCAAAGGGTTTTTCTCAAACTCCGGGAGTTGATTATGATGAGACCTTTTCACCAGTAGCCAAGATTAAGTCTATTAGGGTATTGTTAGCCATTGCTGCATTTCATGACTATGAAATATGGCAAATGGATGTCAAAACCGCTTTCCTTAATGGAAAGTTGGCTGAGGATGTTTACATGAGTCAGCCTGAGGGTTTTGTTAGTACAAAGAACCCTAATAGAGTGTGTAAGCTTGAGAAATCCATTTATGGATTAAAGCAAGCACCTCATAGATGGAATCTTTGCTTTGATGAGAAAGTCAAAGAGTTTGGCTTTTCGAGGAGTGAAGATGAATCTTGTGTGTATGTTAAGGCTAGTGGGAGTATAGTTAGCTTTTTGGTATTGTATGTGGATGACATACTACTCATAGGAAATGACATCCCAACCTTGCAGGAAGTGAAGTCCTGGCTTGGGAAGTGTTTCGCTATGAAATACCTAGGAGAAGCTGCCTATATCCTAGGGATAAGGATTCTGAGAGACCAGAGTAAAAGACTAATTGGACTTAGTCAGAGTACCTACTTGGATAAGGTGCTAAAGAGGTTCAGCATGCAAGATTCCAAGAAAGGAGAGTTACCCATTCAGAGTAATGCTAGATTGAGTAAGACTCAGAGCCCGAGTACTGAGGCTGAGATAGCAGAAATGAGTCGAGTACCTTGTGCTTCTACTGTAGGATCGATCATGTATGCTATGACTTGTACTCGTCCTGATGTGGCCTTTGCATTGAGCATGGTCAGCAGATATCAGGGGAACCCTGGTAAGGCTCACTGGACTACGGTAAAGAATATCCTCAAGTACCTGCGGAGGACTAAGGACTGGGTCCTTACCCTCGGTGGGAGTGATGACTTGAGAGTTATAGGGTATAGTGATGCTAGCTTCCAGACTGATAGGGATAATTTCCGCTCTCAGTCGGGCTGGGTCTTTAGCTTAAACGAAGGAGCTATTACTTGGAAAAGTTCCAAGCAGGAGACAGTGGCTGATTCAACTTGCGAATCAGAGTATATAGCGGCAAGCGAGGCAGCAAAGGAGGCAATATGGCTGAAGAACTTCATTGGAGACCTTGGAGTTGTACCAGCTTTAAAGGAGCCTATGGAAATCTTCTGTGATAGTGAAAGTGCAGTTGCCATAGCGAAGGAACCAAGGGATCACAGGAGATCCAGACACATTGACAGAAAATACCATTTCATCAGACATTGAATAGAAGAAGGACTCCTCGTGGCAAAGAGGGTATCATCGGATGAGAACCCAGCAGATCCCCTCACGAAGGGACTGGGTAGGGTTAAGCATCTCCAGCATGCAAGGAGCATAGGGCTGAAGGATGATATTAGTTTTCGTGGTTAGATAACCTTGAAATTTGTAAAGTGTAATTTACATTTGATGATGAATAAAAGTTGTGTTTATTTATGAGTAAAGTGTTGCTATCTTTTGTCAACCGTTTACCATTATTTCTTTTGCATCTTTTGTCTTCTAGAATATTTATGTTGTGTTCTTACATATTATTCAAATTATCCACAGTCGGTCATATGTTGGAAGTAGATATGAATTAAGACTGTCATGAGTTGGTTGTAGTGGTCTAAGATGTTGGACATGGCCTCAACACTCATGAGTGCTCATAAGTTCTGAGTATTGGATTCAACCCACGCTTACTGGTATCACTTCATGGAATTTATCTCGAGTGATCGCGAGACGGTAATATCATATAAGTCTTCAAACCTACAGATATGACTTGTTGCCTATGAGTTGGTTATGCATTGATCGTACGAAAATGCATTGGTAACTCGATGTAATAAAACGTATTGTTGTGTGTGATTCAACAAGTAGTAGAACAAGCATATAAGTCGAAGTTTATCTGTTCCTTCTTGGATTAGAAGCGATATCTGGGCCCCTCGATGATTTTGTTTTGACCCATGTACCGGGCCCGGTCAGAACTAAGTTGATGTGTTCAATTAAGTTCTAAGTCAAACGAATCGGAAATCGGGAAACAAACTGCTGGACAATAAGTAAGACATTGTTCCATGTATTTGTCCAGCTGATATCTAGAACAGAGGATTATATGATCACTTATCTTAAATGGCGTATCAACATCTTCTCAGTTCCGAGAGACCTTGTAAAGAGCTACGATTGCTGATCAGTTCCTGAAGTCATACTTGCGGTTATAGTTATTAGACTTATCCAAGTGGGAGACTGTTGGATAAGGTGTCTAAGTCCATAACTATTTCTGGTATGTACTTGACCCGACCCGGCATGGTCCATTTGGGTTGCATGGCATCATGCATTTGGATAGACTAAATGAGAGAAATAACACTTGTGGTTTATTAATATATTATAAGTTCTAATATATTAATATTATCATTTAATTAGTATTGATCAACTATTAATCTGGAATTAATTAAGTGATCAAAAGAAGACTAATTAAATATATGGGTTGATTATGTAAATCATCCATAACTCGTATAGTGGGCTAAAAGGCTCCATGGGTTATCAAGTTGGGCTAAGGTCCATAGGATGCTCCATGGATGCTCCATGGGAGTTACAAACCCATGGGTCATGGAAATGAAGAGCCATGTTACATTAGGTTTACATGGTTTAACCCTAATGGTTACACACTATATAAAGAACATGATACACACCAAAATCGGTTACACACAAGTAGAAGAAGAGGGCTTGGCCGATTTTAAGTGTTAGACATTTCTCTCAAGTTTACTCCAAAAGCATTTGGTGTTGTGTGAAGCATTTGAGGCATCACACTTGGGGTGATAGGCTCACAAGGTTTTCAAGGAATCAAATCAACTACAAGGTATGTTATTCTAGCTATCTTTTAAGTTAAAAGTTCCCCATGTATGCTAGATAGGATTATGAACCTTGGATATCATATTTTGCATGTATTGTAGACAAACATAGATCCAAGGTTTATTAGGGTTTCATGTACACTTAGGAGTGTTAGAATGCTCAAAACCCATCATCTAAGATACTTGGTATCTATAGTGAATCTTGAGAACATTCTTCAATCTCTAAAACTTTCAACCATTGTAGTATGTCAAACTCCTTGCTCAAGGTTGGTTGTTGACCGGCCCGACCATAAATAACATAGGCGCGCGTTCCAGGTTTATTCGTGGTATGGCTTTGTAACTTCCCAAACATAAGACCCAAAAAGTTTCATGTTTAATTTAATTAAATCAGTATTCCAAAAACATCATCAATACGATCCAAATAAAACAAATGTATCAATCGTCAAATGGAATCCGAGTAAATCACAAAACACAGAACGAGGTGGTGTGTACTCTGCAATCATCCCGAGCTCTTCAATTTGAAAACCGAAGTACCTGAAACGTAAACTGAAAACCGTAAGAACAAATCTTAGTGAGTTCCCCAAGATACCACATACCATACATAAGTAAACATATAGTGGGCCCCCGCTCCGCATCGGCCCTTGCCCGGTATCGAGTCCGACTCAGCCTCGGGCCCCGCTCAGTAAACAGATCTGTCAATCACTAGGACCTGCCTGACTTCAGGCTCCGCCCGATACATATATAAGCTTATAAACATAACCATATTAAACACCATTGTTGTAAAACTCACCGAGTTGGCCGTTTACTCCTCCGAGTACTCGCTACTCGACCTCTTATCGAGGCGAGTTACTGAATCCAGAGTACTCCCCGATCGGCCCCTTAGTGAATTGAGGAGTGTTGTGAAAATCGGTCAACTGGTGATTAATATGTATAATATACTTAATGATTTATTATTTAACACACACATGTGATTATTACTGCATATATATCTTAAAATTTCAGTAATTATTCACAAACTGAGACCATTATGTGTTTTTTTAGTTTTTGTGTATTCACATGTATCTAACTTTGTTATATATTTCAATCAATTTTATTAACTTATGATTTTGACATATATAACTTCCCTAAAAATATTTCTACATGAATTACCAAATCCGAGTACTCCCGAGTACTCGCTACTCGGTAGTCGGCCGAACAGGTACCGAGTAACAAGTTCGACAACCTTGCCAAACACATGCAACAATCACAAAGATAATAGCATACACTACATCCATCGGGCCTCGCTCGACATCAAGCCCCACTCGGTATTCATACCAATGCATACATATGTGAGAATCACCCAAACATCTAGCACCTAACATAGTAAACCACGAGCCGACATTGGTGCCTTCGACCCGCCAAACACAATGAGGAAACTCACCTCGAACTACTGAATCACACTGGTAAATCACTGGCTGCTGGTCCGACAAATCCCCGTGCTATCAACATCAAATAACGTTCAATTAATAATCGAATTCCAATCCATAACCACTAGTCCAAATCTATTGTAAAAAGACCATTTTACCCCTTACCTAGTTTGGTCCAAGGCTAAGGCCCAAACTTACAATCCAAAACACCTAAAGACCAAATAATCATCCAACGCCCAACATGGCCGATTTTTCTAAATTGGGCCCAAATCCTTTCCATGGCCTTAACCCAAGGCCCAATAATATTCCCAGCCCAAAACACCAGAATTCAGATGGCCCAACAAAGCCCTAAACATCAAAGCCCAAATCATGGCCCAACCCGAAGACGAAAAGATCCGAGGCCCACTCTACTTAGTATGTGGGGCATGCTCAGCTCGTACACATAGCATACTTTCCTTAGGGATTGTACGCTAAGCGTGCCTGCTTGTACACCCAACGTACCCTCACATTCAACCATCTTCCCAAATTCAGCTCTGATGGGTTTTGAGCACTACATCATTCCTATGGTGTACATGCAACCCTAATGTTTTAGATCTAGGGTTTTCTCAAGTTATACATGCAATACTAATCATCCAAAGCATGAACCCTAACTAACATACAATTTTCGAGATTTATAACATAAAACAAAGTTAGAAGAATACCTTTTCCTTGTAGCTTGTAGATCTTGACCTTCAAGAGCTTAGTTCCTCAATTGTTGCACCTCTAGTGAGTCACAAACACCAAGTAGCAGTTGGAAGAATATGAGAGAGGTTAGGAGGCTCTAAAAATCGGTTAGGGTTTCCTCTAAAGATCAAGTGGCCGATTTCAAGGATCCAAGGGGTTCCTTATATAGCAGACCTGCTAGGGTTTCAGGTAAAACCCTAATCTGATTGCTTAAGCGTTAAGCAGTCCAGTAGATCCTTCCAGAAGGCCTCCTTGGACGAATTCTATGTGGGCTACACATAGAATTTCGTCCACCCCTTCCTAGGGATCCATAAGCCCAACTTGCAACTATCATATAATTTCAATACCAGTCCCCGCAATTTAATCAGTCTCTTTTGATCACCAAATTAATTCCAAATTAGTTTATGATCAATACTAATTAAATAATATGATTTCTCAATTAATATATTACTCTTATAATATATTAATAAATCACAATTAACCTCTTTTATACATAATTCATCCTATCAAATTGCTATGGTGAAGGCAACCCAAAAGGACCATGCTACTATCGTGTTAAGTACATACAAATTATAGTTATGGGCTTAGACACCTAATCCAACAGTTTGCCACTTGGATAAGTCTAATAACTATAACTGCAAATATGACTTCAAAATCCGATTACCAATCGTAGCTCTCAAAAGCTGATGTCGAACTCTGACCTACTCAATGACGCGTCTTTTAGATAAGGGATCATATAATCCTCCATTCTGCAAGATATCATGTGGACAATGACATGGAACATAATCATTCTTAATATCCAGCAGTTTGTTTCCCGACTTCTAATTCGTTTGACATAGAACTTAATTGAACACATCAATTCAGTCCTGACCGGGCCCCACACATAAGTCAACACAAAATCATCGAGGGGCCCAAGATATCGCTTTTACCCTCCTAGGATAAAAGGAACATATAAACTTTGACTTATATTCTTATACTATTTACTCATCAAATCGTACACAACAATACGTTTTATAACATCAAATTACTGATGCGTTTACACATTATCAATGCAAAACCAACTCGTAAACAAAAACTCATATATCTCGATTTAAATATTATACGGTGTTATCGTCTCACGATCACTCGGGATAAATACCATGAAGTGATTCAAATGAACGTGAGTTTAATCCAATACTCAAATCTTATTTCAAGAACACTCATGAATGTTGCAACAAACCTTTGTTATGTCTAAACACTTAGACAATCTACAAACCAATTCATGATAGTCTACCCTCATATCTTACTCCCAGAGTATGATTGACTGTGGATAATTTGAACAATCTAATTATTCTTAAAGTAAAACATGCAAAAATGAAACAATAGTAAACAATTGACACAAGATAGTAAACTTTAGTCATAAATAAAACTGCTTTATTTAATAATCAAATGTCAATTAAATTTTATCTATTATAAGTTTCTAAACAACTATCTAATCACTAAAACTAATATCGTCCTTCAGACCAATGCTCCTCGCATGTTGTAAGTGCTTAACCCTGCTCAGACCCTTTGTGAGGGGATCTATTGGGTTCTCTTCTGACGATACCCTCTTTACTACGAGGATAACTTACTCCCAGAGTATGATTGACTGTGGATAATTTGAACAATCTAATTATTCTTGAAGTAAAACATGCAAAAATGAAACAATAGTAAACAATTGACACAAGATAGTAAACTTTAGTCATAAATAAAACTGCTTTATTTAATCATCAAATGTCAATTAAATTTTATGTATTACAAGTTTATAAACAACTATCTAATCACTAAAACTAATATCGTCCTTCAGACCAATGCTCCTCGCATGTTCTAAGTGCTTAACCCTGCTCAGATCCTTTGTGAGGGGATTTATTGGGTTCTCTTCTGACGATACCCTCTTTACTACGAGGAGTCCCTATTCTACCCGATGTCTGATGAAGTGGTATTTACTGTCGATGTGTCTGGATCTACCATAATCCCTCGGTTCCTTGGTTAAGCCAACCGCTCCTTCGTTATCATAGAAAATCTCCGTAGGCTCCTTTATGGCTGGTACAACTCTGAGGTCTCCAATGAAGTTATTCAACCATATTGCCTCCTTTAACGCTTCGCTCGCTGCTATGTACTCTGATTCACACATTGAATCGGCTATGGTCTCCTGCTTGGAACTTTCCCAAGTGATTGCCTGTGACAACCGTCAAAATTCAAGTCGGTTCTAGATTTGACTAGACTTAGTTGCACATATAGGCACAACACATATTAGACTTAGTAATTAGAAGCTAAGTTATAACCTAGTAGAAACTTGGAAACAGATAGAAACAATGGATGGTGTACTTAGATTTCACATTGATATGTGAATTCTATAACTACTTAACTGTAGAGACTATCCATATTCGGGTCACTCTTTGACTCGAACACCTCTTTATGAATCGTACACACACATCATGCACTTGAACTAGTGATATAAATTAGGTCTGAGTCTCATAGGAACTTAAGTCAAAGTTGAAAACTAGGACTAGTATACTTGATTCCTCTATTTCGCTTAAATCTTGGAATCACTACATAGAATGCCAATAAACCGGTAAAAACAAATTATAAATATTGTTTCTAACTTGAATAAGAGTTATGAAACTCTAAAATAGTTTGAAGTCTCAAAATTTAATTAATGTTGATATCCAAAGACTTACAAACTCCCAAAAACCCTAAATGCCCTAAAAACTCACATTTATAAACTTTAACATTAAAAATTCTATAAAAATAATTATGAAGCTTCTAATATTATCTTATAATAATTAAAATTATGAAAATGCATTTAAGGAAATAAAATTTAACTCATTAACATTTACCCTTAATTTATAAACCAAAAATCAACACTTTTATGCATAAAAACTTGGTTAAGTTGCATCTTTTATAAATATTTGATATTTTTATAAAATATTTAAAATTTATAAAGACAAATGAAAGAGAGAGGGATATTATACCCCCAAAAGTTGGATTTCTCTCTCTCTCTCTCTCTCTCTCTCTCTCTCTCTCTCCTCTTCCCAACACACTCAATCACTTTCCCAACACACCCACTCCATCTCTTTCTCTCTCACACTCTCTCACTTCATTTCCTCTCTATTCTCTCTTCTTCTCTCCATCAACCACGAAATTCTCCAGAAAATGGGTCATAGAACACACCTTGAACTCTAAATCTTAATCATCTTGAGGTGTTCTTAAAGGTAAACCCGAAAATCATTCATTTTCCTTCTCTTTTCCTTCAAGTTTTACTTGTTTTTCATGGATTTTCTCCATATTCTACTCCATTCTATTGTAAAATCATCAACACTTGCACCTACTCACGGTTTTGATGATGATGGTGGTAGGATTTCACCCAAAAACAACATGCATGTTGTAAATGGTGAAATCCAAGGACCTAAACCTAAGTCAAAATCAAGAAAATGCAATTTTCTACATGTTTTGGTGGAAAAACACCACATGCACCCTATGTTTTCTATCAAAAACGATTTTTGAACATTTCAAACTCATGAATGGTCTTCAAACCAACATGCATGTGATGATCTTCAATCTTAGATGCTTGATGATCAAAGTTTGTTGTTAAAAGCTTTGAAATATGTTCATGAAGGATTTATTTCCAAATAAATATCTAAAACTTCTTTTCTGACCAAATCCGATTTTTCCCAGATTCCCATCAACCAAATAAGATGATCTGTAAATTTCTAGAAAATAATTCATTTTTCTCGAATTATTATAATTAATGCAAGAAAATAGGTAAATAAATCAAATAAAATACTTTCAGAGGTCTATAAATCCTAGATAAATTCGTGGATGACCCCTATGGTAAGTAATGACCTCTCCTTAAGTTTCATCGATTTTTGTTACTTTGTAGTATGATTTTTAATTTTCTTTTTGTTTAGTCCCAATAAATCATAAAACCACTTTAGAAAATATGAAAATGATATCTAAAAATTTTGGCAGCTTCTACCAGAGGTGTAAGACTCAGAAAAATATTTTCAAAATTTTTCATAATGCATCCTATTTTTCTCCGATTTGTGTATTTATAATGGCCTAAAAATAGAAAAAATAGTTCTGCTCATCCAAAATTCATGAACATTTACCAGAACCTCTTGTAGAACATTAGGATGCTACATGAAAATTTCGATGATTTTTCTCTTCTGTATACTATTTTTCTTCTATTTTTCCAAGATTAAATACACTCAAACCCAATTTTTATTAGAATAAATGCACAAAAATCATAAAATTAGGTTAAACTGTTTATAAATCCATTTTTATATTTTTCCCAGCTTAATAATGTTTAATAACAGTAATACAAAAAGTTTGGATAATTTTGGAAACTGTTTTCTATTTGTTTCAATTTTTATTAGAATAAATGCACAAAAATCATAAAATTGGGTTAAACTGTTTAGAAATCCATTTTTATATTTTTCCTGGCTTAATAATGTTTAATAACAGTAATATAAAAAGGTTGGGTAATTTTGGAAACTGTTTTCTATTTATTTCAATTTTTATTAGAATAAATGCACAAAAATCATAAAATTGGGTTAAAAAGTTTAGAAATCCATTTTTATATTTTTCCCAACTTAAGAATATCTAATAACAGTAATACAAAGAGTTTGAGTATTTTTGGAAACTGTTTTCTATTTATCTCAATTTTTATTAGAATAAATGCACAAAAATCATAAAAATTGGTTAAACAGTTTAGAAACCCATTTTTATATTTTTCCTAGCTTAAGTCTGTGTAATGGCAGTATTATAAAAAGTTTGGTAATTTTTATTAACTGTTTAATATTTTTCATGATTTTATGGTTATTCAAGAAACTAAAATGGTGAAAAATAGTTAGACAAATAAAAAATTCAAGAAAATTTATCTTGAGGTCTTTGACTTCAATTAAAACTTAAATGCAAAGTTTGGGAAATTTTAGAACTAAATTGATTTAGTTTTTGAATATTTAACCATTGGAACGCCTCTTAAAATGTTAAATATTAGCATTTCAATAGTGAAAATTTTCCACTTAAATTGTTATATAACAATTGATTCATTGAAATTTAATTTTCACAGAAAAATGTATGTAACTTATCAATATTAAATTTTGACACATTATTGGCATAATTCTATTGTAGTAGTAAGTATACTAGTATTAGATTTCAATTAGAGACTCATTAGTGTGTAACATCGTTGTAGGAAAACGATAGTGGTACGAGTGGAGCGTAGATCAAGGCATCATTTGCATCATCTCAATGCACAGTGAGTATTCACCACTCCCCTATTTTCGGTTTTTAAATGTTTTGGGGTGGAAAAGCATGTCCTAAACTATTTATATTCGTTGTATTTATTTGACTCGTATAAACTTGGTTGCTATATTTTGCATATTGTGAGTATTCACGCATTCCCCTATTTTCAGATTTTAAATGTTTTGGGGTGGAAAAGCATGTCCTAATCTATTTATGTTCGTTGTATTTATTTGACTCGTATAAACTTGGTTGCTATATTTTTGCATATTGTGAGTATTCACCACTCCCCTATTTTCGGTTTTTAAATGTTTTGGGGTGGAAAAGCATGTCCTAAACTTTTTATGTTTGTTGTATTTATTTTGACTCGTATGAAACTTGGTTGCTATATTTCGTATATATGTGTATGTTACTTTAATTCATGAGGACTGTATCGCGGTTAAGTCCCTGGAATCTCTAGACACAACTCATTAACTCTTTTGAGCCTATGGTTATTATGGATAGCGCTATCAGGAGGTAGACAACTCCTAACTCACACGATTCGCTTGAGTGCATTTTTACCATTTTATACACTATGTTTGCGATACACATAGTAGTCAATAGGGCACGATTTGGTCATTAGGCTTGGGTTGTGAACTCATGAATGGAAACTTGATGCACATACGAATCTTTATGCATACAAACTTGTTATTTATTTTGGCAACAAACTTGTTTATTAATTATAGCAATGAACTTTGTTTCACATTATAGCAATGAATTTTATTTCTCATGAAGACAACAAACTTTGTTTATATAAACTTATTTACTCATTTTAACAATATATTTTATCTATGGAAACTTATATCAAATCTTTGATTTCGATTCATGAAACCAATATTATTTTTAACTTGTGAACTCACCAACTATTTTTATAGTTGACGCTCGTTTTATGCTTTTTCAGGAATCATCGAGTAAGTGGCACTTAGGGACACTTCACTTTTAGGAGCATTCGCATGTGTTGTATTTCAAGTTACATTGTAATTCTTTTAAAAGTTGTTCAATCCTATTGTAAATTTTTAATGATTTTAAAACTATGGTTGGTGTTGTCTTTTAACTTTTGCTATGAAACCCTTTGTACTGCCACGCCCCGTATTTCCGCTTTAGCGGGGTGTGACATTGCCCCTCCATTCAGGGTAAATACCCAGCCCGACTGAGAGCCGAAGTTATCTCTGTCGGTTTGAAAGTTGGCATCACTGTACCCTGTCACTCTCAAGTAATCACTCCCACCAAGGGTAAGAACCCAATCCTCAGTCCTTTGCAGGTACTTAAGAATGTTCTTTCATGCGGTCCAATGTGCTCTACCCGGGTTCCCTTGATATCGGCTAACCATGCTCAGCGCAAAAGCCACATCAGGGCGAGTACATATCATAGCATACATGATCAAGCCAACTGCGGAAGCATATGGCACTCGACTCATTTCCGCTATCTCGGCATCGGTACTCGGGCTCTGAGTCTTACTTAGCTTGGTATTGCTTTGGATCGGTAGTTCCCCTTTCTTGGAGTTCCCCATGCTAAAACGTTTCAGCACATTGTCCAAGTAAGTACTTTGACTAAGTCCTGTTAGTCTTCTACTTCTGTTTCTCAATATCCTTATCCCTAGAATATAAGCAGCTTCTCCTAGATCCTTCATAGCGAAACACTTCCCAAGCCAGGACTTAACCTTCTACAAGGTTGGGATGTCGTTTCCTATGAGCAATATGTCATCAACATACAAAACTAGCAAGCTAACTATACTCCCACTAGCCTTAACATACACACATGACTCATCCTCTCTTCTCGAAAATCCAAACTCTTTGACTTTCTCATCGAAACAAAGATTCCATCTGCGAGACGCTTGTTTCAATCCATAAATGGATTTCTCAAGCTTGCACACTCTATTGGGGTATTTGGCATCCACAAAACATTCTGGCTGACACATGTAAACATCTTCAGCTAACTTCCCATTAAGGAAAGCGGTTTTGACATCCATCTGCCAAATTTCACAATCATGAAACGCAGCGATGACCAACATAACCCTAATAGACTTGATCTTGGCCACTGGTGAGAAGGTCTCATCATAGTTAACCCTAGGGGTTTAAGTATTGCCTTTCGCAACCAATCGTGCCTTGAAAGTATGCACTTTCCTATCCATGTCGGTCTTCTTCTTGAAGATCCACTTGCACCCGACTATCTTGTGACCCGATACATTTTCAACCAAGTTCCAAACTTGATTTTCATACATGGACTGAATCTTGCTGTCCATAGCCTCTGTCAATTTTGTAGACTTGGGGCCCGCCATGGCTACCTTGTAGTTATTAGGTTCATCCAACTTTATCAGTGTAGTATCGTTGATAAACGTATCACATTCAGCTGTTATATGGAAACCATAGAACACAGGTGGAACACTAACTCTACTGGAATGTCTTAGAAGTAAGGACTCGTCAACTGGTTCAACAGGAATCTCTTCCTCAAGTTGAGCACTAGTGTTATAGGTTCTTTCATCGCTTGACTCTTGAAGCTCTTCAAGGTCAATTTGCCTCCCACTGTCCTCTTGGCATATGAGTTCTCTCTCTCCCTCTCTCGGAAAACTCCTCTCCTCGCAACGAAGAAAACATTGTCACTCGGTCTGTAGAAGAGATATCCAAAGGATTTAT
Organism: Lactuca virosa; assembly: GCF_052849685.1. Classification (NCBI taxonomy): domain Eukaryota; kingdom Viridiplantae; phylum Streptophyta; class Magnoliopsida; order Asterales; family Asteraceae; genus Lactuca; species Lactuca virosa. The sequence goes on from NC_136428.1 coordinate 382,106,878, forward strand.
GTGGATAGCCGATGAAAATACACCGCTTACTACGAGATTCAAGCTTGTCGTGAGTCTCTCATCTTACGAAAGCCTCGCAACCCCAAACCTTGATATGTTCCTTCGAGGGAACCTTCCATGTCCACATCTCGTGAGGTGTTTTGGCAACCTTCTTTGTTGGGACTAAATTAAGGATATGGGCGGCAGTCTCTAAGGCATACCCCCAAAATGAGATAGGTAGCGAAGCTCGACTCATCATGGAACGAACCATGTCCAACAAGGTTCGATTGCGCCTCTCAGACACACCATTGAGTTGTGGTGTCCTAGGCGGTGTCAATTGTGAAACAATTCCACATTCCTTAAGATAGTCGTGGAACTCGATACTAAGATACTCACCACCCCTATCAGATCTGAGCATCTTTATCTTCCTGCCCAATTGATTCTCCACTTCTTGTTTAAACTCTTTGAACTTTTCAAATGTTGCCGACTTGGGCTTGATTAAGTAGATATACCCATATCTGCTATAATTGTCGATGAATGTAACATAGAAGCGGTTTGCATCCCTTGTGGTGGATCTGAAGGGCCCACACACATTGGTGTGTACGAGATATAACAATCCCTCACCTCTCTCACAAGTACCAGCGAAAGGTGATTTAGTCATCTTTCCAAGCAGACAAGATTCGCACGTATCATCCGACTTTAAGTCAAATGACTCCAACACTCCATCCTTTTGGAGTTGGGCTATGTGCTTCTTGTTGACATGTCCAAGACGACAGTGGCACAAACATGCATTGTCCAAACCATTGGAGGAATCAATATGCAACATATTATTTCCTAAGTTGTCTACAACCATCACAGTTTCATATATACCATTATGTCACACCCCAAAACCGGAACGGCGGAAACGTTCTGGGGTGGAGGACGTCATGTCAAGTATCACAAGACATGCAGTATAGTAATCAAAGTACAACAACCATTGCATTCATAGTAATAATTTTACATAGGTTACATTTAGCAACAACATCCAAAGTAAATATAGAAGATAACATAAGATGCAGCTCGGTACAAGGCTGTCTTCACAAAAGCTCCCTGAGTGTACCTGTCTACTGACGACCTGAGAATATGTTGGGTTTTATAGTGTTGCGTCATGGGCTCGGTCCTTAGCCCAGTTTTGCTATCTAGTTTGGGCCTATCCAACAGTGATTTTTTTATTTAGGGTTTAGTATATAAGGTGCGTGCATGCAGCCTTTGTCAAACGCGCATTTGATAATTATTGTTTTGAGTTGTACTACGAAACCCTAGCTCGCCTCTACAGTGGAAGTTCTTTGTCGAGCTCTGCTGAGGCGTGAGTACGTTTGAATCATTCAGCATTATTTGATTCCATGTTGTGTTCTCTGTGTTTATTTGATTTTATTGTTTAATCTGTTGAAGATCTAATCGATCTAAGAGTTTTTCAACTCAACAATTGGTATCAGAGTAGGAGACTGTGTAATTCATACACATCTCTTCTGTTGAAGAAGATCTTAGGGTTTTCCGGTTAGATTAATATTTATAGAGTCGTCATCTGCTATTGATGTGGTTCTTTAAATATTTGGGCTTACCCTAACGTTATTTACAAGTCTAATCTTAAGCAGGTTTAAACTAGCTTCAACATATCCATGGACGATTCTCAGTCAAACCCAATCAACATCTCAAACAGCATAGGATCGACAACAAGGATTCCTATCTTATACACGCAAGATTATGAAGTCTGGGCAAATCACTTTGAAGACTACATGATTGGCTCAGAAGATAATGGATACTTAATCTGGGAGTCGATTACTGTGTTGGATTAGATGTCTAAGCCCATAACTATTATTGGTATGTACTTGACCCGAGAGTAGCATGGTCTATTTGGGTTGCATATCATCAGGACAATTTGTTAGGATGGACTTTTGAGAGAAGGTTATTTATGGTTTATTAATATATTATAAGTTATAATATATTAATATGAAATCATATGTTTTAATTAGTATCGATCAAGAATTAATTTGGAATTAATTTAGTGATCAAAAGAGACTAATTAAATCTATGGGGACTAATTATGATAATTAGTTATATTTATATGTGTTGGGCTTATGATCCATGTTGGACCAAGTTTATGTATGGATACATAAAGAGTTGGGCCACATGAACCATGGATCATAAAACCCATGGGTATGGATTATGGGTTATACCCATGACCCTTGGAATCCTACATATAAATAGGTTACTCCATAGCCAAAATCACCACTTCTTTTCTTAGAGAAATATGGAGGTGTTTTGGTGCATGGAATTCTCTCTCAAGAGCCACTTTTGTCCTAGGTGTGTTGTGATTCCATTTGAGGCATTTCATACTATTGGTGCTAAGATCTTAAGGCCAAATACATCAAGACTTCAAGCCACATAAAAGGTATGTTTCCCTAACTAGTATATTATATGGTTTATGTCAAATGCATGCTAGTTATAGGTTTAATGCCTTGGAAAGCATTTGCATGTATAATAGAGAAAACATAGATCCAAGGTATTTAGGGTTGTATGTGCACCATTGGATGTTGTAGTATACTAAAACCCAACAGTGGTATCAGAGCCATGGGTTGTTTTCTATTATATTTGATGCAAATGTATTTTTTTTTTCAAGTTGAAGAAAAAAAAAAGAAAAAAAAAACATGAAGTTTGTCAAATTTTATGATAATTACTTGATTTTATGAAATACTAATTATTTATAAAATTTGAGTCACTTTACTACAAGAGTTGAATTAGGTCAATTTATTAAAAGATAGAATGATATGATTATTTTATTTGTTTTAAAAGTTTGATCTAAATGGTTTTAAGGAGTTACAAATTTTGTCATAAAATTTTGGAACTCAAAAGTTTTTTTTAAAGTTATGATCTTAAGAGTTTTGAAACTTCCATAAGTTATGGATGTGAAATGTCTCATTTATTAACTCTTTAGGTTATGAATTCCAAGAGTCTTCAAAGGATAATTGTCAAAGTTTCAAGATTTGTATTAGTTTATATGATTATCTAATTTCTTGAAAATTGTTAATGTGAATTATCTTTACTTATGAGTTTAATCTAGATCATAGAAAAATTATTTGATTATTATGTTGATTGGAATATTTGATCTTAATGGTTTTTATGAACTCCATAACTTGTCCTCAAGTTATGGAAAGTGAAGAGTTTTTCTTTTTAAAGTGTCATTAAGTCTCATAGGTTATGAAAATAGAAGAGTCGCTATTTTTAATGTCATCATTAAATGATTTAATGTCTTCCATAACTTGTCCTCAAGTTATGGAACTTGAATTTTTTTTTTCATTAAACCTTAGTTAAACTCATAAGTTATGAAAAATCCAAGAGTTTTGAAAGGTTTCAAAACTTGTCCTCAAGTTTTGGAATTTGTAAAGTTACCCCCCATGTATACTTTAATTCCAAACTAGACCTTAGAATTTTAAAAGTTTAAAATTCGACCCTTATACTATTATTATAATTTTAATTATATAGATATGTATAAGATAAAGTCGTCTTACCATTAGTAGGCCTCATTCACGAAGCTGGTCTATAAGGGGGGTATAAGGTTACTGCCTATAAAATGGCAGTTTAATGGGTGTCCACTCTCACTCACCGCTTCCTTGACCGGTGGAGGGTCGTTAGCCGAATAGGTAGGACAAGGACTATAATTCTCCCTTCATTATAAGTATAATGATAAATACTAAGTAACTAAACACTTATAAATTCCCAATCTTAGTTACTTAGGAAAATGTGAATAAGGTGCTAATCCATGAAATTACACTTTGCACTTTGTTTAAGCTGTTAGTGGAGCGTGTGTCGTTAACCGGCACACTAACCTGGACTTAACAAGGTAGGCAAAGGGTAACTTAATGTTTATCATAGTATCGTTGGAGCGTGTGTGGTTAACCGGCACACATCGATTGAGGGGTAAATATTAAGGGTACCAAGTATATTTGCATGGTTACTTCACACCTTGTTTTGTGATCCTCGGCATCCCAGTCACAAAACCTGAAGGGCACACTCGAGATGGAAACATGCCATTGAAAAGTTCAATGAATCTCAAAAGAATCTAGGAGTTTCAAAACCAATTAAAACCTAATAATACATTTCGTTTATCTTGGTGGAAATTGGTGAATCGTCATTCACCTACCTTCAAATATTTTATAGCTTGGATTACGGCATCCCTCTTCCAAGTTATAAAATAGTTTGTTGGGTCCTAGCCTTAATATATCATATTGGGTGTTATATTAAGGACTTAAATCAACTTTACGTGAATTTCTCCCATTGTTGATGTCTGGTTTAGACAACAATGATCTTCCCAAACCAAGCTTTCCTAATGAATATGACTTCCCGAGTTTGGCTCATGGAAGTCATACTTCTCTTCCTCCACCTCCTCCAATTATTCTCCCTAACCCACAAGTTCAAGGTCACTCAAGCCCTAATGGCAAGCAAGGTCTATGTGTGATCACATCTTAGAGATGAACTCACATATTGACAAGCCAGGAGAGTTGGGTGTCAAAGTCTTGAGAAAGTTGGATGTTCAATCACTTTCTAAGTCACATAGTGAGTTCCTTTGGGACTTCTATGAAACAGACTATGACATGAACCTTAATGATCATATCTATTTGCTTGGTGCTGCTGAATCAGCAATGATTTGGAACGATAGTAAAGCAAATTTGATTAGAAGATCAACTTCCCAAAAACTTTATGGACAGTGACAATGGTGACACTGGAAATCCAGAAAAAGCATTCTCTTCCCAATGGAAAGGGATTGGCCATAGTCAACCCGGTTGACCAAATGGTAAAGAGAAAGGCTAAGTCTGAGATAGTCCCATTACCAAAGGGTCCATATGTTTATTTTGCCAAAGGAAGGGGCATTGATTGCAAAGCTGCCAAATTTACCTAAGGATGTTAAAGTCAATAAGTTTGACTCTACATCAGGTAGAGCCCATTATCTAACTCTATTAAGTTCTATTCTGAGATCCTCATTACATGATGTGACTGGGTCACATGTTGATGTTTTAAGAATCAAAGAATAGAGAGAAATCTTATAGGAAGTATATGCTGATTCTGATCGCGAAGGTGGATTTCGATCGCATCAGAATTTTGAGCAGTTGCTTAAGAAGTTATGATATATTGCTAAGGAATAGATAACAACAATTTTCCATGTGGATTGTAAGGATAAGTTTTTCCGCAAAGTTTTAAAATAAAAGAAAATTGTTTAATTTTATTTATTTGAAGTATCCTTACAATGGCATTTGTGGAAAATTGTTGCTTATATGATTCCACTGACAGCAATATTGGAAAATGGATTTGATTCTTTCATTTGTGGTGGTGTCTAAATTTACCAAATCAGGAAAGTTCCTCATCACCCAAGTTTCAATTGGACCGAAACTTGGAATCATGCAAGTTGAATAGTATGATGAATGAGAACTTTCAAGAATTGGAAAATCAAGACTAATTACTTGTTCACATGGATGTGTGAGTCAAGTAAAGGACTAAAGGGATCGAGTACACATTCTTGTGCACTGGTCATGTCCACCACAAAGCTCGTTAAGACTATTTGATTTACTAAAGTTTAGTAAATATGGTTATACTTACAAGTTTAAGTATAATTCTGAAACATTGGAAAAGTCTCAATGTATGGCAGAACGAATGGGAAGAATCAAATTAGGCAGAAAGATAAAAGTTTCTCAAATCTGAAAAGATGGGAGAGTACTTTAGTATCATGTTTGTGATCATCTTAATGATTTAGAAATCATATCACAATTAGTCCTCTAAAGGTCATCTTAGTGCATTCTTATGACTAAGAAGAGGAGTCATGAATTGTTGAAATGGTTAGATCAGGAAGATGAGTCATACTTCGTTCCAAAACAATTCTTAGAGTCATACTCCAAGATTGTAACTTGAGTGACATATCTTAAAGAAAGGTTTAAAACACTTGTCAAATGTAAGAGTAAAAGTGTCCTACTCTTGTACATTTGAAATTGGTAAGTTGTGATGTTTTGGATAAAACAAAGACCAACTAAGGCCAATTGTGTGAAGTGTTTGTCTTGATAAAGAATCCGCACTATCTCTTGAATATTTGGCAAGATAGTCTTATATGTCAAGAGGATAGTGGGAGTCTTAAAGATCCTAAAAAGAATTTCAAGAACTAATCAAGAATAAAACCTGAGGTTCTTCACTAGCACACGACTTGAGGTTTATAACCTATCGTGTTGACATATTCTGTGCCCATTCCAGTTAAAGTTGGCTTTGCATAGGAGTTCTGAAAGTTCTCAATTGGTTGCATAACAACTTGGAGGCAATGGCAGGCCCTGTACTGCTAGGTGGCAAGAAGTTAAGATTGCATAAGTTCAGTCCATATGAGTTTGGATTTGTCATTATCCTTGTCTTGTGACTATGGTTTTGACGATTCACATGGATAAGAACACATACACCATAAAATCTAAGGGTCATAAGGTTTCTCTCCGATTCATGAAAATGATGGTGAGGAAACACTTCCACCAAGTAGATTTGAAGCAGATGGCAAAAGTTCTAAACAATTAAGACTATGATTACGGCATCCCTTTTCATAGTTCTGAAATTGTTTAGACACACATGCATGCTATCTAAGGAAAGGTGTATGATTTTGATAAAGTTTTATCAAAGTATCTCGTATCAGAAATCTGAACTTTGGTAAGAAAGTCAATAAAGTATTGATTTCTAGAAGTCCAGCTGATTTCTGAGTACATGTCAAAGCTAGTGGGAGCATAAGTGTTATGCTAATAATCATCATGTTAGTGGGAGCATGATAATTATTGTTAGTGTTGCAAGTTAGCAATGTTAATTATAGAAAACAAAAGTTTCAATTCGTGAGGCTGCAGGGATTGAAAAAGTTGTTTTGCTATAATTAAGGGAGAGGATATACTTCATTTCAGTTCTAAAGGATTAGATTGAGACCTTAATCATCTTTAGTCAAGAATATATATATGAATTTCATGTTGGATTGGTTCAACATAAGGAAATTCTATATATTGCGTTCTCAAAATTCGATTATGATTACGGCATCCCTCTTCATAGTCAAATTTTGAAAACATGGCAAATAAAAATACTGTAGCAAAAGACTGGTCTAGAATCATGTCTTTATGTGAGATATCATGAATCGTGTACCATTTGCTTTGGGTACAGGATCGATTGCATGTGCTATAATATTTGTCATTTCTAACTTTTTCCAAATGCCCAGAGGCATTAAGAAGGGAAAAAGGTCTAGAATTGGATATGACTGAAATGATTAAGCAATTGTCGAGGACAATTTGAGGTTTACCAAAGATTGGTTGCTCCGGGACAGTTGGAAGTATAGTGCTAATTTTGGAAGGACCATATTGACATATTCTGAAAATAGGCATCTCTTATTCAGAAGTGATAGTCAAAATGAGAATATGGAGTTGTCTCCACAGGTGGAAGTTATTTGTGTAACATTAGAAAACTTAATGCAAGAAGAATGTCCAAAGCAATGTACTTTGAATATGAGACTTAGTTTCCATGGAGTTGATCTCCATTGGAATACCTTATAATGACTGTTGACAAGTCTTTGTGACTTTGTACATATTCATTACAGGAGGGTCAGTGCATATAAGTTTAAAATCTAAACAGATTTGGATAAATGATAGGAATTTGAAATTCTCACATTTTTCGATAAGGATTTGGGAGTGTGAAATTAGAATCATTGAAATTATGTTCAATTGGTTTATTTCACAAAGTAAGGATCATAGACAAACATAGAGTGCATACTTGGTGAATGGCAAAGCTATTGTTTAAGAAAAACATAGTGTACATGCTTGGAGTATGGGACAACTAGTGTTTTTAATTCAAGTATAAAGTTGATAAAATCGAAACAATGAATAATGAGTAATCAGTATGGTGATAAATAAAAGTGTTTATTTATATTCATAGGGTTTGATACCATATTTGATTCATTTATTCTTGTGTTTCACTTTGCATGTTTTGACTTCCAGAATAACTAAGTCGCTCTTCCTGAATGATTAAGTTATTCAAACCATCTATAGTCGGTCATATGTTGGAAGTAGATATGAATCAAGACTGTCATGGATTGGTTTGTAGAGGTCCAAGTTGGTGGACAAAGTGGTGCTACAACACTCATGAGTGCTCATAAGTTTTGAGTATTGGATTCAACCCGCGCTCATTTGAATCACTTCATGGATTTTATCACGAGTGATCATGAGACGATAATATCTTATATTCTTCAAACCTAGAGATATGAGTTGGTTATACATTGATTGCACGAAAACGCATTTGGTAACTCGATGTTATAAAACGTGCCTTTGTGTATGATTCAACAAGTAGTAGAACAAGCCATATGAGTCGAAGTTTATCCATTCCTTTTACCTTCGGGATAAAAGCGATATCTGTGGGCCCCTCGATGATTTAGTGATGACACATGTGAGTGCTTGGCCAAGCCAGGACTGATTTGATTTTTTCAATCAGTCAGTCATCATAAATCGAAAATCATGAAACAACAAATGGATAGAGAGAATGATTATAATCCATGTCTCAGTCCATATGATATCTAGAATGGAGGAATATATGATCCCTTATCTAATGGACGCGTCATTGATTTGTTCAGAGTTCGACAGCGGCTTTAAGAGCTACGATTGCTACTCGGGTTATGAAGTCGTACTTGCAATAATAGTTTTAGACTTATCCAAGTGGGAGACTGTTGGATTAGATGTCTAAGCCCATAACTATTATTGGTATGTACTTGACCCGAGAGTAGCATGGTCCATTTGGGTTGCATATCATCAGGACAATTTGTTAGGATGGACTTTTGAGAGAAGGTTATTTATGGTTTATTAATATATTATAAGTTATAATATATTAATATGAAATTATATGTTTTAATTAGTATCGATCAAGAATTAATTTAGTGATCAAAAGAGACTAATTAAATCTATGGGGACTAATTATGATAATTAGTTATATTTATATGTGTTGGGCTTATGATCCATGTTGGACCAAGTTTATGTATGGATACATAAAGAGTTGGGCCACATGAACCATGGATCATAAAACCCATGGGTATGGATTATGGGTTATACCCATGACCCTTGGAATCCTACATATAAATAGGTTACTCCATAGCCAAAATCACCACTTCTTTTCTTAGAGAAATATGGAGGTGTTTTGGTGCATGGAATTCTTTCTCAAGAGTCACCTTTGTCCTAGGTGTGTTGTGATTCCATTTGAGGCATTTCATACTATTGGTGCTAAGATCTTAAGGCCAAATACATCAAGACTTCAAGCCACATAAAAGGTATGTTTCCCTAACTAGTATATTATATGGTTTATGTCAAATGCATGCTAGTTATAGGTTTAATACCTTGGAAACCATTTGCATGTATAATAGAGAAAACATAGATCCAAGGTATTTAGGGTTGTATGTGCACCATTGGATGTTGTAGTATACTAAAACCCAACATACTGTTGGTCCGTTCGTACATGCAAGCACCTCAAGAGTTGTTAAAACTCAAAAGGAATATAATCAACTCATCAGTGACGTGAAAGATATACCTCCAGACGAGAAAGAAAAGTTTCAGTACAACATCAAAGCTTTAAGGATGATAAGGTTTGCATTACAGTCAGACACATTTCGGCTGGTGAGCTCATGTACGACAGCAAAGGAAATATGGGTCAGGTTGAAGGAACTGTACTCTACGGATGAAGATCTTGAGCACTCTATCCAGACCCTACTACTCTCAGAATTTGGTGACTTTAAGCAGAAGCCTGAAGAGAAGCTCATTCAATCCTTCGATCGCTTCAATCATCTCTTAAGCAAGATGATTAAACATGGAATCGAGAGTAAGGTCATTGAACAAAAGGTAACATTCATGAATGGGCTTAGATCGGAATGGATGGCTGTAGTGTCAATAGTGAAGGCTCATGAACAGTTCAAAAGTTATTCTCTTGCCAAATTGGTGGGAATACTTAAGTCACACGAGAGTGCCTTGACTAAAGAAGCTAATGTGGTTTCTGGCATGGGATCATTGGCTCTAATATCCAAAGGTAAGAATGCTGCTGAGGAAGAGGAAGATTTAGATCTCTCTGAATATGATCTAACAAGCGAAGAGTATATTCTGATGGTGTCAAATCCCAAGAAATTCATCAAGAGAAGATTTCCAACAAACAAAAACTGAAACTGGCAAGGCAGTTACAATGCAGAGAAAGCAAAGGAGGAACCGAAAAGTGTTTCTCATACGGAAGAACCGAAGAAGGAAATGAAACTTGGAGGTGACTCGGGCTTTACCTGTCACTACTGTGGAGGCAAAAATCACTTCGCAAAAGACTGCATGCTCAGAAAGATGTCTGAGAAGAACGAAGATGAGGACGAGGAAGCGAACCTCACAAGGCGTTTGGAGGAAATTAGGAAGAAGAAAGCAGGATCTAACAACACCATGAATGCTCTTATTGTGCAGGGAAATTCGATCGATGATGAATTTGGAGGCGTTGAAATTTGGTCGACTGATTCAGAGCACGAAGAAGTGAGGAAACCGACTCATGGCAAGGCTCTGTTGGTGAAGGAAGAGAACAACACAGGAAGGTGTTTGATGGTGACGTCTGGAGTGTCACACTTGCGAGGCTATACCACTGATGGAGGAAATGATGGAGAGAAGGAAAGAGAAGACCGTTATTTCGCTACAAAGCCTGTCAGTCAGCAGATCAACGATTGTGACGAGTTGATCCAGAAGGTACAATCTATTATTATCTCTCTGAAAATTCCAATATCTGACTACGAAAATGAACTTAATAATTTAAAATCTAAATTTTCTTGTTTAAGTGGAAGTTTAACTCAAACTCGCGTCACAAACTCTAACCTAACTGATCAAATCAGCAGGGTGTCATCGAAGAGTGAGGAGAGGCGAATGTGGATTGAGCAGAAGGAGAAGGAGTTGATTAGGTCTAGGGATGAAACAATTTATTTGCAAAGAGATAATTTGAAGCTTTTAAAACAACAAAATGTGTTTTGTTTAATTGCTAAGCGGTTATATTCCAATATTACTCAATTGCATCTTGATTGTGAAATAGGGAAGAAGATACATCGTATGATTTTACCCTTCCTTGAGTTAAAGGAGGATGAAATCGATTCGGACGCATACGACTGTGAAAACGTTGTTTCTTCTGAGGATATTTCTCCTGCCTACAAAATTGGTCTTGACAAAATAGAGTCCTTTATAAAGTCCAAAGACCATAAGGACATGCTCAAAAATTTGTTGGATGAAAATGACAAATTGAAAATCCAAGCTGAAACCGTACATAAATTTGACTTGTTGAATGCTAAGTTGAGTTCAGAAAATAAAATTGTTGTTGAAAATACTTCTGAATTCGATGAGGATGATGATATGAGTGACATTTCTATAGATGATGTGGTTGATTGTTTGGAATTTGTCAAGAGCGAACCCGAAACTAACAAAAATCTTATTTCTGAAAGTTCGGTTGAGTTTGCTCGTTTATCCAAAGACAAGACCAAAGTCCTTAAAGAAAAGGCCGTTGTATATCAAAAGGTCCAAACTACTCCAAATCAGGTATACAAAGTTGATGGAGTCACTCTGCAACAAACAGCCGAATTGACAGCAATTGTTGCAGAAGACAATGCTGAAGGTTGTGATGAGTTTTTCTGGTCAGCACCCATTGATAACGCTGATGAAACAGTAGGTTTGTCACAGAAAACTTCGTGGAGAGTGAAAGGAAGATATGTAGCCGGACCACTTAATGATCCTACTCGTTTTGACGAGCCTAACACAAGTGGTACCAAAAGTTCTCCTGTCGAAAAAGTCACAGTCACAAGCGAAACCTCTTCACTTAAAAGCGAAGCTTATGTTCAAAAATCTAAGAATAAGGCAAACATTCACAGAAATCCGAAACAGGTAAAAGATCGAAAGCATCAAAGAAATGTGAGGTACAAGAAAAACCTCACTGAAAGAAAGCAGTTCTGGCGTTGTCAAAATCCCAACTATGTTCGCTATGAAAAACCTTCTAAGCAAAAGGAGGTAGGAAAAGTAAATCCTGGCACTCACACTCATGGCGAAAAGAACCGAAAGCAGAGTTTCGGTCCTCAACATCAAACCAACCGAAGGCAGAGTTTTGGTCCTCAACATCAAACCAACCGAAAGCAGAGTTTCGGTCCTCAACATCAAACCAACCGAAAGAAGAGTTTCGGTCCACAACATAATCTCAACCGAACACAGGGCTTCGGTCCTCGAGATGAGAAGAACCGAAAGGGTGGTTTCAGTTCCAGACTGAGCAGTGAGCAGAAACGAAAGGATGGCAATTTTCATTCTCAATCACAAAAGAGCCCTATCCAAAAGGCTAACTCCATTTCCAAATCCAATTTTCCTAGCTCTAAGCTTCTCTCACAGAATGATTAAAGGGCAAATGAAAAGCCTTGTCCAGCAAACTCAAAGGATTCGTCAACCAAGCCTAATGTTGATTTAAAGTATGCTAACGTAGATTACACATATTCGACAACTCCACCCAAAAATAAAATTAAGGTTTTCACATTAACAAGAAAAGATGAAACGACGTTAATAAAAAGAACCTTTTAAGTTGATATTTCACTAACAAATCCCTGTTCTATAAAAAGCTCACGAGGGCCCAAGACACTTTGGGTTCCTAAATCTGCTTAACTTTTGCAGGTTATACGTGACGAGCAGTTTGATGATGAATGGTACATAGACAGTGGTTGCTCACGTCACATGACAGGTAGAAAGGAAGAACTGAGGGAGTTTCGGTCCCTTACAAATGGTGGAAGTGTCAAGTATGGTAACAACTCTCATGGCACGATCAAAGGTTATGGTATGATTACGAACGGCGAGTTCTCGATAAGAAAAGTGGCGTATGTTGAGGGTTTGCAACACAACCTAATTAGCGTTTCTCAACTGGTGGTTGGTACTGGGCTAAAAGTGTCATTCGATGACGAGGGATCAGAGATTGCTGAAAAGAAGTCAAACAACGTTTTGCTGAAATCAAAGCGAAAAGGAGAGATGTACCCTTTGAATCTCAATCCCATACGGGGAAAACCAGCTATCTGCTTGCTGTCAAAGGCTCAATCAAACGAAAGCTGGCTTTGGCACCGAAGACTCTCCCATCTGAATTTTAAAGTCATCAACAAATTGGTTCTTGGGGATCATGTTCGGGGTCTTCCTGTTCTGAAATTCGATAAAGAACACCTGTGTGCTGCATGTGAAATGGGGAAGCAAAGTCGACAGAGTCATCCTTCTCGGGTCAACACAAAAATAATTGAACCGCTTGAATTGCTTCATATTGATTTGTGTGGTCCATCTTCAATCGAAAGTGTTGGTGGAAACAAGTATATACTTGTCATTGTAGATGACTTCTCACGATTTACATGGGTATTCTTCTGAAAACAAAAATCAGAGGCTACTCCTAAACTAAAGCTCTTCATCAAACAGGTCGAAGTCCAGCTGAGAAAGGTTGTTCGTAACATAAGACGTGACAATGGGTTGGAGTTTAAGAACAAAGAATTCAAAGAGTTTCTTGCAGAGAAAGGGACAACTCACAACTTCTCGGCCCCATACACTCCACAACAGAACGGCATTGTCGAAAGGCGAAACCGATCTCTGAGTGAAGCAGCCCGAACAATGCTGAGCTTCGCTTCACTACCTCTGTATTTCTGAGCTGATGCCATTGCGGCTGCATGCTTTACACAGAATAGATCTTATCTCAGCAAACGTTTTTCGATCACTCCATATGAGATCTTAAACAACCGAAAGCCAAATGTCAAGTTCTTTCATGTGTTCGGTTCAAGGTGCTTCATCTTTAATTCAAAGGAGCACCGAAATAAGTTTGATGTGAAAGCAGATGAGGGAATCTTTCTAGGTTACTCCTTAACCTCCAAAGCATATAGGGTTCTCAACAAACGATCAAAGAAAATTAAGGAGGCCTATTATGTTACATTCGATGATAATTACGTCAAGAGGCTCAAAACCACCGAAGGTTCTGCTGGGGACACATTTCCAAACTCTGGTCAGGTTACAATACCTATTTCAAACCTATTTGAACAATACATGTTGTTGTTTGATGAGCCCGAAAAGGCTATTCTCTCTGAATCCAAAGCTGCAGAGAACAAGGTAGATAACTTGAAGAAGATAATCGATGACGCTGCAGCGAATATGGAAGAAGAACAACCTATGGAATCCGGCAGATCAGACACGAGTGACCCTCAAAAGGATTACTCTCATTCTCAGGGGGAGGGTTGGTCTGATCTTCCCAATCAAGATCCAACATTCCAGGGGGAGAATTCTACAACCGAAAGTCTAGTCCAAAGGGAAAATTCTGATCCTGAAACTGAGGAAGTCTCATCTTTCGAAGTAAAGAACTCTAATCCTACGACTGAGGAGGTATCATCATTCGAGGGGGAGAAGACGAACACAAACGATGATGACACTCAGTCGGAGTGTGAAGTAGAAGTGAATGATGAACTGGATCCCTCATACGATCCCAATTATCCTCCACTCATCAAATGGACCAAAGATCATCCCCAGTCACAAGTTATTGGTGATTCCACAGAAAAAGTTCTCACACGCTCTCAACTAAAAGAGAAACGAACATCACTCTTCTCTAAAGTAGAATTTTGCATGTTTAATTCCTTTGTCTCTAAAGTTGAACCGAAAACAGTCAAGACAACACTTGATCACTCTGATTGGGTGCAAGCAATGCAGGATGAATTACATGAATTTGAACGAAATAGAGTGTGGAGACTGATTCCAACACCAAAAGATGCTTCTGTGGTCGGATTAAAATGGGTGTTCAGAAATAAGATGGATAAAGAAGGGAACATGATACACAACAAGGCAAGGCTGGTCGTGAAAGGTTATTGTCAAGAGGAGGGAATAGATTATGAGGAGACCTTCGCTCCTGTGGCAAGGCTAGAATCGGTTCGTATATTTCTCGCCTATGCTGCACACAAAAACTTTGAAGTCTTTCAAATGGATGTAAAGTGCGCCTTCTTGAACGGGGAACTGGAAGAAACCGTGTATGTAGAGCAACCTCCAGGCTTTGTAAACGAAAATTATCCAGATCACTGCTACATCCTGGACAAGGCAGTCTATGGTCTTAAACAAGCTCCACGGGCCTGGTATGAAACTCTAACTAGATTTTTGAAAATGTCCAAATTTAAACAAGGTTCGGTTGACCCAACCTTCTTTCGTAAGAAAGAGGGTAACCACCTTATGATCGTTCAAATTTATGTTGATGACAACATCTTCGGCTCCACAAATCCAAGCTTAACTGTTGAGTTCAGGAAGCTGATGGAAACTAAATTTGAAATGAGTTCAATGGGTCCTATTAACTTTTTCCTTGGTCTGAATATAAGACAGGGACCAGAAGGCATTTTCATTAATCAAGAGGCCTACACGAATACATTGCTTGCCAAGTTTGGTATGATGGGAGATTCAAAAGTGAAGGTTCCTATGGCGTTCGGCACAAAGTTAACACCTTCCCTGGACAAACTGGCTGCTGGCATTACTCTTTATCGTCAAATGATTGGGTCTCTGATGTATCCAACTGCTAGTCGGCCAGATATAATGTTCTCTGTTTGTTATTGTGCCAGGTTTCAAGCAAATCCACGCGAACCTCATCTACTGGCAGTAAAGAATATCTTTCGGTATCTGAAACGAACTACGTCTCTCAGGTTGTGGTACCCAGCCAAATCAGGGTTCTTTGTTCAAGCATTTTCAGATGCTGATCTTAGGGGATGTGGACTCGACCGAAAGAATACCACTGGAGGATGTCAATTTCTGGATGGCAAACTCGTAAGCTGGCAATCGAAGAAACAAACATGTGTATCTCTCTCCACTGCCGAAGCAGAATACATTGCCGCAGCATGATGCACATCTCAGGTCATCTGGATACAAAGTCAACTTCGTGACTTCGGCCTGAATATGAAGAAAATCCCTCTATATTGTGATTCTGAAAGCGCAATTAGGATTTGTCATAACCCAGCGCAACACTCAAAGACAAAACACATAGCACTGAGGTATCATTTTATCAAAGATCATGTGGAAGATGGTAACGTTGAAATTCATTTTGTAAGAACCACTGATCAATTGGCTGACATCTTCACTAAGGCCTTCCCTGAAGCAAGTTTTAATAAAATACTGCAAGGTTTAGGAATGATGGAAGCTGAATCCGTACCAAAATCTCCAACGTTTCAATAAAAGTTAGAAGCGAAATAGAGCGAACGTTCGGTCCATTTCGGGTTCGGTCCATTCGGGTTCGGTCCATTTTGGGTTCGGTCCATTTCTAGGAACCGAAATACCCCGAACGCTCGGTCCATTTCGGGTTCGGTTTCACCGGGCGCGTTTCGCCTCTACATTATATAAAATCCAAAAATATTTTCTTTCTGTTTTTTAATTCTTTTTCAGTATATTTTATAAAATCCAAAAATATTTTCTTTCTGTTTTTTAATTCTTTTTCAGTATATTTTATAAAATCCAAAAATATTTTCTTTCTCTTTTTTAATTCTTTTTCAGTATATTTTTTAAAATCCAAAAATATTCTCTTTCGTTTCTCTATGTACAAGAATATCTTTCACTAGTGCAGCTGGGGCAGGTATCAATCTCAAACTATGTACTAGCTAAGTGTCCCTAGAAGCATGCTGTTGTATGTTGACCAAAGCCTCGAATGATTTTGAGTAAAGCCTTAATGACTTGATACATACAAATCTTGTCTTACCAATCAGGCTGTCACATTTACTCTAATCATGAGCTGCCTTACTCTTCTCAAATTGAGTTAAGAGTTTTCTGCTTTGTCACTCTTTTCTAGCAGAGGCACATTCGGTTCTCTTACCCATCTTATTTTTCTCCATCACGGTTCGTATCATATTATGTAACCCTTGAGACTCTCAGAAATAACCACTAAGGTTTATGGTTACACAAGTTCTGTGTTAATGATCTTTGATTTGTCCACCACGAATCAAGTGAAATCCAAAATCCAACTCCCATAATGAATTAACGGTGTACTCTTTAAAGTTCTAGCTATTATTTGTCACCTTAGGAAATCTCAAATTTTATTTTTGCGAGATCTTTATGAAATTGTCTTTCACCAAGACTATTTCTTCCAAAAGGATCCAGTTTTATTTTTTTTTAGATTTCCTGTCAACATTTGTCAACAAGTCACTGAATACGTTCCCTACCTACTTGTTTAACAGGCCACATTGGTCTCACAAGTACTTTGTTATGTTTCGATCTTATATCAAGTATTGAAATCATGAATTGAAGCGAAAGCCACCCGTTATAGCCTTAATTAAAAAGATGCCTTTCAATGCTTCTTAACAAGTACTTGATCGTTATTCAACGGGAAGTCACACAAGCACTTTGAAGTCTCTCTTGACTTTGAAGGAAGAGATTCGTGCCCGGGATCAATAGCTTTATGTCTTAATAGACATCACACCTTCCCACAAACACTTTGCTTTATTTCTTTCTCATTTACACCCTTATGCACACACATTCTATATTCTCAAAGAGGTCTTGTTCAGTTCTTAACAAGTTAATGCAGATGGTTTTGAAATTAAAAGCGACGATTTGGTGTAACGCCTTTTGAATCTTATGGTAATCGCTTTTTATTGAAGATTGATTCGATGACTCAGCAGGAAGTTTAAATAGCTAACGATTTGAATTAAGGATAAGATTAAAAGGCGCCAAATTTGATTTGTTCAGCATGCGTCATCTCTACTTTATCGGGGATGCAAGCTATCAAAATCACGCCTTTTCAGCAGCCATTTCCAAGATTTCAACAATCATCACTTACGATTTTTCTCTCTCCAAGATCGTATAAGGACCGTTTTCACTGCCACTGTTCCTTACCACACTTCTATTCACTAGATCAAACGCAGGCGATCAATTTCTCACTGTTCATATTCTTCCTCAACAAGCTTCATCAATGGCAGAATCATCATCAGTTCAAGAGACTACTACACGCTTCACTCTTCTTGCGATCAAGCCTAATCAGAACCTGCTGATCGATCTCTCTCTTTTTCTTTATGATACGTACATGTATCAAGTGGTGGAATGTCTGAAGTATTCCCCACTCGTCAAAGCCCTAACCACAGTTGAAGTAGTTCCGATGTCTTGTCTCTCTCAAATCTACTCGTCTGCAACATATGACAAAGGGACAGACAAAATTTTCTTTGATATTCTCAATCAAAAAGCTTCAATCTCAAAGAATCGTTTATGTACTCTTCTAGGGCTTGCAATCGAAGACTCCATGCTTAATCCTGATTCTATTGCCACATGCCAACTCTTCTCAATGTTCTACAACATGGGTTATACTGAAACCCTAAGGACCGTAACTAGGTTCAAAAAGTCATGCCTTCCTCCTCAATGGAATGGCCTCTTCACACTACTCTTCAAAGAGCTTTCTGAAAGAAGTGTTGGTTCTGACGGTGCGAGTAAGTACTTCATGTCTCTTCTTTATGGTGTGTACCACGGTCTTAATCTAGATTTTGGAACGGTTCTATGGCATCAACTGATTCAGAGTTTATCATCTTCATCTCGCCACACCGAAATTTCATGTGCTCGATTCTGGACTATTGTTACTCAGTGGATAATGGATCGGTTTCATGTTCCAATCATGGCAGACTCCATGCTCTCTTCCATCGCTACATTTCACACTACCAACATCATTGTTACTCATGCCTCAAAATTCGTTTTCACTGGCTCCATTCCTGAGTCGATGTATGCGTCTGTGCCTCCTTCAAGCAAAATTTTTCAGGAATACAAGAAGCTTCCCTCCTCTGGTCCAAGGGAACTCACTGCTGATATGGTAAAATCAATCGAAGACGCAGACATACCTGCGAAAAGAGGCAAAAAGCCAGAAGTGAAAAAGGGGGATAAGGGGGGCCAAGTCCCCAAAGTTCAAACCCCTAGGAAGCGAAAGTTGGAGAAAGCAGCGCCAGCTCAGCCTAAAGCGAAGAAAGCCAAGAAACCTACTCTTCGGCTCATTCTCCAATCATCAAGTGATTCCGATTCAGAGTATGTACCTCCTAATCAACCAACGAATCCTCCAAGCGCATCTGACAGTGAAAGCTCAGAGGATGAAGGTTCGGTTCGTGGTAATACACCACCACGTTTGCCTACACCAGAGGTACCCATTCGGTCCCATGCTCCTTCTCCTCCACTGGTTTCTATTCCTGTCTCCATCCCTCCGATTTTTCCTATCATTACTTCTCAAACATCCTCTACTATTCCCATTCCTACACCCATCTTCACTGAGTCCACTACTACCACCACTACTGGAGTTCAAACCAACGTATCTGATACGGGGGCTCGTTCTTCAGCACCCGAACCTCCAATCACAACCGAACCCCCTGTCACTACCGGACCTCCAATAACAACCGAACCACAATCACCAACCCCATCTACTAAAACCAACACTGTTCTTGGCGGTGAGGACTTGGAGTTTGATTCTGCTTACTTCAGTCCCTATCGTGTTCAAAGTGATGACGATGACGATGCACCTGTTACCAAGCGCCATTTAAAGGCTGTTACTGACAAAATTGATCAGCTTCTTTCCTCTTCTTCAGCTGGGTCTTACTCCGAAGCTGCTCTCAAGACATTATTTTCTTCTGTTGTCAAAGAGCATGATGCATCTCTCTCCGCTGCAGCAAAGGCCATTGATGCCTCCACTTCCCAATGTCAAAAGGCCTCGCTTGCTGTTGAGGACTCATCTAAAGAATGCAAAGAGGCGACCGCAAAAGTCGAAAAACTATTTTCTGAGGCTAACTTATTCCTAGATTCATTGCAGGCTGCCACTCAAAAGAACGCTCAGACAATGAATGCTTCGGTTGAGAATCTCCAGCGGTCTCTTCAAACCGAAAGGGCTAATCTTGAGGTCGCTCGACAGGCCATTGAAGCTGCCAATGAGAATCTTCATGATAATGTCAAGGAGCGTTTGACTCAGTTGGAAGCCGAAGTGGCTGTTGAAAATCGAATTATGGATGAGCTTGACAAACGCACATCTCAGCTCAAAAATCAAAATCTTAAGCTTCGTTCTGCCACAACCGAGCTTAATGATTTGAAGTCTGAGAGGGAAATAATTCGAAGCTCCGTGGGAGACGTTCATTCCATCCTCTTACATCTTCTTGATGCTCACGACTCAATTCTAACCATATCTATTAGACGTCATTTGGCTGAAAAACTCAGACCTGCATTGGATATCCTAAGTCGGATAGAGGGTGTTTCGGTGACTTCTGTCCAGCCGAAACAAGGAGGAGAAAAGGAAAAAGGAAAAGGAAAAGGTCAATACTCAACCTCCTCCCGAACCCAAATCAACAGCTGCACCGAAGGATAATGTAGCTTCGGTCAGCAAAAGGGATAAAAAGAAGAAGAAAATTGGAGAAGATGATGAAAATGATGATGATGATATTGAAGATATTTTCAGAGCAGATCCCACTAACCCTTTTCGAAAAACAAAACCGACTTATTAGGAGCTTGAAGAAAAGCCTATGAGGGAATCGGTAGAGCTTGAAAAGAAGCAGAAAGAAAAGGAGCTCTTGGAGAAAAAGAAGTCGCTCTTTCCTGAATGGACCATTACTTCGCTCCAGAGAGAAGCTATAGATGAACCAAGTACTCATTGGCTCGAACCTGTAATGTCGTTCGGCCTTGAAAACTCGAAGGACGATCAATTTGATATGCCAATCACTCGAAAGGCATTTATCTTTCATTGCTTCAACTCCACTGTTACCATTCCTTCTCCAGACCCGAAGGTAGATCGGGATATGTTGGAGTTTTATCTGGAATTCGCTCAGCCACAGTACCTGACATGGAGCTCAAAGAAAATCACTACTGTCAAGGTGCTGAAGCCTTATTCAGCTGGGAAATTTGTCAATGTCAAATTCAAAGTGACTCGAGGCTCTGAAGGCTCGGTTCATAACTTTTCCCTGGCTGATCTACCGAACCTTAACCCTCACGACTGGATACTCCTCAACAACATTTTGTTGTCCAATCCTCAGGAGTATCAGCCGATAATAGACCATATCAAACGAATGCTTGTTTGCTACATTCATGAAGTTGCGAAGATGGACCAAGAAGTCGCCTCTGCCATTCACAAGCATCCAACGATCAAACCTTCTGGCAGGATTGGCAATGTGAATGTCATGGTCAAGGGTAAAATCGATCCCTAATTTCACACTGTGATGTTCGTCAGGGGTGAAAAGCAAAAATGTATCTTTGCTCTTTGTGATAAGCACCTATTCTCAACTGCTTGCTTGGAGCATATTTTGGAGATAATCCACAAGCGCAATCAGAATTCTGTAGCTGACAAGAAGTTGTTTACTGACATGCTACGATGGTACATTCAGTTTCGGCAGACACTTCTTGCTATTATTCCTAGGTTGTTCAAAGTTGTGAAGACGGTGAAAGCTACTTAACATAAATAATCTCTCGCCTCATTCGACGCAAAGGGGGAGATTGTTGGGTTTTATAGTGTTGCGTCATGGGCTCGGTCCTTAGCCTAGTTTTGCTATCCAGTTTGGGTCTGTCCAACTGTGATTGTTTTATTTAGGGTTTAGTATATAAGGTGCATGCATGCAGCCTTTGTCAAACACGCTTTTGATAATTATTGTTTTGAGTTATACTACGAAACCCTAGCTCGCCTCTATAGTGGAAGTTCTTTGTCGAGCTCTGCTGAGGCGTGACTACGTTTGAATCATTCAGCATTATTTGATTCCATGTTGTGTTCTCTATGTTTATTTGATTTTATTGTTTAATCTGTTGAAGATCTAATCGATCTAAGAGTTTTTCAACTCAACAGAATACAAGTTATTTTGAAAGCGAGTATCAGCATTTTCATGCTGGTGAGTTCATAAGTATTTAATGACATTGGTATAAATACATGTTTTTTTCAAATTAATCTCACTAGATGATGGTCATATGATTTTACAGAGTATTAGTATTTCTCCCAGAAAATCCTATATTTTCTAATAAAGGTAGTTTTCTACCAAAACTCAACTGTTTTATGTTTAAAGAGTATTTTCCCCTAAAGGTACTATCATTATCAAAATATAGTTTATACTTTAAGGAATATGTGAGAAGATCGCAAGCAAAAGTAATAGGGAAAATACTATTTTACCTCAGCAGCAACGTTGCTGACTAAAAGTGAATAAAACATAGACTCCAGGTGGTATCGAATGAACCATACGCCTCGGAGATTCTAAAGGAATGAAGTATAGACTCCAGGCAGTATTAAGTGAACAATACGCCTCGGAGAGTCCAAGTGAATGAAATACAGACTCCAGGCGGTATTAAGTGAACAATACGCCTCGGAGATTCTAAAGGAATGAAGTATAAACTCCAGGCGGTATTAAGTGAACAATACGCCCCGGAGAGTCTAAAGGAATGAAGTATAGACTCCAGGCGTAATTAAGTGAACTATATGCCTCGGAGAGTCTAAGTGAATGAAATACAGACTCCAGGCGGTATTAAGTTAACAATACGCCTCGGAGAGTCTAAGTTAACCTTTAATCCTAAGTGGGTCAGTTTAAAAGTTTAATATGAGGCCTAGTGTATAACTAGGAAAATATACTATGATGGTTTCATATGTAGAAAATACCCTGATAATACTTATTACCTTAAAGCCATGAATTACAAGGTAAATGTAAACATACTCGTAACCATACTGATTGACGGATGTAAACATGACGACCTGCTGGCGTCGGAGTGAATGTGACATTTGTCACCCCTTGGCTTGGTCGGCCGGGACTGTAGCTAGCAGTCAGGATGTGGGAGTGTCTGTCCTGTATAGATCTATACACACAATGCCCGCTCTCCCTCCAGGAGACTCTGGTTACCAACTTGACAACGGTGAAATCCGCATCATGAGGATGTATCTCGTGTTTTGATTTCTATAAACCTTTCTTTTTACTAAAAGTATAAGTTTTTAGAATATAGATATAACTAAGTTCTCCTTCATGAAAGTTATAGTTGGTTTCTAAACTATACCTATTATAGTTTACTTGAGAGGTTATCTAGATGCCTTTGCTACCCAAAGGTGTTGAACTGGAATAAGAGTATTAACATCTAACTAGATATACATAATATATAACTAGGACTTCAACGACACTCGGACAAATAACCGAATGCTCTAAGTCCACAACCAAACAAGGAACAGGAAATAAAGTGGGTTATCAGTCCTAAGTCCTTCAAACCCTACTTATATAACTATATCTATATAGACATGAATCTATCAAGAATATAAGTTTAAAAGACTTTGATAAAAGCTTGGTAATTTAAAAGAGATTTTGATACTTAAAAGAGATTTGAAAACAAGATATGAAAACCTTTAGCCGGATAAAACAGTTTAACATGCAAAAATCTATTTGATTGATAGTTATTAATCACATGCGATTGATATAATAACTGTCAATTCAACTTGTATTCCCCCCCCCCCATAAAAGCATTTAAAATCATTTAAAAAGGTTTATTAAGGGGTATGAACTCACCTGAGGTGGGTGATTCGGATGAACGGATGGTGTAGGATGCTATGTGTCAAGTGAGGACTTGAACACACACTCGGATCCTATTGAACATGCAATGATTCATTTTTGTATCTAATTAGTCATTTAATAACTAATTAAGTAAGTTAAGACACCCTAATACATGGAAACACTTTTCTTCAAGTGCTAGGAGCACTAAAGGGTTGCATATAAAGAGAGTATGGCCTCACATTGGAGTTTACCCCCCATATGGTAGCACCATATGGGTTTACGGTTCTGGGACCATTTCCCCCATGAGTTTATGGCCGTAAACTCATGGCCATGGTGTCATTGGGTCGTAAACCCATGAGTTTATGGCCGTAAACTCATGGTTACCCAACCATTTCGTGTTTTGGTGTTTCTAGCTCATGCATGCAAGGTTCTAGTCCTTTATACAAGCCATAGAAGGTGTTAGGGGCACCTAAACCCCACTTGAAGGTGTTTACGGTCTAAGGAGATCTCCTTGAACCGTAAACACATATGCTCTTGGGGATTTTGATGTTCTTCAAGGGTTTAACATGTATTCTAAGCAAACAACTAGTTAGGAGGAATGTACTTACTTATAGGAAGCTTGTAGGAGTGTTTAAGGGCCAAAAACACTAGTGTGTGTTCTTGGTGTTCTTGGTGTTTTGAAGAACACTTGAAGATCTAAGAAAAGATGAAGAATCCATGGATGAAATGATGTATAAACACTAGATTAAGTGTTGCATGTTCGAATCTAGGAAGGAAACACTTACATTTTGGCGGATTTGAAGAGATGATCTTATGATAGTTGAGAGAAAAGTTGGGTGTTCTTGAAGTTGGAAGTGTAAAAATGAAGGAGTGGGGAGTAAACTCATGCTATATGCATGAGTTCAAGGTGAAGAGGAGTTTACGGCCCAAACTCCTCTTGTTTGGCCGTAAACACCACACTAAGGTGTTGGTTGTTTTATTGTTACACATTGCTCCTAGAAAGCACTTCCATTTATTTGATTGTTTGACGAAAATTAAAATAAAAACACCAAACGGACTTAAAACCGGCCAAAAATGTACTGGGATGAGTTTGACTATTATTTGATGTGCTTGACTGCGGAGTTTATACAAAAGGAAAATTTCGGGTTGTCACATCATCCCCCCGTTAGAGGGAATTTCGTCCCGAAATTAGAGTTCAAGCACACGCGCAGTTACAGTTTAGCGAAGCAAAAGATGAAGATACTTTAGTTCCATCTGGTCCTCTCGCTCCCAAGTGAATTCAGGTCTTCGCTCGGTGTTCCCGCGAACCTTCACTATCGTGATACGGCTTTGCTTTGTTTGCTTGACCTCTCGGTCCATGATTTCTATAGGTTCCTACACGAAGTTGGGGCTCTCATTGATTTCGATCTCGATGAGTGGGATTTCGAGAGTCACGTCGGACAAGCACTTTTTCAAGTTTGAGGCGTGGGTGGATTTGGGTGGAATTTATGAAATCCCTAAGTAGTTGAGGTCTGGCGGAGGTTGGACCAGTTCTTATCAAGAATCTCGGATGGTCCTAAGTTCTTGGGAAGATAGAACGTTTCAGTACTTAGAACATAATGTACTTCCACGGTTAGATCATCACTTGGCGTGATCGCCATTTTGAAGTTCCAAAAGTTCTCTCTTACTGGGAGTGTAGTCCTCTTGATTGGTTCTTAGAAGACACAGGTTGTTTTCGGATTCGTATCTCCGAATGATTGGTTTTCGGAGGTTTTCTGGATCATTGGAAGTGTTTACTATATGCTGGCACCTATTGGTTACGTGGCATCTATCTCGACCTAGTGCAAAATGGACCTGCACTTCTGACTCTCGAGGTGTTCCTAACGGAATATCTCAAGGTCAGTATGATAGAGAGGTTTTACCAGGCGATGCTTAGAACATTTCAATTTTCATCATCGTCTAATAGATGTTTTCACAGCATGATCCCTAATCGGAGAGAATTATTCTCTCACTTGATTCGTTGTTTCGTGGATAGCAGTCTCTGATCGGGGCTAGCTTCGCCCTTAGAGATTTTCTAAAGTGATTGACTATTTCAGGAGGTGGTTCTATTATCTCCTTAGAGATAGTATTCTTTGGGACACCTAATAGTCTAACAAATCTCTATGACATGCTCCACTCTCCATTGTCTCTGCTCCCTCCAGTTCGCAGGAAGCGCGGGTTCTTGCATAACCCTTCGACTAACACCTAAACTGGCGTTGCGTCCACATTTCCCTTATGACCTGGGTTATAAAGCTTAACGCAACTTGCCGTTTACTTTGCTCAAGTATTATGTCGCGGAGGTAATCATGTGGTTCTCAGCATTCTAGTATTAACTTTGGAGAATGCGATCTATCGTGTATAGGGCGCTGGTGACTTTTCTCGCATGAGGGGGGCACTATCTCATCCGTTTACTGTCCTAGGCACTTCTCGTTTGTATCTGGATGGACGAAGTGCTTGAGTAGTGCGAGTATCCCTTGCAAATACTCTTCCGGTGTTACTGAGTTTCTCTATCTAGATTAAATCTAGATAGAAATGGATTCTGCTACCCAGAATCCCTAATTTCTTCATCCATTCTTCTCGGAGTTTAAAGCAATCTGTCGCAGCTTTTCAGATTTCTTGGCTCACTGCTGAGGTGCTAAATTTGCGGATTTAAGCGTGAATGGATGGTCGTAGTCAATGTTTTTGACTCTTACGACTTGAGTTACTTTTCCTAACTGAGGGTGTTAGCTACTATGTTGGCTTAACCGGGATGACAACAAATTTCGAATTCGTGGTCATTTTAGTAGCTCAACCCACAGTGGTTCTCTTGACTCCAGCTCCTTTTTCTATAGGATAGGATGAAGGGTCTTATTATAAGGTTCGTGGTAGACCTCATACTCGACTCAATCACTAATACTCAGTGTATGCAAGTCCTATATAATTGAGATTTACAGGATGTTCAGATGTGTGGCCCCACCCCAAACCCACAACCATACAAGGAACAGGGAGTAGGGAGGAAGCACCCATCTTAAATCTTATCGATCTAAATCATATACCACTCTAATGCATATACTCAGTAGTAGTAAGTTAATCTCATGAGTTCTTTCTCTTGGTTCACGAACCTGGTTGTGCGGTGCTAATGGTCTTTCTGGGGGCTCCACTGAGTAAGCCTCGGGTGGTTATTGTCTTCCAGAATATTTGTAGTGCCTTTCGTTTATGGTTTTAAAGTCTAACGGGGTTGGTTAACAGCACGCGGTACCCTCTCCTGGGTACTTCTGAAGGTTGGACGAGAGATACGACTGACGGTTCGCATTAGGTTTTCCTTATTAGGTTCGAAAGAACCTTTATTCGGTGCTCGGGATAAGGTGAAAGTTGTTTTTACACAGCACTAGAAATTTTCGCATGGTTGAACCAACTCGAGACATGACCGACGGTTGTGTCGAAATTTACAACTATCGACACGAGATGGAATGAAGATCGATAGGACCATGTGCTGAACAGGGCACACAAGTTCTTAGAGTCTCGGGCTTCGTCCATGGCATCACTATCGTGGATACTTGGACCGACATGAGTGACGCTGAACTCTAGGGGTCCTGATGTTTTGGAATAATGTACTTTTCATGAATGGATTTCTCACGAGGTCTCTCTATAACCGCCTAGTATACACTAGTCATGTATAATTAAGATTAAAGGACCGTTGACTGAGCAACTCCGCCCTAAATCCACAACCAAACAAGGAACAGGAGATAAGGCAGCATCACTCACTCGAGGTCTATCAATCTTCATTATAAATGGCTTTAACCTATATACTAAGCCATCATAGCTTTACCTGATGGGTTTTTAAGTGTTACAACAGTGCTGCGACTTTCGCCTTAACGAGGGAGTAATTACAATTAGAATTGATTATTTAAAGTTTTCGGTTAGCTACTCAGGATTAAGAGACGTACCAAAATTCTACCGGGTTCTTCGATGCTTCCCCTAGGCATTAGGGTTAAACTCCTCCTGCGCCCTTGTCATTTCCTTCAGTTGGGCAGTCCCTCTTGAAGTGCCCAATTTTACCACATAGGTGGCATACTGGACTGGTCCCCACATTGGTGGTTGATGTAATGAACTCAACCGGGGTTCTACAGAAGCGAGCGGTATGCCCCTTCATGTTGCACCTAACACAAAAGAGTTCTCGACAGATACCATGATGATGGTAGTTACACTTGCTGCAGCGGGGGAGGTTTCCTAGGTATGGTCTTCCAGGTGTCAGGGCAGAAGGGTTGACAGAGGCATTGACCATTTCAGCTTGTTGCCCTTTGGAAGGTCCTTGAGTCGAGGTACTTCCCTCCTCATTCTCAAACTTTCTTTTCAGTGGATTAGGTTGGAGTTCTTGGGTGGTTTTACACACCGGCGCTGGTTGCTGCTGTCCATTGCTATGATCGGGATTTTCGATAGGGCTCTTGCTAACATTGGCGTTGTTAGAGTTCAGGTGAGCCATGACAGCTGCTACGGCTGCTGAAACCGCGGCTTGAAACGTAGCTTCATCGTTGTGAAGAATCGGTGTCTTACCAGCGGGTTGGTTACGTTTCTTTGGAGGCATGGTTTTTCCTACACGAAAAGGAACACAAGCTAATGAGAAACGATGGTTAACCCTAGACGTATCTTTCTTTACTAAGATAGGCATAAATTTTCCCACGCCTTGATTTATGGTTATCTGAGCGTCGACCTACATCCCTATGATGCAGTCTGGGTAACAGGGTAGGGGTAAGTGTATCAGAAAGCTATAAAATGGGTGTCGTTCCTACTAAGTTATCTTTATATTGGAGAGGTTCACTCTCCGGCTTTGAAAAGATTTGAGAGAAGTTCGGAACGAAGATCACGGAAGAAAAGGCTCATGAAAACTTATGGCTAAACACTCTTAATCGAGGTTTTGTGATCCGATCTATTTATATTAATCGCGATGGGAAAGACGATTTGCCTAGCACATAGTGTGAGTAGTGTAATCACTAACTCACTAAATTGTATTATTTTATGGATTATTAGCGTGACGTTAAAAAGGTAGAAACACTTCTCGGGTTCCATGCATTGGCTCCCTCTGTCCACCTCTTATCCCTGACTGGAACAAGCGTTGGTTTCCTCTGGGTATTTATATAGGGTTCTCTGCTCTCGTAGACATATTGAATTTCTGCTCCGTCTTACTTCTGATTTCCGATTTTGAGTGGCATCTCTTCATAATGGATGACTGGAATCTCGGAAGTTCAGGCGAATTTCCACCGATGTCCCTAAAAGGTAGAGGCACATGGTGATTTCAATAGCCTCGTCCCTGTTCATTTATTTCCTAATTGGAAATCTTCTCAATGAACCTCTTCCGGGTCTGTATCGACTCTTCTGCCGATTACTGGAATGGATAAGGCTTTCTTAAAGGGGTTTGTGCGAGAATGGGAATGTCTAAGGAATCTTAAAAGATTATTAAAACATTTTACTGGGTGACCCATATCGAGTCCTGCTATAATTACAAAGTGTACACAAATCATATATAACTTAGATCTGATAGGCCTTCGAATATGTGATATTACTCTATATCCACATCCAAACAAGGAAAAGGTAGTAGAGCGAAACCACACATTCTTAGCCTATGAGATCCTCACTATATATAACCTTGGGAGTATACACTCTGTAATCATAGGTCTATCAATAAGGATCTCTTTTAGTTTTCACGCAAGGTTATTTATGGTTCCTAAAATACTCCCATAGTATTTTAATTACATGTTTGATTTTGAACTTCTGAACACGCTTTTAGGTTTATTGTGAGTCTCTTAGTATCCTAAAATACTCCTATAGTATTTTAACTTTATGTTTCGCTCTAGCATTCCTATTTGGTAAGTTTCAGATTCATCGCAACACCACCATCACTCCCAAGCACACGTTAGTCGCATCTCGAATAAATGTAGTTGATCAGGTTACATTTATTCCAGCTTACGATTACATAACTGCCCAGGTTTGACGGTGATGCTCAACATCCAAAGACTTTTATTCTTGTTCTTCTTGTGATACTTGTTCGGGTTTTTATATTCTGCATGTTCTTATACTTTTGTAAAATATGGTTATATTTTAAAGTATAATTCTTGGTCAGAGTATTTTATCCCATTGTATTTATAGGTTGTATATCTTTTATGATTTGATATACTGAGCTCACTATAAACAATGCTCTGATACCAATCTGTCACACCCCAAAACCGGAACGGTGGAAACGTTCTGGGGTGGAGGACGTCATGTCAAGTATCACAACACATGCAGTATAGTAATCAAAGTACAACAACCATTACATTCATAGTAATAATTTTACATAGGTTACATTTAGCAACAACATCCAAAGTAAATATAGAAGAGAACATAAGATGCAGCTCGGTACAAGGTTGTCTTCACAAAAGCTCCCGGAATGTACCTGTCTACTGACGACCTGAGAATACAAGTTATTTTGAAAGCGAGTATCAGCATTTTAATGCTGGTGAGTTCATAAGTATTTAATGACATTGGTATAAATACATGTTTTTCTTCAAATTAATCTCACTAGATGATGGTGATATGATTTTACAGAGTATTAGTATTTCTCCCAGAAAATCCTATATTTTCTAATAAAGGTAGTTTTCTACCAAAACTCAACTGTTTTATGTTTAAAGAGTATTTTCCCCTAAAGGTACTATCATTATCAAAATACAGTTTATACTTTAAGGAATATGTGAGAAGATCACAAGCAAAAGTAATAGGGAAAATACTATTTTACCTTAACAGTAACGCTGCTGACTAAAAGTGAATAAAACGTAGACTCCAGGTGGTATCGAATGAACCATATGCCTCGGAGAGTCTAAAGGAATGAAGTATAGACTCCAGGCGGTATTAAGTGAACAATACGCCTCGGAGAGTCCAAGTGAATGAAATACAGACTCCAGGCGGTATTAAGTGAACAATACGCCTCGGAGAGTCTAAAGGAATGAAGTATAGACTCCAGGCGGTATTAAGTGAACAATACGCCTCAGAGAGTCTAAAGGAATAAAGTATAGACTCCAGGCGGTATTAAGTGAACAATACGCCTCGGAGAGTCTAAGTGAATGAAATACAGACTCCAGGCGGTATTAAGTGAACAATACGCCCCGGAGAGTCTAAGTTAACCTTTAATCCTAAGTGGGTCAGTTTAAAAGTTTAATATGAGGCCTAGTGTATAACTAGGAAAATATATTATGATGGTTTCATATGTAGAAAAAATCGTGATAATACTTATTACCTTAAATCCATGAATTATAAGGTAAATGTAAAGATACTCGTAACCATACTGATTGACAAATGTAAACATGACGACCTGCTGGCGTCGGAGTGAATGTGACATTTGTCACCCCTTGGCTTGGTCGGCCGGGACTGTAGCTAGCAGTCAGGATGTGGGAGTGTCTGTCCCGTATAGATCTATACACACAATGCCCGCTCTCCCTCCAGGAGACTCTGGTTACCAACTTGACAACGGTGAAATCCGCATCATGAGGATGTATCTCGTGTTTTGATTTCTATAAACCTTTCTTTTTACTAAAAGTATAAGTTTTTAGAATATAGATATAACAAAGTTCTCCTTCATGAAAGTTATAGTTGGTTTCTAAACTATACCTAGTATAGTTTACTTGAGAGGTTATCTAGATGCCTTTGCTACCCAAAGGTGTTGAACTGGAATAAGAGTATTAACATCTAACTAGATATACATAATATATAACTAGGACTTCAACGACACTCGGACAAATAACCGAATGCTCTAAGTCCACAACCAAACAAGGAACAGGAAATAAAGTGGGTTATCAGTCCTAAGTCCTTCAAACCCTACTTATATAACTATATCTATATAGACATGAATCTATCAAGAATATAAGTTTAAAAGACTTTGATAAAAGCTTGGTAATTTAAAAGAGATTTTGATACTTAAAAGAGATTTGAAAACAAGATATGAAAACCTTTAGCCGGATAAAACAGTTTAACATGCAAAAATCTATTTGATTGATAGTTATTAATCACATGCGATTGATATAATAACTGTCAATTCAACTTGTATTCCCCCCCCATAAAAGCATTTAAAATCATTTAAAAAGGTTGATTAAGGGGTATGAACTCACCTGAGGTGGGTGATTCGGATGAACGGATGGTGTAGGATGCTATGTGTCAAGTGAGGACTTGAACACACACTCGGATCCTATTGAACATGCAATGATTCATTTTTGTATCTAATTAGTCATTTAATAACTAATTAAGTAAGTTAAGACACCCTAATACATGGAAACACTTTTCTTCAAGTGCTAGGAGTACTAAAGGGTTGCATATAAAGAGAGTATGGCCTCACATTGGAGTTTACCCCCCATATGGTAGCACCATATGGGTTTACGGTTCTGGGACCATTTCCCCCATGAGTTTATGGCCGTAAACTCATGGCCATGGTGTCATTGGGTCGTAAACCCATGAGTTTATGGCCGTAAACTCATGGTTACCCAACCATTTCGTGTTTTGGTGTTTCTAGCTCATGCATGCAAGGTTCTAGTCCTTTATACAAGCCATAGAAGGTGTTAGGGGCACCTAAACCCCACTTGAAGGTGTTTACGGTCTAAGGAGATCTCCTTGAACCGTAAACATATATGCTCTTGGGGATTTTGATGTTCTTCAAGGGTTTAACATGTATTCTAAGCAAACAACTAGTTAGGAGGAATGTACTTACTTATAGGAAGCTTGTAGGAGTGTTTAAGGGCCAAAAACACTAGTGTGTGTTCTTGGTGTTCTTGGTGTTTTGAAGAACACTTGAAGATCTAAGAAAAGATGAAGAATCCATGGATGAAATGATGTATAAACACTAGATTAAGTGTTGCATGTTCGAATCTAGGAAGGAAACACTTACATTTTGGCGGATTTGAAGAGATGATCTTATGATAGTTGAGAGAAAAGTTGGGTGTTCTTGAAGTTGGAAGTGTAAAAATGAAGGAGTGGGGAGTAAACTCATGCTATATGCATGAGTTCAAGGTGAAGAGGAGTTTACGGCCCAAACTCCTCTTGTTTGGCCGTAAACACCACACTAAGGTGTTGGTTGTTTTATTGTTACACATTGCTCCTAGAAAGCACTTCCATTTATTTGATTGTTTGACGAAAATTAAAATAAAAACACCAAACGGACTTAAAACCGGCCAAAAATGTACTGGGATGAGTTTGACTATTATTTGATGTGCTTGACTGCGGAGTTTTCACAAAAGGAAAATTTCGGGTTGTCACATCATCCCCCCGTTAGAGGGAATTTCGTCCCGAAATTAGAGTTCAAGCACACGCGCAGTTACAGTTTAGCGAAGCAAAAGATGAAGATACTTTAGTTCCATCTGGTCCTCTCGCTCCCAAGTGAATTCAGGTCTTCGCTCGGTGTTCCCGCGAACCTTCACTATCGTGATACGGCTTTGCTTTGTTTGCTTGACCTCTCGGTCCATGATTTCTATAGGTTCCTACACGAAGTTGGGGCTCTCATTGATTTCGATCTCGATGAGTGGGATTTCGAGAGTCACGTCGGACAAGCACTTTTTCAAGTTTGAGGCGTGGGTGGATTTGGGTGGAATTTATGAAATCCCTAAGTAGTTGAGGTCTGGCGGAGGTTGGACCAGTTCTTATCAAGAATCTCGGATGGTCCTAAGTTCTTGGGAAGATAGAACGTTTCAGTACTTAGAACATAATGTACTTCCACGGTTAGATCATCACTTGGCGTGATCGCCATTTTGAAGTTCCAAAAGTTCTCTCTTACTTGGCGTGATCGCCATTTTAAAAGAGATTTTGATACTTAAAAGAGATTTGAAAACAAGATATGAAAACCTTTAGCCGGATAAAACAGTTTAACATGCAAAAATCTATTTGATTGATAGTTTTTAATCACATGCGA
Source organism: Lactuca virosa (assembly GCF_052849685.1). Taxonomy (NCBI): domain Eukaryota; kingdom Viridiplantae; phylum Streptophyta; class Magnoliopsida; order Asterales; family Asteraceae; genus Lactuca; species Lactuca virosa. The sequence continues at coordinate 382,140,303 of NC_136428.1, forward strand.
TTGATATAATAACTGTCAATTCAACTTGTATTCCCCCCCATAAAAGCATTTAAAATCATTTAAAAAGGTTGATTAAGGGGTATGAACTCACCTGAGGTGGGTGATTCGGATGAACGGATGGTGTAGGATGCTATGTGTCAAGTGAGGACTTGAACACACACTCGGATCCTATTGAACATGCAATGATTCATTTATGTATCTAATTAGTCATTTAATAACTAATTAAGTAAGTTAAGACACCCTAATACATGGAAACACTTTGCTTCAAGTGCTAGGAGTACTAAAGGGTTGCATATAAAGAGAGTATGGCCTCACATTGGAGTTTACCCCCTATATGGTAGCACCATATGGGTTTACGGTTCTGGGACCATTTCCCCCATGTGTTTATGGCCGTAAACTCATGGAAATGGTGTCATTGGGTGTTTTAAGGTCCTAACCCACACAAGGAAGTAAGCTAGACTCGAATCCAAGGCTTAGGAAGTGACTAGGGCTCGAAATGGCCCTTTGTTGGAGTTTACGGTCCTTGGACCACTCCTTGGGAGTTTACGGTCGTAAACACATGTGTTTACGGTCGTAAACCCATGAGTTTACGGCCGTAAACTCATGGTTACCCAACCATTTCGTGTTTTGGTGTTTCTAGCTCATGCATGCAAGGTTCTAGTCCTTTATACAAGCCATAGAAGGTGTCAGGGGCACCTAAACCCCACTTGAAGGTGTTTACGGTCTAAGGAGATCTCCTTGAACCGTAAACACATATGCTCTTGGGGATTTTGATGTTCTTCAAGGGTTTAACATGTATTCTAAGCAAACAACTAGTTAGGAGGAATGTACTTACTTATAGGAAGCTTGTAGGAGTGTTTAAGGGCCAAAAACACTAGTGTGTGTTCTTGGTGTTCTTGGTGTTTTGAAGAACACTTGAAGATCTAAGAAAAGATGAAGAATCCATGGATGAAATGATGTATAAAAACTAGATTAAGAGTTGCATGTTCGAATCTAGGAAGGAAACACTTACATTTTGGCGGATTTGAAGAGATGATCTTATGATAGTTGAGAGAAAAGTTGGGTGTTCTTGAAGTTGGAAGTGTAAAAATGAAGGAGTGGGGAGTAAACTCATGCTATATGCATGAGTTCAAGGTGAAGAGGAGTTTACGGCCCAAACTCCTCTTGTTTGGCCATAAACACCACACTAAGGTGTTGGTTGTTTTATTGTTACACATTGCTCCTAGAAAGCACTTCCATTTATTTGATCGTTTGACGAAAATTAAAATAAAAACACCCAAACGGACTTAAAACCGGCCAAAAATGTACTGGGATGAATTTGACTATTATTTGATGTGCTTGACTGCGGAGTTTATACAAAAGGAAAATTTCGGGTTGTCACACATTACAAGGAAATGCTTCAAAATAAAAAATACTATTATGGAAAGCATTAATAGAACCAATTTCATTATTGAATGAAAATCTAAAACCTTTTCTATACAAACCGTGAAAGGAAATAATATTCCTCGTCATTTCTGACGAGTAGCAATAATCGTTCAAATCTAATCCTAACCCACTACTAAGCACTAAAGAATAAAATCCAATCTTGGTGACATGCGACACTCTCCTATTCCCCATGATCAAGTTCATCTTCCCATGCTCCGCATCCCTACTTCTTTTTAGCCCCTGCAAATCAGAACAAATGTGAAAACCACATCCTGTATCAAGGACCCAAGAACTAACATGAAATGAGTTGTTAGATTGAATAGTATAAATACCTGCGAAGGTGGGCTTTATCTTCCCATCCTTGATATCTTGCAGATACTTCGGGCAACTTCGTTTCCAATGCCCTTTGTCGTGACAGTGAAAGCACTATGCATCTTTTGGATCGCATGAAGGAGCAGCAGAACCACTTTTTCCTTTGGACCCATTTGAAGAGGATCCATCATGATACTTTCCCTTGTGATTCTTAGAGGGATCTTTCCTCTTCTTCCCCTTCCCTTGTCCAATAGCCAAGACAAGGGCAATAGCAGTAGGAGTGGTTGTGACAGCTTTGCCTTTCAACCCACTTTCAGCATTTCTTAACAACCCTTGAAGCTTGCTCAAGGTGACTTCCTCCTTGTTCATATGATAAGTCATCTTGAACTAATCATAACAAGGAGGTAAAGAGTGTAGAATGATATCAATCGCCAACTCTACGTCAAAGTTGACATTTAACTTGAACAAACGATCCACATATATTTGCATTCTTTGCAAGTGGCTCGTGATGGACTCTCAATCTTTCATTTTGGTCAATATCAACGAGGCAATGATCTCGTACCTTTCTTGACGTGCACTTTGATGGTACTTTTTCATCAAGTCTTGGCACATCTCGTAAGTCCAATAGTCCTCATAGAACCGTTGCAGCTCACGATTCATAGTAGCTACCATTATACATGACACCTTTGTCGCGTCCTTTTCGTGAGCCCTATACTCAGCAATTTCTTCAGCGGAAGCTTTAGTTTCGTCAGTCTCTTTGAGCTTTCCATCGAGGACGTACTATTTTTCCTTGTATCGGAGGGCCATGCGGATGTTGTGGATCCAATCATTGAAGTTGGACCCATTGAAGGTGACCCTCCCACAAATGTTCAAAAGAGAAAAGGAGCTTGAGGGGTTCGAGCTTGAAGCGTTGTTTGAGCCAGACATCTAAAAAAGAAAAGGAAAAAAGTTTAGATTAGATAAGCAATCCTTAATATAGCACCCAAATGAAATATTAAGGCTAAGACCCAACACTATAATTCACAATTTGGAAGAGGGATGCCGTAATCCAATTGCAAATTATATGAAGGTATGTAAATGACGATTTACCAATTTTCACCATGAAAAACAAAATGAACATTTAGGTTTTAAATGAAATGAAATTCCAAGATTCATTGAACTTTTCAATGGCATGTTTACCACCTAATCAATGTGTCGGTTAACCACACACGCTCCATGGATCTATGATAATTCTCGAGCTACCCTTCGCCGCCCTTGTTAGTCCAAGTTAGTGTGACGGTTAACCACACACACTCCACTAACGACTTTGACAAGGTGCAAAATGCAATTTCATGGAATAACATCATTTTCACATTTTTCCTAAAGTAACTAAGATTGGGAATTTATAGAAACATTTAGTTACTTTATAATAATCATTATACTTATTAATGAGGAATTAATGTCCTATCCTACCCGTTCGGCTAACGACCCTCCACTAGTTAAGAGTGTGGTGGGTAAGAGTGGATACCCAATGGCTCTCATTTTATAAGTTATTTCCTTAAACACCCCTTATAGACTAGCTTCGTGAATGAGGCCTACTAATGGTAAAACTGACTCATCTTATATATATATATATATATATATATATATATATATATATATATATATGTATATATATATATATATATATATATATATATATATATATATAAGTATTAAGCTTATAATATTATAATAGTATAAGGGTTGTATTTTAAACTTTTAAAACACTAGGGTCTTAGAATTTAATAATTCAAAATTAAAAACCTTTCAATCAAATTCTAAATTCCAAAACTTGAGGGCAAGTTTTGAAACTTTTCAAAACTTCTATATCAAATTTAAAATAATTAAAATAATCATATAATTTTTATCTTTATCTAAATTTGACCTAATTCAATTTTATTTGGTAAGATAAATGCAAATCAAATTTTACAAATAATTAATATATCACATAATCTAGTAATTATCTTAAAATTTGACCATTATATTTTAATTAGATGAGGATATCCATTACCATATCAGAAAAATCGATTTTAATCAGTTAAAACAACTTATGGTGATTATCCTTATCTAATTTAGGCTTAAAATCCAAAAATTGTGTAGTCAGACGAGTCAACTCGTCGAGTCAGGCTTTGGACTCGTCGAGTTCATTTGGCAGAGTCCAGATTTCGACTTCTTTTAGCTTTGAATAATTAACCATGGCATCAAATATAAAAGAAAAACAACCACGCTCTGATACCACTGATGAGTTTTGAGCACTACATCATTCACACGGTGTACATGCAACCCTAGTGCTTCGGATCTAGGTTTTTCTCAAGTTATACATGCAATACTAATCATCCAAAGCATGAACCTTAACTAGCATACAATTTTCAAGATTTATAACATAAAACAAAGTTAGAAGAATACCTTTTCCTTGTAGCTTGTAGATCTTGACCTTCAAGAGCTTAGTACCTCAATTGTTGCACCTCTAGTGAGTCACAAACACCAAGTAGAAATTGGAAGAATATGAGAGTGGTTAGGAGGCTCTAAAAATCGGCTAGGGTTTCCTCTAAGGATCAAGTGGCCGATTTCAAGGAGCCAAGGGGTTCCTTATATAGCTGAGCTGCTAGGGTTTCAGGTAAAACCCTAATCTGATTGCTTAAGCGTTAAGAAGTCCAGTAGATCCTTCCAGAAGGCCTCCTTGGACGAATTCTGTCACACCCCCAAACCGGAACGGCGGAAACGTTCTGGGGTGGAGGACGTCATGTCAAGTATCACAACATATGCAGTATAGTAATCAAACTACAACAACCATTGCATTAATAGTAATAATTTTACATAGGTTACATTTAACAACAACATCAAAGTAGATATAGATAATAACATAAGTTGTAGCTTGGTACTAGGCTGACTTCGCAAAAGCTCCCGGAGTGTACCTGTCTATTGCCGACCTGAGAATACAAGTTATTTTGAAAGCGAGTATCAGCATTTTAATGCTGGTGAGTTCATAAGTATTTAATGGCATTGATATAAATACATGTTTTTCTTCAAAATAATCTCAAAAAAGATGGTGGTTTAGAATTTACAGAGTATTAGAGTTTCTCCCAGAAAATCCTATATTTTCTAATAAAAGTAGTTTTCTACCAAAACTCGATGGTTCTAGGTTTAAGCAAATGAGTTACCCTACTGAAAGCAGTCTTCTACCAAGACTCAATTGTTTATTGTTTAAAAAGTATTTTCCCTTATAAGTACTATAAGTTATCAAAATATAGTTTATACTTTAAGGAATATGTGATAAGATCACAAGCAAAAGTAATAGGGAAAATAATATTTTACCTCAGCAGTAATACTGCTGGTTAAAAGAAATTAAAACATAGACTCCAGGTGGTATCGAATGAACAATACGCCTCAAAGAGTCTAAAGAAATAAAATACAGACTCCAGGAAGTATTAAATGAACAATATGCCTCGGAGAGTCTAAAACAATGAAATACAGACTCCAGGAAATATTAAATGAACAATACGCCTCGGAGAGTCTAAAATAATGAAATACAGACTCCAGGAAGTATTAAATGAACAATATGCCTCGGAGAGTCTAAAACAATGAAATACAGACTCCAGGAAGTATTAAATGAACAATACGCCTCGGAGAGTCTAAAACAATGAAATACAGACTCCATTAAGTATTAAATGAACAATACGCCTCGGAGAGTCTAAAACAATGAAATACAGACTCGAGGAAGTATTAAATGAACAATACGCCTCGGAGAGTCTAAAACAATGAAATACAGACTCCAAGAAGTATTAAATGAACAATACGCCTCGGAGAGTCTAAAACAATGAAATACAGACTCCAGGAAGTATTAAATGAACAATACGCCTCGGAGAGTCTAAAACAATGAAATACAGACTCCAGGAAGTATTAAATGAACAATACGCCTCGGAGAGTCTAAAATAGCCTTTAATCCTAAGTGGGTTAGTTTAAAGGTATAAAATGTGGCCTAGTGTATAACTAGGAAAATAGGTTATGATGGGTTTCATATATAGAAAATACTGTGAGAATACTTATTACCTTAAATCCGTGAATTATAAGGTAAATGTAAAGACACTCGTAACCATACTGATTGACAATCGAATACTTGACGACCTGCTGGCGTCGGAATGAATGTGACATTTGTCATCCCTTGGCTTGATCGGCCGGGACTGTAGCTAGCAGTCAGGATGTGGGAGTGTCTGTCCCGTATAGATCTATACACACAATGCCCACTCTCCTTCCAGGAGACTCTGGTTACTGCTCGACAACGGTGAAATCCGCGTCATGAGGATGTATCCCGTGTTTTGATTTCTATAAACCTTTCTTTTACTAAAAGTATAAGTTTTTAGAATCTAGATGTAACTAAGTTCTCCTTCATGAAAGTTATGGTTGGTTTCTAAACTATACCTATTATAGTTTACTTGAGAGGTTATCTAGATGCCTTTGCTACCCAAAGGTGATGAACTGGCTGATAGAACTTTTTATGACTATATATGTATACATGATATATAACTAATATTTAAACGACCTTCGGACGGATAACCGATACCCTAAAGCCACATCCAAACAAGGAAAAGGAATTAAAGCGAGCTAGCCTTCCTAAGTCCTTTAAACATTACTTATATAACTATACGTATATAGGCATGCATTTTACAATATAAAAGCATATAAGAAGTTTTGGTAAAACCTTTGAAAAAGCTTTAATATTGTAAAATGCATGCCTATATTCGTATAGTTATATAAGTAATTTTTAAAGGACTTAGGAAGGCTAGCTCGCTTTAATTCCTTTTCCTTGTTTGGATGTGGCTTTAGGGTATCGGTTATCCGTCCGAAGGTCGTTTAAATATTAGTTATATATCATGTATACATATATAGTCATAAAAAGTTCTATCAGCCAGTTCATCACCTTTGGGTAGCAAAGGCATCTAGATAACCTCTCAAGTAAACTATAATAGGTATAGTTTAGAAACCAACCATAACTTTCATGAAGGAGAACTTAGTTACGTCTAGATTCTAAAAACTTATACTTTTAGTAAAAGAAAGGTTTATAGAAATCAAAACACGGGATACATCCTCATGACGCGGATTTCACCGTTATCGAGCGGTAACCAGAGTCTTCTGGAGGGAGATCGGGCATTGTGTGTATAGATCTATACGGGACAGACACTCCCACATCCTGACTGCTAGCTACAGTCATGGCCGACCAATCCAAGGGATGACAAATGTCACATTCATTCTGACACCAGCAGGTCGTCAAGTATTCGATTGTCAATCCGTATGGTTACGAGTATCTTTACATTTACCTTATAATTCACGGCTTTAAGGTAATAAGTATTATCACGGTATTTTCTATATATAAAACCCATCATAACCTATTTTCCTAGTTATACACTAGGCCATATTTTAAACCTTTAAACTAACCCACTTAGGATTAAAGGCTATTTTAGACTCTCCGAGGCGTATTGTTCATTTAATACTTCCTAGAGTCTGTATTTCATTGTTTTAGACTCTCCGAGGCGTATTGTTCATTTAATACTTCCTAGAGTCTGTATTTCATTGTTTTAGACTCTCCGAGGCGTATTGTTCATTTAATACTTCCTGGAGTCTGTATTTCATTATTTTAGACTCTCCGAGGAGTATTGTTCATTTAATACTTCCTGGAGTCTGTATTTCATTATTTTAGACTCTCCGAGGCGTATTGTTCATTTAATACTTCCTGGAGTCTGTATTTTATTTCTTTAGACTCTCCGAGGCGTATTGTTCATTCGATACCACCTGGAGTCTATGTTTTAATTTCTTTTAACCAGCAGTATTACTGCTGAGGTAAAATATTATTTTCCCTATTACTTTTGCTTGTGATCTTGTCACATATTCCTTAAAGTATAAACTATATTTTGATAAATGATAGTACTTATAAGGGAAAATACTTTTTAAACAATAAACAGTTGAGTCTTGGTAGAAGACTGCTTTCAGTAGGGTAACGCATTTGCTTAAACCTAGAACCATCGAGTTTTGGTAGAAAACTACTTTTATTAGAAAATATAGGATTTTCTGGGAGAAACTCTAATACTCTGTAAATTCTAAACCACCATCTTTTATGAGATTGTTTTGAAGAAAAACATGTATTTATATCAATGCCATTAAATACTTATGAACTCACCAGCATTAAAATGTTGATACTCGCTTTCAAAATAACTTGTATTCTCAGGTCAGCAATAGACAGGTACACTCCGGGAGCTTTTGCGAAGTCAGCCTAGTACCAAGCTGCACCTTATGTTATTATCTATATCTACTTTGATGTTGTTGTTAAATGTAACCTATGTAAAATTATTACTATTAATGCAATGGTTGTTGTACTTTGATTACTATACTACATATGTTGTGATACTTGACATGACGTCCTCCACCCAAAACGTTTCCGCCATTCCGGTTTTGGGGTGTGACAGATTGGTATCAGAGCATTGTTTATAGTGAGCTCAGTATATCAAATCATAAAAGATATACAGCCTATAAATACATTGGGACAAAACACTCTGACCAAGAATTATACTTTAAAATATGACCATATTTTACAAAAGTATAAGAACATCCAGAATCTAAACACCCGAACAAAGTATCACAAGAAGAATAAGAATAAAAGTCTTCGGATGTTGACCCTTACCGTCAAACCTGGGCAGTTATGTAATCGTAAGCTGGAATAAATATAACCTGATCAACTATATTTATTCGAGATGCGACTAACATGTGCTTGGGAGTGATGGTGGTGTTGCAACAAATCTGAAACTTACCAAATAGGAATGCTAGAGCCAAACATAAAGTTTAAAATACTATGGGAGTATTTTAGGATACTAAAAGACTCACAATAAACCCAAAAGCATGTTCAGAAGTTAAGAATCAAACATGTAATTAAAATACCATAGGGGTATTTTAGGAACCATGAATAACCTTGCAAGAGAACTAAAAAGATCCTTGTTGATAGACCTATGATTACAGAGTGTATACTTTCAAGATTATATATAGTAAGGATCTCATAGGCTAAGAATGTGTGGTTTCGCTCTACTTCCTTTTCCTTGTTTGGATGTGGATATAGCGTAGTATCACATATTCGAAGGCCTATCAGATCTAAGTTATATATGATTTGTGTACGCTATGTAATTGCAGCAGGACTCGATATTGATCACCTAGTGAAATGTTTTAATAATCTCTTAGGATTCTTTAGACATTTCCATTCTCGCACGAACCCCTTTAGAAAACCCTATCCACATCAGTGGTCGACAGAAGAGTCGATACCAACCCAGAAGAGGTCCATTGCGAAGATTTCCAACTAGGAAATAAATGAGAAGGGACGAGACTATTGAAATCACCATGTGCCTATACCTTTTAGGGACATCGGTGGGAAATTCGCCCGAACTTCCGAGATTTCAGTCATCCATTATGAGGTGATGACACTCAGAGTCAGAATCAGAAGTAAGGCGGAGCAGAAATTCAATATATCTGCAAGAGAAGAAAACCCTATGATAATACCCGAAGAAAACCAACGCCTGTTCCAGTCAAGGATAAGAGGTGGACAGAGGGAGCCAATACATGGAACCCGAGAAGTGTCTTTTCCTCGTTATCGTCACGCTAATAAATCCATAAAATAATACAATTTAGTGAGTTAGTGATTACACTGCTCACACTATGTGTTAGGCAAACCGTCTTTCCCGTCGCAATTAATACGAATAGATCGGATCTCAAAACCTCGATTGAGAGTGTTTAGCCATAAGTTTTCATGAGCCTTTTCTTCTGTGATCTTCGTTCCGAACTTCCCTCAAATCTTTTCAAACCGGAGAGTGAACCTCTCCAGTATAAAGATAACTTAAGTAGGAACGACACTCATTTTATGGCTTTCTGATACACTTACTCCTACCCTGTTACCCAGACTGCATCATAAGGATGTAGGTCGACGCTCAGATAACCATAAATCAAGGCGCGGGAAAATTTATGCCTATCATAGTAAAGAAAGATACGTCTAGGGTTAACCATTGTCTCTCATCAGCTTGTATTCCTTTTCGTGTAGGAAAAACCATGCCTCTGAAGAAACGTAACCAACCCGTTAGTAAGACACCGGTCCTTCAATTCGATGAAGCTACGTTCCGAGCTGCAGTTTCAGCAGCCGTAGCAGCTGTCATGGCTCACCTGAATGCTAACAATGCCAATGTTAGCAGGAGCCCTATCGGGAATCCCGATCAAAGCAATGGACAGCAGCAACCAACACCTGTGTACCCAGCCACCTAGAACCCCAACCAAATCCACTGAAGAGAAAGTTTAAGAACGAGGAGGGAAGTACCTCGACTTAAGGACCTTCCGAAGGGCAACGAGCTGAAGTGGTCAATGCCTCTGTCAACCCTTCTGCCTCGACACCTGGAAGACCATACCTAGGAAACCTCCCCCACTGCAGCAAGTGTAACTACCATCATCAAGGTATCTGTCGGGAACTCTTCTGTGTTAGGTGCAACAGGAAGGGGCATACCTCCCGCTTCTGTAGAACCCCGGTTGAGTTCATTACATCAACCACCAATGTTGGGACCAGTCCAATATGCCATCTTTATGGTGAAATTGGGCACCTCAAGAGGGACTGCCCAACTGAAAGGAATGACAAGAACACAGGAGGAGTCTAACCGTGATAACAAGGGGAGCATCAAGAACCCGGTAGAATTTTGGTACGTCTCTCGATCCTGAGTAACTAGTCGAAAACATTAAATAGTCAATTCTAATTGTAATTACTCCCTCGTTAATGGCAAAATTCGCAGCACTGTGGTAAAATTCAAAAATCCATCATGTAAAGCTATGATGGCTTGATATATACGTTAAGGCCATTTATAATTAAGATTGATAGACCTCGAGTGAGTGATGCTGCCTTATCTCCTGTTCCTTGTTTGGTTGTGGATTTAGGGCGGAGTCGCTCAGTCAACAGTCCTTTTAATCTTAATTATACATGACTAGTGTATACTGAGCAGTTGTAGAGAGGCCTCGTGAGAAATCCATTCATGAAAAGTACATTATTCCGAAACATTAGGACCCCCTAGAGTTCCGCGTCAATTCTATCGGTCCAAGTATCCACGATAGTGATACCATGGACGAAACCCGGGACGCTAAGAACTTGTGTACCCTGCTCAGCACATGGTCCTATCGATCTTCATTCTATATCATGTCGATGTTTTCCAATTTCGACACTGCCGCCAGTAATGGCTTGACTTGGTTCAACCATGCGAGAATTCCTAGTGCTGCGTAAAGAGAACTTTCACCATAGCCTATGCGTCAAATAAAGGTTCTTCCGAACCTAATAAGAAAACCTAATGCGAACCGTCAGTCGTCTCTCTTATCCAAACCTTCAGAAGTACCCAAGAGAAAGATACCACGTGCTGTTAACCAACCCCTCCTTAGACAGTTAGAACCAGAAGCGAAAGGAACTGCAGGTATTCCAGAAGACTGTAACTGCCCGAGGCCTACTCAAAAGACCCTCTCGAAAGGCCATCCGCACCACACAATCAGGTTCGTGAATCAAGAGAAAGAACTCTTGGGATTAACTTACTACTACTGAGTAGATGCATTAGAGTGGTATATAATTTAGATCAATAAGATTTAAGTTGTGTGCTTCCTCCCTACTCCATGTTCCTTGTTTGGTTGTGGGTTTGGGGTGGGGCCACACAACTGAACATCCCGCCGATCTCAATTATATACGACTTGCATACATTGAGTATTAGTGATTAAGCCGTGTATGAGGTCTACCACGAACCTTATAGTAAGACCCTTCATCCTATCCCATAGAAAAGGAGCTGGAGTTAAGAGAACCACTGTGGGTTGAGCTACTCAAATGACCACAAATTCAAAATTTGTTGTCATCCCGGTTAAGCTAGCATAATAGCTAACACCCTTGGTTAGAAAAAGTAACTTAAGTCGTAAGAGTCAAAAACATTGACTACGACCATCCATTCACGCTTAATCCCATGCATTAAGCATCTCAGTAGAGATCCCAGAAACCTGGAAGCTGTGACAGGTTAAACTCTAAGAAGAGTGGATGAGGAAATTAGAAGTTCGGAGTGACGGAACCCTATACTCTCTAGATTTAATCTAGATCGAGAAAACTCGGTAACACCGGAAGAATAGTTTCAAGGGATACTCGCACTAATCAGGCACTTCGTCCATCCCGTTACAAACGAGTAGTGCCTAGGACACAACGCCTCCTCATGCGAGAAAAGGTCACCGTCACCCTATAGACTATCGACCACATTCATCGAAGTTAATACTAGGATGCCAAGAACCACAAGATAACCTTCGCGACCAAGAATACTTGAGGAAAGTAGGCGGTAAGTTTTGTCAAGCTATATAACCCAGGTCGTAAGGAGATTGTAGACTCGACACCGGTCTAGGTGTTAGTCGATGGGTTATACAAGAACACGCGCTTCCTACGAACTGAAGGGAGCCGACACCTTAGAGAATGGGGCATGTCTTAGAGATTTGTTGGGCTACTAGGTGTTTCAAAGAATACCATCTCTAAAGAGATAGTAGAACCACCTCCTGAAATAGCCAACCATTTCAAAAACCCCTAAGGACGAAGTTAGCCCTAACCAGAGACTGTTATCCATGAAACAGCGAAGCGAGTAAGAGAATGATTCTTTCCAGTTAGGAATCATATTGTGAAAGCATCTATCAAACGATGATGAAAATTAAAACTTTCTAAACATCGTCTGGTAAAACCCTATCTCACCGACTTTGAGAGTTTCCGTTAGAAACACCTCAAGAGTTAGAAGTGCAGGTCCATTTTGCACTAGGTCGAGATAGATGCCCCGTAACCAATAGATGCCAGTGTATAGCCAATACCCCCAATGATCCGGAAAACCTCCGAAAGCCTACCATTAGGAAGTACGAATCTAAAGACTACCTGAGCCTTCTAAGAACCAACTCGGAGAACTACACCTCCAGTAAGGGAAAACTTTTGGAACCTCAGAATGGTGATCACGCCAAGTGATGATCTCCCCATGGAAGTACATTATATTTTGGGTACTGAAACGTTCCATATTCCAAAGAACTGAGGACCATCAGAGATTTTTGATAGAATTGGTCCAGTATCCGTCAGACCTAGACTGCTTTAGGGATTCCATAAATTTCACCCTAACTTGTCCACGTCTCAGCGAATGAACCGGTAGTACCCGACAAAACTCTCACCATTTTCTCGATTTGATCCATGGAAACCAGAGCCACGTTTGTTAAAGGAAACGGGAGAAATCTAGCTCAGTAAAAAGGGAACCGATGAAACCTTATCCCGTGTGGCCCAGAGATCGAAAAAGAAACTACACCTCGTAACGAAAATCCGCAAAAAAAACCTCAGTATGGACCTGATTTCCCTAAGGAACGGGCGGATCAGCTAGAGCATGACGTGTCCACATCTTTCACGTCCATCCGTGAGTGTTCGTTAAGATTCTAATTTCGGGACGAAATTCCCTCTAACGGGGGGATGATATGACAACCCGAAAATCCTTGTCCTGTAAAGTTCAGCTATTCAACTCAGCCGAGTGTCAGCCTTCTTTTTGCTATCTTTTAACGAAATTGTGGGGCTATATGAGTGTTCTAGGCTTATTATAACCTAGATATGAGTCTTGGGAAGGGTTAGAAAGTGTGTAGCATCACAAAATCGGGCCAAACACACCAAAGAAGGTGTGTGCGGCCAGCCAGCGGCACACAGCCAGCCGTACACCCTCCCAGCCGCACACCCGACCCTATATATTGGAGGAGACCCATTCATTCACTCCTTTTCCCATTTTGGCTGCACTCTACTTTCTCTCTAAAAACTTCACCCAAGAACACTCTAAAGGCCTCAAAAACGTGAACTACTTCATCATTCAGCTTGTTTTATTGGTAAGACACTTGAATCTAAGCCTAAAACTCATAGTGTTCTTCGTGTTCTTCATCCTTTGAAGGTGTACGGCTGCACACCTTCATAAGGTGGTCGTACACACCTTAAAGGTCTTCAAAATGAAGAGTTTGGCCTCTATTTGCTAGTTGGACTTGGTATTAGCACTAAAACACCTCAAAATCGACATTTCTGGCACAAATGAGGAGTGTACGGTCGCACACTCCTATGTACGGCCGCACACCCCTGTGTACGGCCGCACACTCCCATGTACGACCGCACACAGGCCTGGCCGCACACCCTGGCCGTACACCTGGCCGCACACACATAAAAGTCGAGTTTGGTGGCCTTACACTCAAATCTAAGGCCCTACACTCATTTAGGGACTTCAACAGGTGTTGTAACACTTAATTCTAAGTGTTTACATGTCCCTAAGGTGTGTCCATGTGTCTATTAGTGGTTATATACCCTAAGTGTATTCATATATGTGTTATTACATGTTAAACTAGGATCCGTTTGTGCTCACAACTTCATTCGGCACCCGGCGATCCTGTATCAATCTTTCTTTCGAGTTACTCACTTCAGGTGAGTTCATACCCCTGAATCAACCTTTTAAATGATTTTAAATGCTTTTATGGGGGGGAATACAAGTTGAACTATAGGGTTATCATATTAATCACATGTGATTAATAACCGTATAGCAAATAGATTTTTGCATGTTAAACTGTTTTATCCAGCTTAAGGTTTTCAAATCTTGTTTTCAAATCTCTTTCAAAGTATGAAAATCCCTTTTTAGATTATTAAAGCTTTTTCAAAGGTTTTACCAAAACTTCTTATATGCTTTTATATTGTAAAACGCATGCCTATATACGTATAGTTATATAAGTAATGTTTAAAGGACTTAGGAAGACTAGCTCGCTTTAGTTCCTTTTCCTTGTTTGGATGTGGCTTTAGGGTATCGGTTATCCGTCCGAAGGTCGTTTAAATATTAGTTATATATCATGTGTACATATATAGTCATAAAAAGTTCTATCAGCCAGTTCATCACCTTTGGGTAGCAAAGGCATCTAGATAACCTCTCAAGTAAACTATAATAGGTATAGTTTAGAAACCAACCATAACTTTCATGAAGGAGAACTTAGTTACATCTAGATTCTAAAAACTTATACTTTAGTAAAAGAAAGGTTTATAGAAATCAAAACACGGGATACATCCTCATGACACGGATTTCACCGTTGTCGAGCGGTAACCAGAGTCTCCTGGAGGGAGAGTGGGCATTGTGTGTATAGATCTATATGGGACAGACACTCCCACATCCTGACTGCTAGCTACAGTCCCGACCGACCAAGCCAAGGGATGACAAATGTCACATTCATTCCGATGCCAGCAGGTCGTCAAGTATTCGATTGTCAATCAATATGGTTACGAGTATCTTTACATTTACCTTATAATTCACGGCTTTAAGGTAATAAGTATTATCACGGTATTTTCTATATATGAAACCCATCATAACCTATTTTCCTAGTTATACACTAGGCCACATTTTAAACCTTTAAACTAACCCACTTAGGATTAAAGGCTATTTTAGACTCTCCGAGGCGTATTGTTCATTTAATACTTCCTGGAGTCTGTATTTCATTGTTTTAGACTCTCCGAGGCGTATTGTTCATTTAATACTTCCTGGAGTCTGTATTTCATTATTTTAGACTCTCCGAGGCGTATTGTTCATTTAATACTTCCTGGAGTCTATATTTCATTGTTTTAGACTCTCCGAGGCGTATTGTTCATTTAATACTTCCTGGAGTCTGTATTTCATTGTTTTAGACTCTCCGAGGCGTATTGTTCATTTAATACTTCCTGGAGTCTGTATTTCATTGTTTTAGACTCTCCGAGGCGTATTGTTCATTTAATACTTCTTGGAGTCTGTATTTTATTTCTTTAGACTCTCCGAGGCGTATTGTTCATTCGATACCACCTGGAGTCTATGTTTTAATTTCTTTTAACCAGCAGTATTACTGCTGAGGTAAAATATTATTTTCCCTATTACTTTTGCTTGTGATCTAGTCACATATTCCTTAAAGTATAAACTATATTTTGATAAATGATAGTACTTATAAGGGAAAATAATTTTTAAACAATAAACAGTTGAGTCTTGGTAGAAGACTGCTTTCAGTAGGGTAACTCATTTGCTTAAACCTAGAACCATCGAGTTTTGGTAGAAAACTACTTTTATTAGAAAATATAGGATTTTCTGGGAGAAAATCTAATACTCTGTAAATTCTAAACCACCATCTTTTATGAGATTATTTTGAAGAAAAACATGTATTTATATCAATGCCATTAAATACTTATGAACTCACCAGCATTAAAATGCTGATACTCGCTTTCAAAATAACTTGTATTCTCAGGTCAGCAATAGACAGGTACACTCCGAGAGCTTTTGCGATGTCAGCCTAGTACCAAGCTGCAGCTTATGTTATTATCTATATCTACTTTGATGTTGTTGTTAAATGTAACCTATGTAAAATTATTACTATTAATGCAATGGTTGTTGTACTTTGATTACTATATTGCATATGTTGTGATACTTGACATGACGTCCTCCACCCCAGAACGTTTCCGCCGTTCCGGTTTTGGGGTGTGACAAATTCTATGTGGGCTACACATAGAATTTCGTCCACCCCTTCCTAGGGATCCATAAGCCCAAATTGCAACTATCATATAATTGCAATATCATTCCCCACTATTTAATCAGTCTCTTTTGATCACCAAATTAATTTCTGATCAATACTAATTAAATAATATGATTTCTCAATTAATATATTATTATTATAATATATTAATAAATCACAATTAACCTCTTTTCTCCATAAGTTATCCTATCAAATTACTATGGTGAAGGCAACCCAAAAGGACCATGCTACTATCACGTCAAGTACATACAAATTATAGTTATGGGCTTAGACACCTAATCCAACAAGCTCTTATTCCATAAAGACTTTACTCCAAAACCTAGATCTGACTTCCTTGGACCGATTCATCACGTAAACTTGCTAACTTTAAGTGCATGCATGACTTAATGAAGCTCTTAAAGCTCAAAAGGACTTACTAGATGACTTAATGCATGCATGTGACCATAAACCCCACAAAGCTTGCACCTTTATGCTGAAGAACCTCATAAGAAGATCATATCTAAAAGGATAAGCCCTTCAAATGCCTTAACTCATCCATCAACCCAAAAGGGACCCAAAAGCATAAAAACCAATACATAAAGAGATCTAAGAATTCAGAAGCCAAGGTATGAACTTGATATCTCAAGAGGATTGCAAAATCAGGGGTGATTCTGGATCTAAAACTTCACACCAAGCAATGCAACTTCACTTTTCCTCAATTCCTTCAAAATGAGCAAAAAGAGCACCAAATTCTTCTCAAGAGTTCAAAAACACAACCATGGAGGCTAAGGGTTGAGTTTTAGGGTTTAGGAGGCTTGGAGGCAGGTAAAGAGGCAAGCCCTAGGGACTTAAGGTCTTTATATAGTGTGAAACACCCTAAAATAGGGTTTCCATTAGCTCCTTGTACGTCCCGCGTAATCCTCGTACGCCCATCGTACGAGGTCTCGCATCCACGGTCAGCCCCTCCTAGTACGCTAAGCGTACACCAGTGTATGCCTCGTGTACCGACCCTCTCACCAGTACGCCTAGCGTACTCCCTAGGTACGCCTCGCGCACTAGGGTTACCCTTAAACCCTAATACACTACGAAGGCCATAACTTCCACATTATAAATCTGATTTCGACAATCCTTATATCCACAAAGGTAACGAGAAGCTCTACGCTTTAATCAACTCCTACTTGCCTTATAATTTCCCGAACAAAAATCCAAGTTCCATAAAACCCCGAGCTGACATATTACCAAAATACCCCTTGGCTCCAAAACACAAACCGAACACCCGAATCATCTAAATTACATCACCCACCTCCAAATGAGTCCACATCTCAATTCCTCAAAGGTCCTAAGTCTGCTAATACCCGATCTTTGATCACCACCCCGAAATAGGAAACAATTCAGAACAGGGCATTACATGCTTATGTACGATACTAACCTTAGTTGAGGCGTTTGACCTAAAGGGTTGAGTTGGAAGTTTTATTTGAAGGGATGTTTAGAATTCTTATTAAGTGTTCTCATCATGTGTCAGAGTATATATAGACTCTTATATATTATGGTTGGTGGGGTTTGTAGTATTATTAATTTTTGTTTTTGTACTTCCAGACTACCGAGCATAGATGCGGGCCAAACATGAAACACCAGAGGGCAGGATCATTTTAGTAATTAAGCCGTTCTGAAATCCAGCAACCCAGACGGCCCTTCACACCAGTTTCCTCGTACCGTAAGTAGTCGAGAAGTAGTGTTATTATTATTAATAATTTTCATAAGCTAGTTGCTATAGTTGTATTCCTGTTTCGAGGATACGAGTTCTATAGCAAATTTAGATCTGATACCAATCTTTCGGACCCCCGGCTGATGTGACGACACATGCCAGGCTGTGCGACTAAGTTCATGGATTACAGGTAAAATGAATATATAGCACAAGTAAAACGATAAATAAAACAACATTTGTATTCCATCTTGGTGTTTGAATACATGGTTCATATAGATAACAATATAATATATGAATTGCCTTCAATAGGTAGGCGGACATAACAAAAATTAGTAAACTAAATTGCCTGAGATCCCTGACTATCCGTCGTCTGAATTTCTATGATTTCTGATTCCCTGAGAATATATGTAGTTTTGAGGGCCAACACAAGGTTGGTGAGGGTCACAGGTTTTCTGCTAGTAGCAGTAATGATACTTTTAAAAACGTTTCAAAAAGTATTTTCTTTATAAGTAAACCATATTTAATAAGCTTTGAAAAATCGAAAAGGTGTCTTGGTATAAGTAAATTCATGCTTAAAATGGTTTTGAAATAATCAAGTTTATGGGTTGTAGTAAGAGAGAGAGAGACAGAGAGAGAGAGAGAGAGAGAGAGTTAATGTTTATAGTGAGTTCTATAACTGAACTATGTGAGTGAATATACCCTGCTACAATGCTTCATTGGATGTCATAGTAACAATTGTAGAAACTTATCACTTGCTTCGATTGATCGGTCGAGGTTGTAGCTAAGAACCGCAGGTGGAGATGTCAACCCCGTATAGATCTATACATATGTATCTTGCTCTGAAGATTAACAGTTATAGTAGTGTGGGTATGCTAAGTGTTTAGACTCAGCTAATAAATATTATCTCACTAAAAAGCCTTTAACTAAAAAGTATGTGAATAGCTCTCAGCCTTAACTTAATTGTGGATAAGTTCAAGGCATATTGAATCGTATAGAGTTTATAAAGGTCGAGCATAATTGGTATGCATGTATTGTATAAGGCACTAGCTTTTATAACAAAATATGTTTTCTTGTATATACTCCATAGTAAAAAGGCATATGTTATTTCAATAGTCGTATCATTCTTACAACATAACATACTAGTATATTGAAGTTTAAAACTATTTTGTTTACTTATAATATATAAGTGTTAACCAATGTTTTGCATCTACCATCTACAGATAAGCGCCAGACATGAAACATTGGAGGGCATGATTATTTTAACAATTAAGCTATTCTGAAATCAAACAACCCAAGCGACCCTTCAAACTAGATTCCTCGTACCGTAAGTAGTCAAAAGGCAGTGTAGTAATACTTTGTATAATTTATAATACTTAGCACATGTATTCTCACCCAAAATAAGTAAAAACAAAAGAGGGGCCGTAACACTCACCTTAACGTGTGGTTGTTAATTTGTTTCGAGAATTTGACGCAAGAAACCGGGATGTGCCGCTTCTAAAACGAACTGCCAATATTTATTTAGTTACCTATTTAACCAAATGATATATTTGGTATTAATTACTAAGTATGAGGTTGGTTTGATAAAATAATCAAACTATAGGGTTGAGTTATTAAAATAACTAAATTTAATATGACCGATTTTGTTAACCATTTCCAAATGAGGGACTAAAATGGTTTATTTAAATCAAACTTTGGGGTTTTGGATTTATTTTGTAAACAATTTCCATAGGAGGGGGTTATTTAAGTATTTGGAATTAAAGTTTAAGGAGTTAGGACTTATTTTGTAAGAATTTATCAGGGGAGGACTTATTTTGGGTGTTTGGGACTTGTTTTGAGAAGAATTTTTAAGGGAGGGGGATGGGAATTATTTTTATAATGAAGTTTGAAAAATGGAGACTTGATTTGTAAAAAAATTTCATGAGGGGTGGGGTTTGAACATTTAAAAATGCATTTTGAACAGAAAAAAATTATAATAACGAGGGTGGTGGTGGGATACTCACGAGCAACAACAACAAAATAATAGAGGTGGCGACAGCGGGCGGTGGATGATGGCAGTTGAGGTGTCGACGAGTTCAAGCAAACATTAAAAAAATGATCAAGGCTTTGTCTTGGATATTTGCAATTGAGGCAACACAAAACAATTATAATAACGAGGGTGGTGGTGGGATACTCACAAGTAACAACAACAGAAGAACAGAGGTGGCGGCAACGGGTGGTGGATGATGGCAGTGGGGTGGAGAGTTGTTTTCTAGTAACTTGCTGCCCTGTTTCTTTTCTGTTTAGCGACGAACAACGAGAGGGGGAGGTCAGCTGGTGGTGATCGGAGTGTTGGGGCGTTCGGGGTGGAGGTTTATTACAAAACAGTAGGGGAAGAGGATGGCCGACTATGGAGGTTTATGGTGGTCTAAGGGCCACCGGTGGTGTTTCTTTAAAACAAGAAGGAGGAGTGGAAAGGGGAGTAAGAGCTGGAAATGTTGTGATGAATGGAGTAGGAGAGGCTTTCATTTATAGCCATGAGGGACACACACATGTTTGTACACCATACTCTTACAACTAGGACTACACTCCTTCTCCTCCATGCTTATACTAGTTTGTTGAGTATACACCACCAAGAGATGAGTGAAGGGGAAAAAACTTGGGAGAGAGGTGGAAGGCCAAGAAAAATCAGATTTTTGTGCCTAATGGGTCTTGGTGGGTCTCAAATACTAGCTCAACCCAAATCATAAATGTCAAAACATTTCCATTCTAAATTAATAACATTTCCCCAAAAATACCCTTGGTCAAAACTGGTCAAAATCCACAAGTCAACCGAGTCAACACAGCCAAGTTGACTCAGGCTTCGTACGCGGGGCGTACTAGCTGTCCGAGGAGTGGGGGCCAAATCTGCGTACGTCCAGCATACCCTTCGGTACGCCCAACGTACGCAGCATTCCCCTACTTAATCCATTAAGTGCTTATTTTTCCATCTTAACACGTCCAATTTTAGATCTAGGGCTAAAATACCATCAAGAGTCATAAAGTTTTCAACTTTATGACTTTGCATGTCCATAAAGTGCTTAATACACAAAATCTCAACATCTTAATGCCTTAAGACCTTCTATAGCATGCATGCAGTAAAACTAACCATCAAGACCACATTTTTATGACTTAAGACCCCTCATAAGGTCTGAAAGGATGACTTATTTGGTCAAGATCATGTCATGCTCAAGAATCACCATATTTGGGATCAAAAGTGCCCTAAAGGAAGAAATGACTAGATCTACAAGATAGAGTGATCAAGTTATGAACTTTTTTTTACCTCCTGGAGGTTGCTAGCAGATGTGGAATCCCATATCTATGTTGCTTCCTAGCTTTAAGGTCCTTGCACCAACTTCTCATTCTTCAATAACACCAAAAAGGCACACAAATTAGCTCAAAACACTCTTCTCACTTAGGGTTTTCTAGAGGGTCGAAATCTTAGATGGGGGCTGATGAGAGAATAATAGATGAGGCTATAATGATGCTTATATATGGACCTAACCCTAAAAATTAGGGTTTGAACTTTCTCTATGTACGACCTGCGTACACGGTGTACACTCAGTGTACTAGGGTTCGACCTAGTACACATAACATACACAACGTACGCCCGATGGACTTCCCTTAGCCCAAAATCCCCAAAAGGCCATAATGGGCCATTTTGCACTCTATCTTATACTCAAGGACTAAAATGCATATTTATTCAGACATAGGGTTAAAATTGAAAATACCTCAACATCGGATGTTACATAAACCATTAAGATTATAATTAAACCCCCATAACCAATAGTAGAAGCTCATGATTGGGATTATAGTCTCATGTGGTTAAGTCATATTCAAAATGGTCATTTTTTCATCTTGTTACATTTAAATAAAAATATAACTAATCTAACTAATTTATTACAACAAATAAACAAATGAAAAAAATACCTATTTATCTATTACATCTTATGAATATATAAATATCAACAAAACACAATACAAAGGTCCAAAAGACTTGTTTATACACAACAACATGTCAAACAAAATAACAAACAACTCTTTGTCTTTTCTAAGACAATTTTTATATAACCTAAATGCATGAAAAATGATTATATATAAAAATAAACAATTTTAAACTACAAGTTCCCAAAAAAGACAAATATGAATATTTCTTAACCAAAAGAAATTCATGCTTGTTTTCCAATAACCAAAGATTATCAAACATAAAAAATCATTCTAACATATAAAAGATGGCTCTGAAAACACTCATGAGTTTTGATACAAAAATAGAAGATAGTTTTTTTCACAAAAACAGCAACGGAAGCTTTAAAAATAACAAATTTATTCGAGTTTATAACAAAACCATACCATCTAGGATCCATTTATATTGGTTAGAATGATATTAAAACAACCATAGAGTGTTTTAGAATGAAAACCTTTGGAGCCTTCGAACCCAATTGGTTGTAGGGTGTTGATGAAGATAGAAAGATCAAAGAGCATGATCTTCTCTACAAGTATCTACCATCAAGAATAAGGCACATGGAATGCTAGTTCCTTCTTGTATTCTTGAGTATCTTAAGCCTTTAAGAACTTAACTCAAATAATCGCTAAAGGAGATAACTTAATGAAGCTTTAATCACCAAACTACCTTCAAAAGAGAGAGATAGGTGAGGAAAAGAATAGAGGTTTCGGCCATTACGAAGCAAAGAGAAAACAAACTAGCCAAAAAACAAGTCCCGTGCACTTCTTATATACTCCCATGCAAGACACGCATTTAGATTATAATAACATATAGTAATGGTAGCATTTAGGAGCATGTGGAGCATAAGAAGAAGGTTTACAAGCAATCTCTCTTCTTTACTTAAAAAAAATTCAGCCATGCTTAGTGTAAGAGACAAAAAATTTCTTCTAGCTTCTTTATGCATAAACACCAATTAACTAACTTAATCATGGTTAGACAAAGTGTCCAAAACTTTGTACATGACTTATTAAATCATACCATATGATATATAATAACTAGTTATACTCACTTTAATTATTATTTTCACAAAAATAATTATTATTCCCTAATTAAATACAAGAGTTGAATTTATTTATTAATAATCAAATACTTAATAAATATTCAATAAGTACCCACTTGATTAATGTGTGACCATATAGGATCATATGTTATTAGCAACATCACTCGATAATGATTCTTGAACATTTAGATTCAACAACATGTTGCTACTGTTAAGAAATTCATTTTTAGCTTTATAGTCGTTTTTTGTTATGACTTAATGGGTTAAGATGTCAATTAACCCTTAAAACTCAAAGCTGGAATTGTAGGAAAATACCTATTCTGCCCCTATTTTGTAAAAAAAAAATCTATAAAAATCATCGGGAGTTAGATTTAGGATATGTAAACTCTCAAAGTTTACATTTTGAGTCTAACCAAGGTGAAAATCGTTATTTTCACGGACCGGTCAGAAATTAGCTGCATTGATATCCTATTTTGTAAAATCCATAAAAAATTGTAGAAAATCATATGGACTTGTGCGAGCACTATCTAAAAAGCTAATATTTGAAATACTGGCATATGAAAAATGTAATTTTTTCGGTATGGGTGGTGATAAAGTGGCCTAGTAACTAGTTTGCATGTTTGGGGTATATAATTGTTATTTTTGGTCTTGTAAACTTCTAGTAATCTGCTCATTTGTGTTGTACTAGGGGAAAGTTTGGTACCTTAGTTCCTACAAGATTTGAAGTGTAGAGAGGACACGATTTGACAATGGTGAGTTAATCTTTGTGGTTTTAAGTACTCTATTAGGGAATTCCATATCTTACATGGATTGGAATGAACCTATATTGTTTAGGTTGCATGTACCCCTATTATGTGTGATATGTTATTGGTTATTATGCTTCTTTATGTGTATGAGAATTTAGGATTCTTATATGATAAATTCTTACTCTTTTGATGTGAGAGGTGTGTTAGGGCCATGATATAAAAAGTCCTTTGTGTTGATTTTATGTGATGTGTGCATGCCATGATTTCTTGGAAATATTTGTCTGTGATGATTTAGGACAAAGCATGTTAGTCATGTGATATCCATAAAGATGTTATATGTGCATGAAAATTGGATGTGATGTAAAATGTTATAATTTATAACTAATAGTTTGCATGTTTATATAAGAAGAACTTGTGAAGTAATATGCTAGTAAAAGATGTTAATAAATATGCATGATTACTTAGGGAGGTCAAATGTGTAATTCCTTAAAAGATGAATTAATAATAAATTAATTACAAGGGGAATACACTAGTGGGGCGAAGGGTAGCAACCTAAACATATGTGTGTACCCTATTTGGATTATATGATGACCTAGTAGGTTTGAAGATACCTATAGGATAAGAGCTTAAGCTAACACTGACGCCGAATGATTTTTTTTAGACAACCACTCGAGGCATAGTCCAAGGTTTCAATGACTGGAGTGGTGTTGATGATTGATGGAATATCTATGCAAACACCACCTGGAATTTGGGAGGTGTACCTTGATGGAATTGGCACCGCGTGTACCAGTCCTTAGGGCTGTTCACTATTTGGATAAAACCGAATTGTCCAATTGGAGTATTTGGATTGGACTATTTGGTTCGGATATTCGGATTTTTGGATTGGTTTTCAACAAAACCGAATTATTATTTTGGATTTCGGATTGGTTTTGGTTTATAAAATAAGAACCGAATAGTCCAAAAAAACCGAATAAATATTTAATATTTATTTATTTATAATATATACCTATAGTTATTTATTAATTTTGTAATTTATTTTTTTAAATAGGTTCAAAACGTTTCACCCGAGAAAAAAAACATTAATATGCATTTCTCTCAAAAGTTTTCTATCTATAAAATATTTAACTATAATATATCTTCTTAGTAGTTGTTTATAAATTTCAAATCACAACTAAATAATTTGTTTTTATTTCTTGTGTAAAGTTGGATAATATTATAATTATATGTCGTTTTAAAATGTTTTGGTTTTTGAAAACCAAATTATAAAAACCGATCCAACCGAATTGTAATCGGATCGGATCGGATCGGATTTGAATTTAGTTTGGACTATTCGGATCCGTGTTTTGAAAACCGAAATCAATTTGGATTCACTTGATTGGATCAGATCAAACCGATCCATCCAAACGAACACCCCTACCAGTCCTTAACGACAACACATGCACTAGTATATGCATCGTCAGAGCAACGAACACAACAACAACCAGGGACAATGTTACGGGTGAGATTCGCGCATCACTTAGTGCATTGGGTCATGTCGGTCACGTTAGTAGCGAACATGATACTTACCTTGGGGTTACTGATGAATATATAGACCTATAAATAGGAAGTATTGTAACAACAATTACAAAGATGATTAAGAGGAGAGTAATTGTTAATGATGAAAACGAAGATTAATGTTATCTTATAATATTATAGCGGTGTATGTAATAACTAGTTACAAAGATGAATAACGAAGAGTAACTAAAAGTAAAGGCTCTAAAGAATAACAATTGAGCATTATTATGATGATTATATGATGTAGCTGATGCCATGCTATGTGAGTGTTTGAATGCATGTTTATATGATTCTTTGTTTGACCCATTTGGGATATGTGTTCTCCATAACACTATACTTATGATTAACTCACTTAGAATATGCTGACACTTGTTTCTTTGCTTGTTGTTTACCTTGCAATGGTACAAGTGGCATAGCCTGATGGCTTGGTGAGGATGGGGTCTTTTGGGGTAGTGATAGATGCCATTTTATGCATCTTTGAGGGTAGTTTTTATTAGCATTTACCATCAAATTTTACACATTTGCATATCAATAGTTTTAATCTTATTCAGCTCATGTCTTTCGTCGTAATTCACGTACTGCTCATGTTTTTATGTCGTTTTCAGATAATTCGAGTGGAGCGGTACAATAAAAGCAACTTTGGATGCATTTAAAGGAAGCATTGGAGCTTAATTGGAGTTGGAACTGAAGAAAGATGCAAAGGAATAACCTGGTTTTCTTAAAAGGAAGAATCACGACCGAATCGAGGCGAAAAAAACAAAACTGAGATCGCATTTTTTCATATCTGCGATCGCATAAAGTGGTCGAAGTTTTTGCAAGGTCGAAAATATCTGTCTGAGGGAAAAGTCAAAAAATCCGATCATATTTCCCTATTTTTACGATCGCATTTCCACTTCGAGGCTTTGAAAGGTCAAATACCAGCGTACTTCATTAACCGACAATTCTTGAAATTTTGGAAAAAAATACGATCGCCTTTTCTGATAATTGCAATCGTTGTTTTTGTTTACCTACTCCAGAAGCTTCTGACTTGCATATAAATACAACTCCTCTGATCCAGATTGTACCCAAGACAATTCCAGACGACGAAAAAAGCCTTCTGAAGGCAATTTCTGCTACTTTTCATCACTTTCCGAAGATCTAAAGGTTGTGGATCATCTCCTACACTTAGTTTAGGAAGATTAATCAGTTAGTATCTCTTTTTATTAGTTTTAATCGTATTTTAGCCATGTATGGATAAAACCCTAGTTTCCAGTTCTACAATAGACTAGTACTTTTCATGTGATCAGTTATCAGATTTGGCTTTCATTGTATGCTTCTATCTAGTTGTTTCAGTTTTGAGCTTAATGAATGTTTGATTTTGATTCTTGTTAGTCTGATCACCTAGCTAGGGTTTAATCATGCAGTTTATCAGTTGTTGAAATCTGTAATTGTTTTGACAATTTGGTAATATGCAGCAAGTAATAAACTAGTTCTATGTTTGGATTTGACTTTATTATAAACTGAAATTTCATATATTTACACTTTTGTGTTTGTAAGAAGTATTGGGTATTGCTTGGAATTTTACACAGATCGTAATGAAAATTTGATAATCATAATTACGAGCTTGTTTAATCGGACAGTAAAAAGTTAGGGTTAACTAAAGAGCTTGTTTTGGTTAATTTAACTAGGTAAAAGAGATTATACTAGAGTTTGTTAGTTCTTCTCAGTACCAGCTTAGATAGAACGCATTTTGAATAACCAGATATGGGTTGATTGAATGATTAGGAAACTCACAACAGAACTGAATTCGTTTTTATTACTAATTTCATTTAGTTAATTTCGCTATGATTTTTAGTTTTAGTTTTAATTCAAAAACCCCATTTTTATTATTTTCTGTTAAATTACTAGTATGTGCCTTCCGCAAAGAACCACTGACCATTAGGTTGTGTCCTTGAGGATTCGACCATGTTTCCATGTGTTATATTTTAGTGCAAGCAAGCTATGGAAATATTATTTGCTAAAATCGTGCGAGGCAACGGTTTAACAGGTAGTTACATTAGTATATTTTAGAGATGACACCACTTTGAACATGTCGTTGAGTTTTCATTTACTTACGGTTTTGAAAACTAGTTTTTGGTTTGTTTTAAGAACTTTAATTTTGATGAAGGTTGTTTTTGGTAATAAGGTAACATTGGTGATGTTTTTCATAAAATTAAATATAAGACTTCCGCTAACGTATTTTGGTTAAAAAAATTTTAAAATAAAAAGAAAAATTTGGGTGAAAAATCATAGTGTTACAACCACCACCAACCGCCACCACCACCTCCGCCACAACCCCATCACCACCATTGTCACCTTCACCACCAACCATCACCTCCATATTCATATATAAATAATCACTTGTTCCTATACTTATTTATATATGAACATATATATTCATATATAAATACACTTACTCATATATGAATATGATCTGTTCCGTCAGCTTGATACGGTCAAGTGTCTAAGCAATAGATTCGAAATGAGTGACACAGATTCGTTCTCTCGTTCTTAAGCGGCGTGTGTATATATATATATATATATATATATATATATATATATATATATATATATTAAAAGAGTACATTACACGAATGATCCATATTGTTTGTTTCTGTTACGCGTTTGGTCCTTTTTTACCTAAAAATACTATTTTTCTCTTCATTTTTTAATTTATTTAAATAAATACACCCCAACCCCACCCCTCATCTTACCTTACCTGCCCCACTATTTTTTCTTATTTAAATAATACTCTTTTTAAGTATGATATGGACCAAACGCGTAACAAAAACAAACAGTAGAGATCAAAGGCGTAACAAAAACAAATGGTAGGGACCTCCCAATTTAAAAAATAAGTTAGAGACCAAACGTTTAAATTACTCCAAACCATAGGGACCATTCGTGTAATTTACTCATATTAAAAAAAAATAAAGGAATGAAAGATACTCAAAATGAATGGTGACAATTTCTTACCAATGTGTGAGAAAAAAATAATGAAACGATAATTAAAAAAAAGAAAAAGAAAAGAAAAAGAAAAAAGAAAAAAGAAGAGGCAGGTAGTGAAAGAATACTCCACCAATATGATATTTGCACGAAATAATTATTAGAACTAAAATAGCATACGATAAGCGAAGAAAGAAATGGCCACATGTGGTTAAAAGTTAAGGCATGTCAAATCAGAAAGGTAGGGTGGCTGTCGAAATCAAACTGGTGAATGCCAAGCGCTTTGAGACCGCCGAGTTTTGGTTGTGAAAGGGAGAAAAATGGGTAGTGTGATTTAGCAACCACGCCTTGTAATTTTCCAACGGTTTATATTTTATATTCATATTTTATAAATACGAGGGAGAAGGGACAATGTTAAAGATTCTTTAGATTCAATATAGTCTTTTCGTTATTTTATAATACATCTTTGGATATCTCCGGTACTAATATTTTATGCAAATTATTAATAAAGTTTAAAATTTTATTTTTTAAATAAAAAAATTCTGATTTTTTCACATTTTGAATAGAAAAGCCAAAGAAACCGGTTAATTTATTAACTTTAGCTCTTTTTGACCTTTTCAGCAGGTCATGAGACCACATTGTTAATTTTTCGAAAATAATGAGATTTTTTTACAGATTTCGTCAAAATTTTTATATAATGTATAAACATATTTTTTATATATTTATATCTATTTTTACGTATTTTTGTATTTTTTTTATGTTTTTACATGTATATATTTACGTATTTTTATGTATTTTAAATGTATAAACATATTTTTTTAAATTATTTATGTATTTTTAACCATTTTACATATTTTTTATGTATTTTTATGTGTTATTTTTTATGTATTATGTATTTATATGTATTTTTACGTATTTATGTATTTTTTAAAGCTTTTATGTAGATGTTTATGTATTTTAAGTGTATAAACGTATTTTTTATGTATTTATATCTATTTTAAAGTATTTTACATATTTTCTATGTATCACGTATTTATGTATTTTTTTAAAGTTTTTTATATAGATGCTTTTGTATATTTATGTATTTTATATTTATAAACGTATTGTTTTACGTATTTATATGTATTTTTTTAAGTATTTTACATATTTTTTGTGTGTGTTTATGTGTTTTTTTATGTATTCTGTATTTTTATATATATTTTTACGTATTTATGTATTTTTTTTATTTTTATTTATATAGATGTTTATGTATTTTTATGTATATTAAATGTTTAATTGTATTATTTTTACGTGTTTATATATTTTTTACGTAAAAATAATACAATTAAACATTTAATATACATAAAAATACATAAACATCTATATAAGAAAACTAAAAAAATACATAAATATGCAAAAATATATATAAATACCTAATACATAAAAAAACACATAAAAACACACACAAAATATGTAAAATACTTAAAAAATACATATAAATACGTAAAACAATACGTTTATACATTTAAAATACAAAAATATACAAAAACATCCATATAAAAAACTTTAAAAAATTCATAAATACGTAATACATAAAAAATATGTAAAATACTTAAAAATAGATATAAATACGTAAAAAAATCGTTTATACACTTAAAATATATAAACATCTATATAAAAAGCTTTAAAAAAAATACATAAATATGTAAAAATATATTAAAATACATATAAATACATAATACATAAAAAATAACACATAAAAATACATATGTAAAATGGTTTAAAATACATATAAATAAGTAAAAAAACATGTTTATACATTTAAAATACATAAAAATACGTAAATATATACATATAAAAACATAAAAAATATAAAAATACGTAAAAATATATATAGATATGTAAAAAATATGTTTATACATTATATAAAAATTTTGACGAAATCTGTAAAAAAATCTCATTATTTTCGAAAAATTAACAATTTTTTAAAATGGTTAAAGTGAATAAATTAGTCGGTTTCTTGGGCTTTTCTATTTAAAAGGTGAAAAAGTCAGGACTTTTTTATTCAAAAAATAAAATTTAGGATTTTATTAAAAATTTGCCCAAAATATTAGGACTTTTCTGGAGATATCCCTATACCTTTTAACTAATTTTATCAAATTAAATGATTTTCAATTATTGATATTTTAATTTTTTTATATAAAGTTATCTATTTTACTCTTATTTTTAAAAAAGATTTGAAAAGCCTCATCATGTAATTTGTTAATTTTAAGCATATTTAAAATGAACTAGTCATATCTTACGTATTTTTATAATTTGTTTTTATTTTGTCGTACAAAGTTGTACATTTGATGATATTGTGTAACAAGATGAACTAGTCTTTCTTCTCTTCATGTGAACATCATTTTTGCTTCTTCCATTCTGTTTTGGTTCGTTTTTAAGAATCGTACATTGATAATATTAGGGTTGGAAAAAACTTGCATCTATTGATCTGATCAAAAGCATTTACACAGATACAATAATCGAGAAATCAGCTACAGCTAAGGAAATGATAACAACTAATATAAACTCAAAGATAAAATCTATCTATATGATTGATTTAGATGACTCCTAAGAGAGAGGAATCGACTGACACCCCATCAAGTTGGAGCATGTGGATTGCAAGTGCCTAACTTGTCAAGTATATACTAAAACAATTTTTCTCCCAAAGCTTTAGTGAATATATCTGCTGATTGTGTAGTTGGAGGGACAAACGATGGAGAAATTCACTTGTCGTGAATGGCATCCCGAATAAAATGGCAATCAATTTCAATATGTTTGTTGTGCTCGTGAAACACAAGATTCTTGGCGATATAGAGAACAGACTGATTGTCACAGAACAACCGGACAACCTTTGGATGGTCAATAACCAGATCAAGCAGTAAGGTATTTAACCATTTCAGCTCACATGTGACTGCTGCCATTGACCTATACTCAGGTTCAACGGAAGAGAGTAAAACAGTGTGTTGTTTCTTAGTTTTCCAAGATATAGGAGAGTCTCCAAGGAAAACAATCCAACCTGTAAGTGATCGCCGGGTTAAAGGACATACGTCCCAACCCGAGTCATACCAACCTTTTAATGTCAAATCATTGTTATATTTAAGAAGAATTCCTAGACCCGACGAACCTTTAAAATAACGAACCACCAAAAGAGCAGCCTCCCAATGCTCGTGTTGAGGATGATGGATAAACTAACAGAGAATATGGACAACATAAGCAAGATCTAGCCGAGTCACTTCCAAGTAAACCAGTCTACATAAAAGTCGCCTGTAGGACTCCAGATTAGAAAACAGGGGGCCATCAGCCTTTCCCAATTTATGATTATGAACAATTGAAAAAGGTGATGGTTTCACATCTAATAACCCAACTTCATAGATAATGTCCAAGGTGTATTTTCTTTGGCACAAAAATAAACTTGTTGGACTTCTAGCAACTTCAATCCCCAAAAAATATTTCAGGACTCCAAGATCTTTCATGTGAAAACATCTCCTAAGATAGGCTATAAATGTAGAGATTTCAGTAGTATTGTTTCCAAAAATAAGAAGATCATCCACGTATACAAGGATGTTGAAACGAACAACATTACGACAATAAGTAAACAGAGAGTAATCATAGTACGATTGCTTGAATCCATATTTTTTAAGGCTGTAACCAGCTTTGCAAACCCGCAACGTAGAGCTTGCTTCAACACATACAAGGAATTTCAAAGCTGACAAACCATTCTAGGTTTTGGAGATTTGAATCCTGGAGGAAGGTGCATATATACCTCCTTGTGAAGGTCTCCATGTAAGAACACGTTGTGCACATCCATCTAATGCAACTTTAATTTTTGGTAGACAAAACAGTTAAGAAAGTGCGAACTCTCACCATTTTTGCTACTGGTGCGAAGGTCTCATTGTAGTCTATCCCCGCAATATGGTGATTACAAAACACAATAAGTCTGGCTTTAAGTCGTTCCACTATCCCATTAGAATTCTACTTGATTTTGTATATCCATTTACTTTCCAAAGCTCGTTTACCCGAGGAAAGTGTTTCCATGGTCCAAGTGCTATTGTATTCCAAGGCATGAATTTCAAAGTGCATGGCTATACGTCATCCTTTATCTCTTACAACTTATTTGAAGGAACGTGGCTCTATACCCGCAGTATCAGTTGCAAGGAAGCTTTTGTGTTACACAGAAAACTTTTCACAATTAGTATAATGTGTGATAGAAAACTGTGTAACGGAGGAAGATTGAGAGGTGGGTGACGATTGAGGTGGGCTTTTATGTACTACTGTATATGTGATAAAATCACATAGTTTGACTGAGGGTACTTTATTTCTCATACCACGTCCAAAAGTAGAGGGATATAGGTTAGTTTCAGTAGTGGGTTCCAGGTCAGTTTCAGTTGATTGAGGTGTATGGTTAGTTTCTATAGGTTGATTGACGTTTACATCGTCTGAGGGGACACTTTCTGTTGTCCTCGGATTGGGAACATTATTTGTTAAATTAAAGTCATAGCCTTCAAAAATTATAACGTCTTCATAGTTTGTTGTAGACAAAATTTAATTATCTGGGTTATCTCTTGTATTGGATGCAAATTGGTTGATTTTTTCAAAGAATTTTACATCCTTAGATACAAACAATGTTGGATTAATGTCTAAGTCCATAACTATATTTGGTATGTACTTGACCCGACCCGACATGGTCCATTTGGGTTGTACTTCACCGGCACAATTTATATGGATAGTCTTTTGAGAATAGTATATTTATGATTTATATTAATATATTATAAGTTCTAATATATTAATATGGAATCATATTATTTAATTAGTATTGCTCAAGAATTAATTTAGAATTAATTAAGTGATCAAAAAGAACTAATTAAATATGGACTCTTATATATATGGAATGGGCCAAGTTCATTTAGGTTGGGCTAAGCTTTCATGGATGGTCAATGGAGCTTTTAACCCATGGATCCTATGTAAATGAAAGGTCATGGGTATTAGGGTTTACATGGATGTACCCCTAATCCTCCATAATATATAAAGGGGTCCTTGGCTCACAAAATTGACACAAGTGTGTGAAAATAAGAGTGAGCCGATTTTAGTGTGCATACATATTCTCTCAAGTTCTTCCAAGGTGTTTTGGTGATTTGTGATTCCATTTGAGGCTTCCACACTATTGGGGCTAAGCTCTTAAAGCTTGAAGACATCAAGCTACATCAAAAGGTATGTCATCTAACTAGAACTTTGTAGTATAGGTGCTTCATAATATGCTAGTTAGGATGAAACCTTGGAATAGTTAATATTTGCATGTATAATAGAGAAAAAGATAGATCCAAGGTTTATAGGGTTGCATGTACACCATAGGAGTGTTAGAATGCTCAAAATCCAACAGTGGTATCAGAGCCAGGTTGTTTTCTGTTATATTGATGCAAATGTTTTATTTTCAAAGTTGAAAAAAAAGGAAAAAAAAACATGACGTTTGTCAAATTTTAAGATAATTACTTGTTTTTGTGAAAAACTAATTATTTGTAAAATTTGAATCATTTGCTATATGAGTTGAATTAGGTCAAATTTAGTAAAAGATAAAATGATATGATTATTTTATTAGTTTTAAAAGTTTGATCGAAAGAGTTTTTTGAAACCTCCATAAGTTATGGATATGAAAAGGTTTAAAAAAAATTGATTCAAAATTTTTTATGGAGTTACAAAACATGGTCTTAATGTTTTAAAGAATTCCATAACTTGTTTTTAAGTTATGGAACATGAAAAGTTTCATCATAAAACAAAACATTAAACTCCATAAGTTATGGAATCCAAAAGTTATTTTTTTTTTGTGTTTCCTTGATTTATGAGTTAGTTTAGATTAATGAAAATAAAAATTTGTGTTTTAGTTGTTTTCAATCCTAATTAATCTAGAGGTAGTTCATAAAATGTGTTTTTGTAACTTGTCCTCAAGTTACACAAAAGGTCACATTTATGAATCTTAAAACTCATAAAAGTGTCATAGGTTACATAAAAAAATGAAGAGTCTTTTTCATTAAATAGTATTATGACTCCATAACTTATCCTCAAGTTATGGATGTTTAAGAGTCACTTCTTTAAAAGTGTTATTAAAGAATAAGAGGTTACATAAAAAATAAAGAGTCTTCATTTTAATGAACCATTAAACTCATAAGTTATGAAATGAAATTTTTTTAATAGTTTCAAAAACTTGCCCTCAAGTTTTGGAATTTGTAAAGTTTTCCCATGAATACTTTATTTCCAAGTTAAGCCCTTAGAATTTTAAAAGTTAAAATTCAACCCTCATACTTTATAATATTATAAGTTAATAATATATATATATATATATATATATATATATATATATATATATATATATATGTATGTATGTATAAGAGCAAGTCGTCTTACCATTAGTAGGCCTCATTCACGAAGTCGGTCTATAAGGGGGGTATAAGGTTACTGCCTATAAAATGACAGTTTAATGGGTGTCCACTCTCACCCACCGCTTCCTTGACCGGTGGAGGGTCGTTAGCCGAACGGGTAGGACAAGGACTATAATTCTCCCTTCATTAAAAGTATTAATGACAAATACTAAGTAACTAAACATTTATAAATTCCCAATCTTAGTTACTTAGGAAAATGTGAATTTGGTGCTAACCCATGAAATTACACTTTGCACTTTCTTAAGTCAGTTAGTGGAGCGTGTGTGGTTAACTGGCACACTAGCTTGATTTAACAAGGTAGGCAAAGGGTAACTTAATGTTTATCATAGCATCGGTGGAGCATGTGTGGTTAACCGACACATCGATTGAGGGGTAAATATTAAGGGTACCAAGTATATTTGCATGGTTACTTCACACCTTGTTTTGTGATCCTCGGCATCCCAGTCACAAAACCTGAAGGGCACACTCGAGATTGAAACATGCCATTGAAAAGTTCAAGGAATCTCAAAAGAATCTAGGAGTTTCAAAACCAATTAAAACCTAATAATACATTTCGTTTATCTTGGTGGAAATTGGTGAATCGTCATTCACCTACCTTCAAATATTTTATAGCTTGGATTACGGCATCCCTCTTCCAAGTTATAAACTATTTTGTTGGGTCCTAGCCTTAATATATCATATTGGGTGTTATATTAAGGACTTAAATCAACTTTACGTGAATTTCTCCCATTGTTGATGTCTGGTTTAGACAACAATGATCTTCCCAAACCAAGCTTTCCTAATGAATATGACTTCCCGAGTTTGGTTCATGGAAGTCATACTTCTTTTCCTCCACCTCCTCCAATTATTCTCCCTAACCCACAAGTTCAAGGTCACTCAAGCCCTAATGGCAAGCAAGGTCGATGTGTGATCACATCTTAGAGATGAAGTCACATATTGACAAGCCGGGAGAGTTGGGTGTCAAAGTCTTGAGAAAGTTGGATGTTCAATCACTTTCTAAGTCACATAGTGAGTTCCTTTGGGACTACTATGAAACAGACTATGACATGAACCTTAATGATCATATCTATTTCCTTGGTGCTGCTGAATCAGCAATGATTTGGAACGATAGTAAAGCAAATTTGATTAGAAGATCAACTTCCCAAAAACATTATGGACAGTGACAATGGTGACACTGGAAATCCAGAAAAAGCATTCTCTTCCCAATGGAAAGGGATTGGCCATAGTCAACCCGGTTGACCAAATCGTAAAGAGAAAGGCTAAGTCTGAGATAGTCCCATTACCAAAGGGTCCATATGTTTATTTTGCCAAAGGAAGGGGCGTTGATTGCAAAGCTGCCAAATTTACCTAAGGATGTTAAAGTCAATAAGTTTGACTCTACATCAGGTAGAGCCCATTATCTAACTCTGTTAAGTTCTATTCTGAGATCCTCATTACATGATGTGACTGCGTCACATGTTGATGTTTTAAGAATCAAAGAATAGAGAGAAATCTTAAAGGAAGTATATGCTGATTCTGATCGCGAAGGTGGATTTTGATCGCATCAGAATTTTGAGCAGTTGCTTAAGAAGTTATGATACATTGCTAAGGAATAGATAACAACAATTTTCCATGTGGATTGTAAGGATAAGTTTTTCCGCAAAGTTTTAAAATAAAAGAAAATTGTTTAATTTTATTTATTTGAAGTATCCTTACAATGGCATTTGTGGAAAATTGTTGCTTATATGATTCCACTGACAGCAATATTGGAAAATGGATTTGATTCTTTCATTTGTGGTAGTGTCTAAATTTACCAAATCAGGAAAGTTCCTCATCGTCCAAGTTTCAATTGGACCGAAACTTGGAATCATGCAAGTTGAATAGTATGATGAATGAGAACTTTCAAGCATTGGAAAATCAAGACTAATTACTTGTTCACATGGATGTGTGAGTCAAGTGAAGGACTAAAGGGATCGAGTACACATTCTTGTGCACTAGTCATGTCCACCACAAAGCTCGTTAAGACTATTTGATTTACTAAAGTTTAGTAAATATGGTTATACTTACAAGTTTAAGTATAACTCTGAAACATTGGAAAAGTCTCAATGTATGGCAGAACGAATGGGAAGAATCAAATTAGGCAGAAAGATAAAAGTTTCTCAAATCTGAAAAGATGGGAGAGTACTTTAGTATCATGTTTGTGATCATCTTAATGATTTAGAAATCATATCACAATTAGTCCTCTAAAGGTCATCTTAGTGCATTCTTATGACTAAGAAGAGGAGTCATGAATTGTTGAAATGGTTAGATCAAGAAGATGAGTCATACTTCGTTCCAAACAATTCTTAGAGTCATACTCCAAGATTGTAACTTGAGTGACATATCTTAAAGAAAGGTTTAAAACACTTGTCAAATGTAAGAGTAAAAGTGTCCTACTCTTGTACATTTGAAATTGGTAAGTTGTGATGTTTTGGATAAAACAAAGACCAACTAAGGCCAATTGTGTGAAGTGTTTGTCTTGATAAATAATCCGCACTATCTCTTGAATATTTGGCAAGATAGTCTTATATGTCAAGAGGATAGTGGGAGTCTTAAAGATCCTAAAAAGAATTTCAAGAACTAATCAAGAATAAAACCTGAGGTTCTTCACTAGCACACGACTTGAGGTTTATAACCTATCGTGTTGACATATTCTGTGCCCATTCCAGTTAAAGTTGGCTTTGCATAGGAGTTCTGAAAGTTCTCAATTGGTTGCATAACAACTTGGAGGCAATGGCAGGCCCTGTACTGCTAGGTGGCAAGAAGTTAAGATTGCATAAGTTCAGTCCATATGAGTTTGGATTTGTCATTATCCTTGTCTTGTGACTATGGTTTTGACGATTCACATGGATAAGAACACATACACCATAAAATCTAAGGGTCATGAGGGTTCTCTCCGATCCATGAAAATGATGGTGAGGAAACACTTCCACCAAGTAGATTTGAAGCAGATGGCAAAAGGTCTAAACAATTGAGACTATGATTACGGCATCCCTTTTCATAGTTCTGAAATTGTTTAGACACACATGCATGCTATCTAAGGAAAGGTGTATGATTTTGATAAAGTTTTATCAAAGCATCTCGTATTAGAAATCTGAACTTTGGTAAGAAAGTCAATAAAGTATTGATTTCTAGAAATCCAGTTGATTTTTGAGTACATGTCAAAGCTAGTGGGAGCATAAGTGTTATGCTAATAATCATCATGTTAGTGGGAGCATGATAATTATTGTTAGTGTTGCAAGTTAGCATTGTTAATTATAGAAAACAAAAGTTTCAATTCGTGAGGCTGCAGGGATTGAAAAAGTTGTTTTGCTATAATTAAGGGAGAGGATATACTTCATTTCAGTTCTAAAGGCTTAGATTGAGACCTTAATCATCTTTAGTCAAGAATATATATATGAATTTCATGTTGGATTGGTTCAACTTAAGGAAATTCTATATATTGCGTTCTCAAAATTCGATTATGATTACGGCATCCCTCTTCATAGTCAAATTTCGAAAAACATGGCAAATAAAAATATTGTAGCAAAAGACTAGTCTAGAATCATGCCTTTATGTGAGACATCATGAATCGTGTACCATTTGCTTTGGGTACAGGATCGATTGCATGTGCTATAATATTTGTCATTTTTAAATTTTTCCAAATGCCCAGTGGCATTAAGAAGGGAAAAGGTCTAGAATTAGATATGACTAAAATGATTAAGCAATTGTCGAGGACAATCTGAGGTTTACCAAAGATTGGTTGCTCAGGGACAGTTGGAAGTATAGTGCTAATTTTGGAAGGACCATATTGACATATTCTGAAAAGAGGCATCTCTTATTCAGAAGTGATAGTCAAAATGAGAATATGGAGTTGTCTCCATAGGTTGAAGTTATCTGTGTAAGATTAGAAAACTTAATGCAAGAAGCATGTCCAAAGCAATGTACTTTGAATATGAGACTTAGTTTCCATGAAGTTGATCTTCATTGGAATGCCCTGTAATGATTGTTGACAAGTTTTGTGACTTTGTACACATTCATTACAAGAGGGTCAGTGCATATAAGTTTAAAATCTAAACAGATTTCGATAAATGATAGGAATTTGGAATTCTTACATTTTTTCGATAACGATTTGGGAGTGTGAAAAGAGAATCATTGAAATTATGTTCAATCGATCTAGTTCACAAAGTAAGGATCATAGACAAACATAGAGTGCATACTTGGTGTATGGCAAAGCTATTGTTTAAGAAAAACATAGTGTACATGCTTGGAGCATGGGACAACTAGTGTTTTTAATTCAAGTATAAAGTTGATAAAACCGAAACAATGAATAATGAGTAATCAGTATGGTGATAAATAAAAGTGTTTATTTATATTCATAGGGTTTGATACCATATTTGAATCATTTATTTTTGTGTTTCACTTTGCATGTTTTGACTTCCAGAATAACTAAGTCGCTCTTCCTGAATGATTAAGTTATTCAAACCATCCACAGTCGGTTATATGTTGGAAGTAGATATGAATCAAGACTGTCATGGGTTGGTTTGTAGAGGTCCAAGTTGGTGGACAAAGTGGTGCTACAACACTCATGATTGCTCATAAG
The DNA here is from genome assembly GCF_052849685.1 of Lactuca virosa. Taxonomy (NCBI): domain Eukaryota; kingdom Viridiplantae; phylum Streptophyta; class Magnoliopsida; order Asterales; family Asteraceae; genus Lactuca; species Lactuca virosa. The sequence continues at coordinate 382,179,674 of NC_136428.1, forward strand.
TTCTAAGTATTGGATTCAACCCGCGCTCATTTGAATCACTTCATGGATTTTATCACGAGTGATCATGAGACGATAATATCTTATATTCTTCAAACCTAGAGATATGAGTTGTTACTATGAGTTGGTTATACATTGATTGCACGAAAACGCATTTGGTAACTCGATGTTATAAAACGTGCCTTTGTGTATGATTCAACAAGTAGTAGAACAAGCCATATGAGTCGAAGTTTATCCATTCCTTTTACCTTCAGGATAAAAGCGATATCTGTGGGCCCCTCGATGATTTAGCAATGACACATGTGAGTGCTTGGCCAAGCCAGGACTGATTTGATTTGTTCAATCAGTCAGTCATCATAAATCGAAAATCGGGAAACAACAAATGGACATAGAGAATGATTATAATCCATGTCTCAGTCCATATGATATCTCGAATGGAGGAATATATGATCCCTTATCTAATGGACAAGTCATTGACAAGGTCAGAGTTCGACAGCGGCTTTAAGAGCTACGATTGCCAGTTAGGTTTTGAAGTCATACTCAATAATAGTTTTAGACTTATCCAAGTGGGAGACTGTTGGATTAATGTCTAAGTCCATAACTATATTTGGTATGTACTTGACCCGACCCGACATGGTCCATTTGGGTTGCACTTCACCGGCACAATTTATATGGATAGTCTTTTGAGAATAGTATATTTATGATTTATATTAATATATTATAAGTTCTAATATATTAATATGGAATCATATTATTTAATTAGTATTGATCAAGAATTAATTTAGAATTAATTAAGTGATCAAAAAGAACTAATTAAATATGGACTCTTATATATATGGAATGGGCCAAGTTCATTTAGGTTGGGCTAAGCTTTCATGGATGGTCCATGGAGCTTTTAACCCATGGATCCTATGTAAATGAAAGGTCATGGGTATTAGGGTTTACATGGATGTACCCCTAATCCTCCATAATATATAAAGGGGTCCTTGGCTCACAAAATTGACACAAGTGTGTGAAAATAAGAGTGAGCCGATTTTAGTGTGCATACATATTCTCTCAAGTTCTTCCAAGGTGTTTTGGTGATTTGTGATTCCATTTGAGGCTTCCACACTATTGGGGCTAAGCTCTTAAAGCTTGAAGACATCAAGCTACATCAAAAGGTATGTCATCTAACTAGAACTTTGTAGTATAGGTGCTTCATAATATGCTAGTTAGGATGAAACCTTGGAATAGTTAATATTTGCATGTATAATAGAGAAAACATAGATCCAAGGTTTATAGGGTTGCATGTACACCATAGGAGTGTTAGAATGCTCAAAACCCAACAAACAGGTCGTGTGCGTCTAAGTCGAACAGATACCAACCTTTCATACCGTATGAATATCCAACAAACACACATTTCTGACTCCAATTAGAAAACTTGTTAACCTTCTCTTTTTGATTATGTGTGTAACATAATGAACCAAATACTCACAACTATTGGTAAGATGGAGGTGATCGGAATAATAATTAATAGGAGATTTGTTTGAGAGAATACAAGATGGAGTACGATTAATCAGATAGGTTGCAGTCAAGACACACTCACCCTAAACAGACAAGGGAAGATTACCTTGAAAACACAAAGCATGTGCCACGTTTAGAATATGGCGGTGTTTTCTTTCTACCCGCCCATTTTTTGAGGGGTTCCAACGCTCGAAGTCTAGAATAAAATTCCGGTTTTTGAAAAATAATCTTTCAGACAATGAAATTTTGTTCCATTATCTGATCGTACGACCTTAATATATTGTGAAAATTGACGCTCTATCATGGCAACAAATGAGATGAATGTTTTGAGAACTTCAGGTTTGTCTACTAACAAAAAGCCTATACTGCAAGAGAATAGTCATCAGTTATAGTAAAAAAGAATTGCATGCCCCACACAAAGAAGTCGTATTATATGGACCCCGCAAATCACAATGAATAAGTTCAAATATACGAGAAGCAATATTTTCACTTAAAATAAAATATTTTCTAGAATGTTTGGAATGATGACATGCTTCACAAGCTTTATTCAATCTATTACTAGAATTATCCAAAGGGATTAACTTCAGTATATCCTCAGGCGGATAAGCCATACATTTATGCCAAATCTCAATCATAGAAGATCTAAAGGAGGAAACATGTAATGTTGGCATCGTCCTGAAGTAGTACAACCCATCTCTCCATTCACCCGTTCCAATCAGCTTCCTCAAAAGGCGACCCTGCACAATGCATATGTCATATGAAAATCTAACAAAACACATCAGATCATCAGTCATTTGCGACATGGATAGCAAGTTGCTTTTATCTTGGGAACATAGAGAACACGATGAAGGCATATGTCATTAGATAAACAAACATATCATTGTTTTGTGGCCACCACTATTTTACCATTTGGAATACCCACCGACAATTCGGGTATGTCATGTGCATTTGTCAAACAGTTAAAGTTTCATTTGACATGATGGCTTGCCCTTGTGTCAATAATCCATAAATTACCACCATACTTACAAGTCAGATGATTTCCAGACTTCTGTAGGTTAGTACCGAAAGCGGCCACTATAGTTTGCCATTGTTCTGTTGTGAAGCCTAGAAGTGGATATACTTGTATTGTTCCTCCATTTAAGTTTGTTTGCATGAGAACATTGTGTCCTCTACCTTTAGTTTGTAAAGCCTTGAATGGTGTTACATTTCCTCTTCCATTAGTCTTATGTCCCTCCCTTTTAGTACCAACCCACCATTTGGGATATGATTTCAGTTCAAAGCAATCACCCATGCTATGTCCCGATTTTTAACAGTGAGTGCACTTCAACCCGAACTTGTCAATTTTCTTGAAACGACCTTTACCAGACGCTCCTGCACGAATTTTAAAGCTAACAACCTTTGTTTGTTCATCTTTGACACGAGAGATTTCACGAACCCGTTCTTCTTGACAAACATGGTGGAACACATTTTAAGGATAGGAGAGGATCTTTAGATAGTAGGGTGGAAGGAACTTGGACAAAGAATTTTGACCGTAGAGCCATTAAGAACTGATGAAGCCATTTATCTTCGCGTCTTTTCTCATGAGCCTTCCATGTATTACATGTACACTTGCCACATGGGTTCATAATTATTAAGTTCATCCCAAAGTATCTTTAGTTTTCAAAGTATACTACAACATACATAGTTTTACTTAACTCGCATTGAGTGATTTTTACTTTAATTGTTGTATTCAAGGACCATTGACGATAGAAAACTATTCGTGTAGATTTTTCCACAGTAGATATGCGTTCTTGTAGTTAGAGATAAGAGCTTTGACTTGCGGATCAATGGTGTTCATTGTAACGCCCGCAGATTCGGGCTAGACGAATAATCGATAAAATGAATTTTTGATAGAAGATTATTTTGTTGGATTAGTGTCTAAGTCCATAACTATAATTAGTATGTACTTGACCCGACTTGGCATGGTCCATTTGGGTTGCATGGCATCATGCATTTGGATAGACTAAAATGAGAGAAACAATACTTAAGGTTTATTAATATTTTATAAGTTCTAATATATTAATAAGATTATTTAATTAGTATTGATCAAGAATTAGTTTGGAATTAATTAAGTGATCAAAAGAAGACTAATTAAACATATGAGTTGATTGTGTAAATCATCCATACTTGTATAGTGGGCTAATGCTTCATGGATTATAAAGTTGGGCTAAAACCCATAGGATGGTGCATGGGTGCTCCATGGTGTATTTGAACCCATGGATCCAAGGAAATGGAAAGCCATGACAATTAGGGTTTACCCTAATTGTGACACTATATAAAGATCATATCATTGGGAAAATCGGCTACTAGAGAATGAACATGAGGGCTAGCCGATTTTCATGAAGTGTGTATTTCTCTCTAAGTTATTCCAAAAGCATATGATGTTGTGTGAACCATTTGAGGTGTCACACTTGGGGCACTAGGCTCTCGAGCTTCATGGAGTCATTCTACATCAAAGAGGTATGTATTCTAACTTGTTATATTTCATCTGAATCAAAGTTTTTGTATGCTAGTTAGTATAATACCTTGGATATTCATATTTGCATGTATAATAGAGAAAACATAGATCCAAAGTATTTAGGGTTGCATGTACACTTAGGAGTGTTAGAATGCTCAAAACCCAACAGTGTTATCAGAGCCTGGTCTTGTTTTCTTGTTATACTTGGAAAAATGGCTGAAAAATCGAATTTTTGTTGCTATCTGAACAGCAGAATCGCCGAGTCCATGGAGGGACTCGACGAGTCCAAGGCTAAATGCATCCAAATCGCCGAGTTGGTTCGTGCACTCGACGAGTTGGACCCCCACACAACATATATTCGACTGTTTTGGCTAGAATTGGACTAGGAACATTACCCTAAGCTGTTTTGACCTTATAAACTTGTTTTTGATGTGGTAATGTTCATGCTAATCCAATTTCAAAGATAATTGTCAATAGAGTCATGTTTTGTGTTAGTTTAAAAGTTATGCTAATTACATGAAAAAGTTTGATGTGAATTATCTTTGTTCATATGAGTTGCTTAGATTAATAGAAAAAAGTTGATTGATTATGTGTCTTTAATCCATTTTAATCTAAGAGTTGATTCTAAAATGTGTTTGTGTAACTTGTCCTCAACTTACATGAAAGGTCACATTTAAGTTTCTTAAAACTCATAAAAGTTGGCAAAGGTTACAAAATGAAGAGTCTTGTCCTCATTAAATGGTTTTATGACTCCATAACTTGTCCTCAAGTTATGGAGGTTCAAGAGTCACTTCATTAAATAATAAAAATGGCTAACCTTAATTAGTTCCATAAGTTACAAAAGAAGAAGAGTGACATTCTTTAATAGTTTAAAGTCTTCCATAACTTGTCCTCAAGTTATGGAACTTGAAGAGTTTTAATTAAAACTACTTTAAACACATAAGTTATGGAATTAAATGGTTTTGAATATTTTTAAAACTTGCCCTCATGTTTTGGAATTTGAAAAGTTTTCTTTCATGAATACTTTAATTCCAAATTAAGCCCTTAGGATTTTAAAAGTTAAAATTCAACCCTTATACTTTATAATATTATAAGTTAATAATATATATATATATATATATATATATATATATATATATATATATATATATATATATATATATATATAAGAGCAAGTCGTCTTACCGTTAGTAGGCCTCATTCACGAAGCCGGTCTATAAGGGGGGGTATAAGGTTACTGCCTATAAAATGGTAGTTTAATGGGTGTCCACTCTCACCCACCGCTTCCTTGACTGGTGGAGGGTCGTTAGCCGAACGGGTAGGACAAAGACTATAAATTCTCCCTTCATTAAAAGTATTAATGATAAATACTAAGTAACTAAACACTTATAAATTCCCAATCTTAGTTACTTAGGAAAATGTGAATAAGGTGCTAACCCATGAAATTACACTTTGAACTTTGCTTAAGTCGGTTAGTGGAGCGCGTGTGGTTTACCGACACACTAACTTGGACTTAACAAGGTAGGCAAAGGGTTTCTTAAAGTTTATCATAGAGCGGTGGAGCGTGTGTGGTTTACCGGCACATCGGTTGGGTGATAAACATTTAAGAGTACCATGTAATTTTCATGGTTACTTCACACCTTGTTTTGTGATCCTTGGCATCCCAGTCACAAAAACCTAAAGGGCACACTCGAGATTGAAACATGCCATTGAAAAGTTCAATGAATCTCAAAAGATCTAGGAGTTTCAAATCCAATTAAAACTTAATTATATTTCTTTTTTCATCGTGGAAATTGGTAAATCGTCATTTACCTACCTTCAACTATTTTATAACTCGGATTACGGCGTCCCTCTTCCAGTTATAAATAGGTTGTTGGATCCTAGCCTTAGTATTTCATATTGGGTGTTATATTAAGGACTTTAAATCAACTACCTTGAATATCTCCCAAAAGATGTCTAGTTCAGACATCTATGATCTTCCCAAATCACTTGGAACTTCACTTCCTCCACCTCCTCCAATTATTCTCCCTAACCCACAAGTTTAAGGTCACTCAAGCCCTATTGGCAAGCAAAGTCTATGTGTGCTCATATCTTGGAGATAAAGTCACATACTGACAAGCCGGGAGAGTTGGGTGTCAAAGTCTTAAGAAAGTTGGATGTTCAATCACTTTCTAAGTCACATAGTTAGTTCCTTGGGACTACTATGTAAAAGACTATGACATGACCCTTAATGATTTTACCTATTTTCTTTGTGCTGCTAAATCAGCTATGATTTGAAGCACTGGTAGAGCAAATTTGATCAGAAGATCAACTTCTCAAACTTCCATGGACTTTGAAAATGGTAACATTAGATATCCAGAAAAGATTTCTCTTCCCAATGGAAAGGGATTGGCCATAGTCAACTCGGTTGACCAAATGGTAAAGAGAAAGGCAAGTCTGTGATAGTCCAGTACACCATTCCCAAAGAGTCCATATGTTTCTCTTGCCAAAGGAATGGGCATTGATTGCGAAGCTGCCTATTTATATGAAAGATCATAAAGTTGATCAATTCAATAAGTTTGACTCAACTTCAGGTAAAGTCCACTATCTAACTCTGTTAAGTTTCTATTCTAAGATTCTCATTACATGATGTGACTGGGTCACATGTTGATGTTTTAAGAATCAAAGAAAAGTGAAGAAACTTAAAGGAAGTATATGCTAATTCTGATCGTGAAGATGGATTTCGATCGCATGGTTCGGTGACCAGAATTTTGAGTTGTTGCTTAGGAGTTACGATATATTGCTTAGGAAAAAGGTAACAACAAAGTTTTCATATGCTTTTGCATTGTAAGGATAGGTTTTTTTTCACAAAGTTTTAAAATTAAAGGAGATTTTTTATTTTAATTATTCTAAGTATCCTTACAATGGCATATGTGGAAAAAAAATTGTTGCTTATATGATTCCATTGATAGCAATAATGAAAATGGATTTGTTTCTTTCATTTGTGGTAATGTCTAATTTACCAAATACGGAAAGATTCTCATCACCCAAGGCTTCAGTTGGATAGAAACTTGGAAATCATGCAAGTTGTATAGTATGATGAATGAGAATTTTTCACATTTGGAAAAGTAAGATTAATTCCTTGTTCACATGTATATGTGAGTCAAGTGAAGGACTAAGGGATCGAGTACACATTCTGGTGCACTGATCAAGTCCACCACAAAAGATCGATAACACTATTCGTCATGATTTACTAAGGTTTAGTAAATATGGTTATACTTACAAGTTTAAGTATAATTCTGAAGCATTGGAAAAACTTCGATGTATGGCAGAACGAATGAGAAGAATCAAATTAGGCAGAAAGATAAAAAGTTTCTCAAATCTGAAAAGATGGGAGAGTACTTTAGTATCAGGTTTTGTGACCATCTTAATGATTTAGAAATCATATCACAATTAGTCCTCTAAAGAAGTCTTAGTGCATTCTTATGGCTAAGAAGAGGAATCTTGAATTGTTGGAATGGTTGAATTAAGAAGATGAGTCATACTTCGTTCCAAAACAAGTCTTAGAGTCATACTCCAAGACTGTAAGTTGAGTGACATATCTTAAAGAAAGGTTTAAAACACTTGTCAAAGTACATTTGAAAGTGGTAAGTTGTGATGTTTTGGATAAAACAAAGACCAACTAAGGCCAATTGTGTGAAGTGTTTGTCTTGATAAAGAACACCCACTATCTCTTGAATATTTGACAAGATAGTTTTATATGTCAAGAGGACAGTGGGAGTCTAAAAGATTCTGAAAGTATTTCAAGATCTAATCAAGAATAAAACTCGTATTTCATCACTAGCACTTGACTAGAGGTTTATAACCTATTGTGTTCACATTTCTGTGCCCATTCCAGTAAAGTTGACTATACATTTGAGTTCTACGTGTTCTCAATTGTTTGCATAACTTCTTGGAAGCAATGGTAGGCCCTGTACTGCCAGGTGGCAAGAAGTTAAGATTGCACAAGTTCAATCCATATGAGTTTGGATTTGTCACTAACCTAGTCTTGTGGTTATGGTTTTGACAAATTCACGTGGATAAGAACACATACACCATAAAATCTAAAGGTTATAAGGTTTCTCTCCGATTCATGAAAATGATGGTGAGGAAACACTTCCACCAAGTAGGTTTTAAGTAAGATAGCAATTGTGATCTTTGCAGTCTCAAAGTCGTTAGTGAAGCACACGTGGTTAACCGGCACACTAACATGGACTTATGAGAAATGGAAAAAGGTCTAAACAATTGAGACTATGATTACGGCATCCCTTTTCATAGTGCTGAAATTGTTTAGACACACATGTGTGCTATCTAAGGAAAGGTGTATGATTTTGATAAAGTTTTTATCAATGCATCTCGTATCAGAAATCTGAACTTTGGTAAGAAAGTCAATAAAGTATTGATTTCTAGAAGTCCAGCTGATTTCTGAGTACATGTCAAAGCTAGTGGGAGCATAAGTGTTATTCTAATAATCGTCATGTCAGTGGGAGCATGATAATTATGATAAGTATTGCAAGTTAGCAACGTTAATTATAGGAAACAAAAGTTTGAATTCGTAAAGTTGCAGGGGTTGAAAAGTTGTTTTCCTATAATTGAGGGAGAGGAAATTGTACTTCATTTCAAATCTAAAAGCTTAGATTGAGGTTTTAATCGTCTTTAGTCAAGGTTATATATATGAATTCTGTGTTGGAATGGCTCAACATAAGGAAATTCTATATATGATTCCATTATTTGCGTTCTAAAATTCGATTATGATTACGACATCCCTTTTCATAATCTGAATTATAAGAACTTAGCAAATAGAAATAGAAATATTATAGCAAAAGACTGGTCTAGTATCATGTCTTTATGTGAGACATCATGAATCGTGTCCCATATGCTTCAGATATAGGATCGATTGCATGTCCTATAATATTCATCCTTTCTAAATTTTTCAAATGCTCTGGGCATTAAGGGAAAAAAATCTAGAATTGGATATGACTAAAATGATTAAGCAATTGTCGAGGACAATCTACGGTTTACCAAAGATTGGTTGCTCAGGGACAGTTGGAAGTATAGTGTTTAATTTTGGAAGGACCATATTCACATATTCTGAAAAGAGGCAACTCTTGTTCAGAAGTGATAGTTAAAATGGGAATATGGAAATGTTTTCATAGGTAGAATTTATTCAATTTGTGTAAGGTTAGAAAAACTTAATGCAAGAAGGATGTTTCTATGGAGTTGATCTCCATTGGAATACTCTGTAATGTAAGGTTAGAAAAACTTAATGCAAGAAGGATGTTTCAATTTGTCTTTGTGACTTTGTGCATAAACATTACAAGAGGATCATGCATATAAGTTTAAAATCTAGCAGATTTCGGTAAATGATAGGAATTTGGAATTTTTACATTTTCGATAAGGATTTGGGAGTGTGAAAAGAGAATCATTGAAGTTATGTTCAATCGATCTAGTTCACAAAGTAAAGATCATAGACAAACTTAGTATGCATACTTGGTGTATGGCATGACTAGTGTTTAGAAAAACATAGTGTACATGCTTGGAGCATGGGACAACTAGTGTTTTTAATTCAAGTATAAAGTTGATAAAACCGAAACAATGAATAATGAGTAATCAGTATGGTGATAAATAAAAAGTGTTCTATTTATATTCATAGGTTTTGATACCATACTAGATTCAATTATTCTTGTGGTTCATTTTGCATGTTTTGACTTCCAGAATAAACTAGGTCATTTTTCCCGAATGAATAAGTTATTCAAACTATCCACAGTCGGTCATATGTTGGAAGTAGATATGAATCAAGACTGTCATGAGTTGGCTTGTAGAGGTCTAAGATGTTGGACAAAGCGGTGCTACAACACTCATGAGTGCTCATAAGTTCTGAGTATTAGATTCAACCCGCACTCATTTGAATCACTTCATGGATTTTATCATGAGTGATCATGAGATGATAATATCTTATATTCTTCAAACCTAGGGATATGAGTTGTTACTATGAGTTGGTTGTACATTGATTGCGCGAAAACGCATTGGTAACTCGATGTTATAAACCGTGCCTTTGTGTATGATTCAACAAGTAGTAGAACAAGCCATATGAGTCGAAGTTTATCCATTCCTTTTACCTTCAGGATAAAAGCGATATCTGTGTGCCCCTCGATGATTTAGTGATGACAAACGTAAGTGCTCGGCCGGGCCTGGACTGATTTGATTTCTTCAATTAGTCAGTTGTCATAAATCGGAAATCGGGAAACAACAAATGGACAGAGAGAATGATTATAATCCATGTCTCAGTCCATATGATATCTAGAATAGAGGAATATATGATCCCTTATCTAATGGACAAGTCATTGACAAAGGTCAAAGTTCATCTACAAGGTCAGAGTTCGACAGCGGCTTTTGAGAACTACGATTGCCAGTTGGTTCTTGAAGTCATACGCAATAATAGTTTTAGACTTATCCAAGTGGGAGACTGTTGGATTAGTGTCTAAGTCCATAACTATAATTCGTATGTACTTGACCCGACTTGGCATGGTCCATTTGGGTTGCATGGTATCATGCATTTGGATAGACTAAAATGAGAGAGATAATACTTAAGGCTTATTAATATATTATAAGTTCTAATATGTTAATAAGATTATTTAATTAGTATTGATCAAGAATTAGTTTGGAATTAATTAAGTGATCAAAAGAAGACTAATTAAATATATGGGTTGATTGTGTAAATCATCCATACTTGTATAGTGGGCTAATGCTTCATGGATTATAAAGTTGGGCTAAAACCCATAGGATGGTCCATGGGTGCTCCATGGTTTATTTGAACCCATGGATCCAAGGAAATGGAAAGCCATGACAATTAGGGTTTACCCTAATTGTGACACTATATAAAGATCATATCATTGGGAAAATTGGCCACTAGAGAATGAACATGAGGGCTAGCCGATTTTCATGAAGTGTGTATTTCTCTCTAAGTTATTCCAAAAGCATATGATGTTGTGTGAACCATTTGAGGTGTCACACTTGGGGCACTAGGCCCTCGAGCTTCATGGAGTCATTCTACATCAAAGAGGTGTGTATTCTAACTTGTTATATTTCATCTGAATCAAAGTATTTGTATGCTAGTTAGTATAATACCTTGGATATTCATATTTGCATGTATAATAGAGAAAACATAGATCCAATGTATTTAGGGTTGCATGTACACTTAGGAGTGTTAGAATGCTCAAAACCCAACATATTTAGGATACGTAATCTTAACCAAAGCTATAGTGAATTTGACAAGGATTCCGTACATATAAAGAACTCTGAAATCTGACTTTGTATGAAGAAGTTATGCTTTTTCGAAGTTTCGTGATTAAACAAATACGACTATGCGTATCGTAAAAAGTGGATTTTAGATAGATTACTTATTAGCCCAAGTAATCTAAATGAAACTCATAGTAATTGTAAAAAACCGAGAGTATGCATATAGAGAATGTCTAAATCTGACTTCGTGAGAGGAAGTTATGATTTTTATGAAGTTTCAACGCAGCAGTATGCGACACAAAAACCGAAATTAAAATTGGGTGATTGTTACGAAAAACAATTTAAATGAGAATCGAAGATATCGTTACTACGATTCCATCAATATAAAGACAGTCGAGAATTGACGTCAGACGAGAGAGTTATGAATTTTAACGGACTTTAATAGTCTAAGCCTGTTAAAAATATAACTTAAAAACTAAAGTCAAAATTAGCCATCAGACTCTAAATGAAAGTTGTAGATCTCGTCGATAACTACACGTTGATATAATGTATGTCGAAAATGGAGCTTCTATGAAGGAGATATGAAAATGTAAAGAAAATATATTTTTTCACACGCAGTCGCGTGCAAAAACAAGATATGTGGAACACATCTGACTCCCCAACCAAATTGTGACACGTGTCACCACTCAGGAATCAACACGTCATCTTTTCTGACCATGTACGTGGTTTGAAAACAAAATTTTTGCTTTATAAATAGCAATCTGTCTCTCATTTTATCTCCTCAACCCTATAACCTTTCTCTCTTGAGTTTTTTCTGACTTAGTCCCATTTTCCCTTAGTTTTAAGTATTCCGGCGAAGCCCTGAGGTCCCTAAAGCTCGCCCAATAGTAGCTTTCGAGTAGAAGCTCTGCCAGTACAACTTCTAGACCTCTGACAGGAGAATCTCTGTAAATTAAGCTACACTTATACGCTTTCGGTATAACTTAAGAATATAGTCATAGTCCTTATTATGAACCTATAATTAAGATTCATCAGTGATTCCAATTTATTATACTGACTGATCTACTTACGGGGATGATGTTTATGCTGAATTTAGTGAGGTGATTAAAGTGGGATTTCCAAACAGTATATTCTGTATACCAAACAGAACCTACCTCCGATATGATCCTACTTGGTTGTTCCTTACATGATAGATCTTGATGCAAACATTGGGATTAGTAAGGAATCTAGACTATCATTAGTCGCCAGGAATATAAGACTAAGACTTAGTAATATGAACCTAGGTCATGTTAGAGGAGAAGCTGAAATACCAAGGCGAAATTCTTCTCAAATTCCATGGCATCCACTTTTATCAAATGAGTCCATAGTTACTTTCAGCTTACACATAGATATCAAGTATTCAATTATCTTAGATTCCCTATGTGTTTATTATCTGTGTTCCTGATAATTGAGCTAAATGAGATAATGATTTTTTTACTCGTATAAAATTGTATATGTATTTTATTATACTTATATTGTAGCAGGTAAACAGGGCAGAGAGAGAAAAGAGTTGAGAGACCATGCCAGAGATAGAATAGCGGTGAGAGACCATACCAGAGAAAATAGTGGTGAGAGACCATGCTAAAGATAGAATAACGGTGAGAGACAATACTAGAGAAAATAATGGTGAAAGACCATGCCAAAGATAGAATATTGGTGAGAGACCATCTCATAGATATGATGGGATTTATAGGTTACAAAAATCATATTTTGGCGGAAAAACTTAAAACCTAAGTTTGCATGCAACCTAAAGGATCTATGTTTTTCACTATTTAATGCAATAACCAATTGAACATCAAGAACCCTAGTGTTTTCGAAAATAACAAAAGGGTTTAAATAAACATACCCCTTGATTATACTAGTAGATAATCAAACAAAATCCTTCTTGTAGTCACTTGGAAGCTAGCACAAAAATTCTCGTGCCTCTGATGGATCACACCTAACCCTAGCAACAAGAAGGATTATAGAGAGAGGAGAGATGAGATGAAAATTTGGTTGGATTAGGTGTCTAAGCTCATAACTATAATTGGTATAAACTTGAATTGATAGTAGCATAGTCCTTTTGGGTTGCCTTCAAACCTGGAAATTGAATAGGATGACTTTCAGAAAGAGAACATTGATTTATTAATTTATTACTTGGTTAATAAATTAATTAGAAATCAAAATAAATGATTTATTAATTTATTGTGGAAATAATAAATTAACTAGAAATCAGATTGTTTAATTAATATTTAATCAGAAATTAATTTGGAATTAATTTTGGGGTTAAAGGAATTAATTAAAATTATAGGGACTAAAGGTGACAATGCTCAATAGTTGAGCATTGGGCAATTCTAGAACCTCTCTAAAGAGGGGGGGGGGACGAAATCTAGAGTGTCTGTAGGGTTTCTTGGGCTCTAAGGGTGCATTGGATGCCTTAGGGAGGAAGTTAAGGGATTAGGGTTATCTTAGATATACCTGCCTTATCCAATTCCTTCCCAACACCTATATAAACCCTCATTAGGGTTAAATTTCGTGGATGACTCCTCTAAGAGGCTAAGGGCCGAAATTCTTCTCTATTCTCTCTCTCTCTCTCTCTCTCTCACTCACTCTATATAGTTTTCCTCGGTTGCAAGGTATGTTTCTGAACCATTAGAGGCGCGACACTTGTGGCGCTTGCTACCAAAGGTTTTCAAGAAGGAATTCAAGATTGTTTACAATAAAAATCTTAAAGGTATGTATCCTAACCCTAGTTTATTATTAATTTTGAAAAATTACATGTGCCTCCCAGGGTTTCTAGATTTTGTATTCAGTGCTTGTATGTCTAATAGAGAAAACATAGATCCAACAAATAGGGTTACATGCACACATAGGAATTTTTTGCTATGCTCAAAACCCATCAGTGGTATCAGAGGTTTTGTTTTTTTTTTGTTTCAATTAGATTTGATGCAATTGATTGAATTTGACAAGATTAGGGTTTATGGCAATTAAACCCTAAGCCATGTGATTTTCGTAAATAGGGTTCCAATACCCTTGTTTTCGAAAATTGCGAAGGGTTTTCTAACCCTTTCCTTTGGCCTCCAAAATTTCGAGATCTAGGGTTTCCTAATCCTAGGATTTTCGAAGTTAAGGCAAGGATTGAAAGCCTTGCCTTCCACTCCAAGTCCAAGATTTCGAAAATTTAAGGATTCATATGGATGTTATATTTGGTAATTATCTTCCTTGTTGCTTGACTAGATAATTATGGAATCATATAAATCCCTTCCCATTTTTGAAAATTAGGGGACAAGGGATTAGGTTAAATTAATTTGTTTAATTTAATGGATAATCCTTATTGATTTAATAAATTAGTTAAATGTTTAATTAATTGATAATTATTAAATCAAAGTTTTTAAATTTTTAAATTTAAATTAAAATTGTTTTTTAATTTTTGAAATTTTAAATAAGATTTAAAAACCCTAGTATTTTAAAAGGTTTAATGTACATCCTTATGGATGTTATTAATAATTTAATTAAGTGATTAATTAAAAGATAATTAATAAATCCATAAAAGGTTTAAATTTAATTAAATTAAAAGTTTAATTTATTAAAAGTATAAACCCTTGATATTTTAAAATGTTTTAAAATACACCCTTATATTATATGTAGCATTAAATGTCTAATATATATATATATATATATATATATATATATATATATATATATATATATATATATATATATATATAAGACAAGTCAGTCGAACCGGTAGTACGCCTCATTCACGAAGCCATACTATAAGGAGAGTTTAAGGAAACAGCCTTTAAAATGACTGCCATTGGGTATCCTTTCTTACCCACCTCTCTCTTGTATGGTGGAGGGTCGTTAGCCGAACATGTTTGATAAGACATAACTTCCTTAAAAGTATAATGACATAAAGTAACCAAACTATTTTCTAAAATCTCACTCTTAGTTACTTTAGGAAAAATGTGAATCTGATGCTAACTCATGAAATTGCACAATGCACCTTATTAGTCGTTAGTGGAGCGTGTGTGGTTAACCGGAACACTAATATGGGACTAATATTGTTGGTAATGGGTGTCTTGTAAATTATCATTGATTAATGGAGCGTGTGTGGCTAACCGACACATTAATTAGATGATAAATGACATCGAGAGTACTAAGCTAATTTGCATGGTTATTCACATCTCGTTTGTGATCCTCGTCATCCCAGTCACAAAGTTAGAGCATAATCGAGATTAAACATGCCATTGAATAGTTCAATGAATCTCAAAAGGTCTAGGAGTTTCATAAGACTGAAATTGTTAAATGCTTTACCTACCTAAAATAGATTCGAATTTGATTACGACATCCCTCTTCAGAATTTGAATAAAAAATATGCATCCTAGCCTTAATTTAATTTTTTGGGTTAATAATTAAGAATTAAAATCAACTAAATTGAATTCTCTATTCTCCCTTTATAGATGTCAAGTTCGGACAACCATGGTCTTCCTCGTTCTTCTGAAAATGTTTTTCCTTCTCTATCTGAAGATGATTTTCCACATGTTGATCAAGGTGAAAGAATGTTCCCTTCTTCAAGTAATGGTGGAAATGGAAATCATGCTTCTCCAACTCTTCCTCCACCTCCTCCAGTGACTCTCCCTAAGTCATGTCTTCTTCAAGTTGAAAAGTACGAAACTACTCAAGCCGTATTGGCATGCAAACTTTGTATGTGTGCATGTTCTGAAAATGAAATCGCACATTGACAGATTGGGGATGTTGGGTGTCGTTTTCCCAAGGGAGCTGGCCATTGACTTGGTTCTAGTTTCGCTTCCTGAATCATATAGTCAATTCATTAAAGACTAATGTATGAGGGACCACGACGTGACCCTAATTGATCTAACATATATGTTGATTGCTGCTAATGCAGAAATGCTTAAGAGCACAAGTCAAGCAAATATGTTTGAAGGATCTGTCTCCTAAATTTCCATGGGTATTATCAATGGAAATATTGGTAGTCCAGAAAAGGTTTCTCTTCCCAATGGAAAGGGATCGGCCAAGGTTAAACCGTTTGATCATATGGTACAGAGAAAGGCTAATTCTGAGATAGTTCCATGTGCTAATCCCACAAGGTCCATGTGTTTCTGTTTCCAACTGAAGGGGCATTGGATGTGAAGCTGTCCAGACTACCTGAAAGATCTTAGAGATAGTAAAGTCAAGTTGTATGAATCTACTTCAAGTACATCCGCTATATAACTCCATTATTTTATTCAGTTCCTATTCATAGATTATTAATACATGATGTGATAGTCATATTTTGATGTTTTGCAGAATATAAGAGAAAGAAGGAAGCTTAAGAAGAGTAAGCTGAATCTGATCGTGAGAGATGGATTTCGGTCGCATAGTTCGATGATCAGATTTATGAGCTACTGCTTAGGAGTTATGATAGATTGCTTAAGAAATATCTAGAAACATAGTTTTCATATATTTGTATTGTAAGGACAAAATTTTTCCGCTCATTATCAATAAAGTGATTTTTTTTTTATTTTTATCTGGTTTACTTTATGTTTCCTTACAATGACATTTATGAAAATTTGTGGTTACATTTCTATTATTAGAAATGTTAAATGTGGATTGATTCTTGATTATATCGTTTGTGGCAATGTCATGATTAACCAAGTGAAAAGGAATTCTCATCACCCAAGCTTTAGTTGGATAGAAACTTGGAGTCATACAATTCGAATTGTGTAATGTATGAAAATCTTGATCTTTGGAAGATTAAGACTAATTCGTTTATCACATGTTTTATGTGAGTCAAAGTGAAGGACAAATGGATCTAGTACATACTGATATGCACTGCTCAGATCCACCACAAAGGATGATAAGTCTATTCGTCATGATTTACTGATGGTTCAGTAAATATGGTTATGTTTGTAAGATTAAGTGTAATTCTGATTCTTTGAAAAAGTTTCAAAGAGTAGTGGAACAAATATGAATAATCTATTAGGCAGAAAGATAAATGTTTCCCCAATCTGAAAGGAAAGGTGAGTACTTTAGGATAATGTTTTATGATCATCTTAATGGTTATGGAACTATATCACAAATGATCCTCAAAGAATGTCTTAATGCAATTGTTTGACTAACAAGAGGAATCAGATATTGGTGAAATGGTTTAATCAAGAGATGAGTGATACTTCGTATCAAATCAAGTTTTAAAGTCATACTCTAGTAACTGCAAATCGTATCTTGAAACTTATTTCAAAATAAGTAGGTTTATAACACCTTTTGAAATGTGGAGTAATATTGTTTTCTTACTCTAGCACATATAGAATTGGTAGTTGTGATGTTTTGGTTAAAACAAAGGATAAACTAAAACCAATTACATGAGATGTTTTCTTGTCGAAAATCCACACTAACTTTTGAATATTTGTTTTTGGTCATCAAGGAATGTTCCTTATCAGAAAAACTTATATGTCAAGAAGTCAGTGGGAGTCTTATTGATCTTGAAGAGTTTCAGGAGTCAATCAAGAATAAACCATTTAGTTATCACTAGCACACGACCTGAGGTTAATAACCAATCATGTTGACACATTATTGTTTCCGTGTACCTTCCAGTTGAGTTGGCAAAGCTTATGAGTTCTATGGTTCTCATTTGACTGCAAAAGGAAGAGCATGTTGGTCAGTGATAGTACATTGATCAATATGAGTGACCTGCTTGAAAACTTGGAAGCATTGGTAGGCCCTTGTGCTACCAGAATGCGAGAAATTAAGAATAAGAAAAGTTTAGTCCATGAAAGGAAAACTAAATTTGATGTTGGTTTTATCCTCAACCTTATCTTATGATTGTAGGTTTGAAATGATAAGATTCACATGGATGGGAACACATAGACCACAAAATCTAGATGGCAAAAGTTTTCGTTCTAATTCATGAAAATTATTACGAGGAAACACTTTTAAGAGTAGATTTTAAAATCTGATTAATATCATTATGATTAGTAGTTGTGACAATTGCGTTATCTAATTCGCATATGATTACGACATCCCTTTTCATAGTTCGAATTATGAGAAATAGCAAGAAATAGTTTAAACGTTCAGAACTTATAGTTGTAAGTTCTGAATGGGTTTAAACACACACATATGCTATCTAATGAAAGTTGTATGAGATTGAGAAGTCTAGATGAATACTTATCAAAGCACCACGTATCAGAAATATGAACTTTAGTAAGAAAGTCAATAATATTGATTTTTGGAAGTCCAGTTGATTTCTGGTTACATGTCAAAGCTAGTGGGAGCATAATTGTTATGCAGATGGAAGCATAATTGTTATGCTCGTGAGAGCATAATTTTTATGCTAAGTATTGCAGGTTGGCAATACTAGTTGTAGGAAACAAAGATTTCAAATTTGCAAAATTGCAAAGTTTGGGAATTGTTTCGCTACAAAAGATTTAGGGGGGGGGGGTGAAACTTATACTTCATTTCAAATTTAACAGTTTGGATTGAAGTTTTAATGGAACTTAGTCATGGGCATATATGAATATCATGTTGAAATTATTCAATATAGGAAATTCAATTTATGGAAATATTATAGCTAGAGACTGTTCAAGTATACAGTCTTTATGTGAGACATTATGAATCGATTCCCATATGCTTCACATATAGGATCGATTGCATGTGCTATGATGTTCACTTGTTCTGATTTTCGAAATGCCTA
Source organism: Lactuca virosa (assembly GCF_052849685.1). Lineage (NCBI taxonomy): Eukaryota > Viridiplantae > Streptophyta > Magnoliopsida > Asterales > Asteraceae > Lactuca > Lactuca virosa. The sequence continues at coordinate 382,198,636 of NC_136428.1, forward strand.
GGGCATCAAAAGGGAAAAAGGACTAGAACTGGTTGTTACTAAAGTTATTAATCAACTGTTAAGGACAGTCTGAGGTTCGCTAAAGATTGGTTGCTTGTGGACAGTTGGTAGTATAATATTTGGACGGACCATATTGATATGTTTTGGATTAAGATGATTCTTGATAAAAATTGATGGTCATATGGGAATATGGAAATGTTTCCATAGTGGGAGTTGGTTGTTGAAATCTACATGTGAGTGAGGAACTTTAATGAAAGGAAGATGTTCAAGGAGTGTACCTTGAATTTGATACTTCATTACAATGAAATTGTTTTAGTAACAAAGTTTCAATGGAGCATTTTATGACATCGTTGACTAAGTCTCGGTGGCTTTGACACCACATCATCACAAAAGGATATTGCATGCAAGGTTAGACTCTAACACATTTATGGTGACAATAATTTGATATTCTTACACTTGTAATAAGGATTTTGAAGTTTTGAAATGATCATCATTGGGATAATGTCCAACCAATCTTCTCACAAAGGAAGGACCATAGAGAAACATAGTATGCGTGTTTAGAAAATGGCATGAATAATGTTTAATTCAAGTATTTAGTTGATTAATCGAAACATTATACAATTAATAAAGTATAATTAATGTGGTGATTAAATAAAAAGTGTCTTATTTATATTCAATAGTTTTGAGACAATAGTTAATTAGGTTATTATTGTGTTTTACTTTGCATGTTTTACTTTCCGAATAATTGGATTATTCAAACATCCACAGTCGATCGTACTTTTGGAAGTAAGTAGCAAATTAAGACTGTCATGAATTGGATCGTATGTCACACCCCGATCCTTGTCGGAATCGATCAAGGCGTGATATATTGTTCAAAGTCTCATGACAACTATGTTATAATATGATTAGATTCAATTAAGTACTAAGTATGGAAACAAGATCCACAACATACAAATACAAATCCAAATACGAACAACATTTATTACATCAAATTTAAATAGTCTTGTGGATTTCTAAGGCACAACCTATTTTTCATCAACTTCATTCTTCAAATCTGCATCACGGGTAAAAACAGGTCAACTACGAGAGTTGGTGAGTAATCTAATTTTAGTAGAGAAAATTGTGAAGTTGAAACATTTATAATTTGAAATTTGTTTTCTTTTGAAGTCGGCAAACAATTGTATTGGAGATAACGGTTTATAAATCAAAAATTGATTAACAAATGATAACAACAACAATAAGTCCTCACCCTATATATACATATGTATATATATATATATATATATATATATATATATATATATATATATATATATATATATATATATATATATATATATATATATATATATATATATATATATATATAGGATGGAGCATCTAATCATCAAACACACTCAACCACGTGCGATCAATCACCTTAGCGTCCCAAGGCGGGGTGGTCAACCCAATAGCGCTATTATTGTCCATAACGTACCTCAAGAATACGGGCATAGTCATGGAGATTAGACTAAAAATGGTAATGCACTACAAGTACATGCAGCGTAAACAAACTATAGTTATACAATTAATGATTCACGTATAAATGTCGCAACAATGTCTCAATTGTGATAAAACAATAAAATGAAGTTGGAACATATTAGAACCATATGATACACCCCAAAAGTATTGAAAATTATAAAATATGGGGTAGATTACTCACATTAGTCCCAAAACGAAATGCGTGTGTCGTACGATAGACGGTTCGGGTCAAAATGGCGTAGAACCTAATATAATTAATAGTTCCGGTTTAGGAACTGCTAAACGAGAATAGAGTAATAATACAAATAATTAGACACATATTCTTATATTAGATGAATTAACAATAATTCATTTTGATTAGAATATTAAGGTATTCATTTGTTAAATGAATTTTAAATTGAATTAATTACTTTGCATAATTAATTTATATTTTCAATTTAGGCCAGATTTTAATAATTTCTTATTAAAATAATAACTTGCCGAATTATAATTATTTACAGATTTTAACAATTATTTATATGAAATAATCATTAAAATGCATTTTTACATGCTTAAATACTTAGGAAAATGGTTTTAAATAGTAAACAGTATTGAAAAATTATGAAATTATTAGGAAATCATTATTTCATACAATATTAATTACTGTAAAATTTTTATATTTTTCTGAACTGTTTTAGTATTTATTTAATACTTTAATGATTAAACAACAACAAAATCCGGGAAAAATAATAAATGATTCCCAAAAATTCTGTAAAATTAACCATAGTTTTATAACATGATATAGAGCTCATTGTATAAGTTTCGGATATTTGTGACTATGGGAAGTATTTTTTATATATTTCATTATTAATTAATCAATAAAATCATAAATAATAGTAAATAGTAATATAAATGCATGAAACTTCATAAATTATGTTTAATCAATATATAGGTCCTCCCAGAATTTCTCAGAATTTATTGAATGCAAAAAGTATTTTATGTGAATTATTGCCCTACTTTATTGCAATAATTATAGTAATTCAATAAAAATAAGTTATTTTCTGAAAATTTCCAGAACTTCTTATTTTATTGATGGGACTCTGAGAAAAATCAGTTTTATGCATAAAATGAGTTTTAGATAGTTTGGTGGATTTAATTTGTTTCTTGTATGAATTTGAAACTTTTAACAACATACCTTGATGAATGCTTCAAGAGGGATGAAGATTTGAGTATAATAGATTGTTCTTGGCTGGAATATGAGTATTTCTTGTATGAATTTTGAGATTGAGAGTGAGAGAAAGAATAGAAAAGGTTTAAGTAGTGAAGAGAATAATGTGTTCGGAGAAAAAGGAAAGGAAAGTGGATGGGAGGTGTGAGTGGGAGACCATGGGAATAATCTTTTTGCTTTTGGTGGTCTTCATAATTTCCCACTAACACAAGCATCTTTTACATAATTAATATAAGAGTTTTATAAAATTTAATGTAAAGCTTATAAAAATAGAGTTTTATAAAATTTAATGTAAAGTTTATAAAAAGGGAGTTTTATAAAAGATAGGTTATTATTTGATTATAACAATCTACTTTGATTTGAAGTTTAATTATAGCATTCAAGTTTGATTCTTTTAATTTAATTAGAGCATTATACTTTGATTTGATTTTAATATGGTATCATAATTTAATTTGATTATAGTTATAACGTTGTACTATACTATGTTGCTATTAACGTCAATTTATATCGTAGTGTATGGGTTTTGATCCTATTAGCATCAAGTAATCTTGAGTAGGGTTTATTAAATTTCCAATTGGGTTGGGTTGACCCGAATCCATTTTAGGTGGATGTCACATCGTAGATTGTCTAAGGGCTTAGACATAGCAATAGTTTTGCTGCAATATTCATGAGTATTTTTGAAATGGGGACTTAAGTATTGGATTAACCCACGCTTAGAGAATTACTTAATGGATTTTATCACGAGTAATTTTGAGACGATAATGTCTTATATTCTTGAAATGAAGATATATGAGTTGTTGTTTACAAGTCAGTTGTGCATTGATAATACGTAAACACATCAGTAACTTGATGTTATAAAACATATTGTTGTGTGTGATTTGATGAGTAAATAGTGCAAGCATATAAGTCGAAGTTTATCCTTTCCTTTTGACCTAATGGGAAAAGCGATATCTGTGGGACCCTAGATGATTTGATGATAACAGCTAAAGCGCTTAGCCAAGCCTAGACTGAATTGATGTGTTCAATTGGTAGTTTGATTTCAGTCGTCACAAATCAGAAATCGGGAAACAAATATTGGACAGAGAGATTGATTATAATCCATGTCTCAAGTCTATACGGTATCATGTAGAACATAGGAATATTTGATCACTTATCTTAGGACATGTCACTGATTGGTCAAAGTTCGACATCGGCTTTTGGTAGCTACAATTTGCTAGTCGATTTGGTAGTTATACTAGCAGTTATAGTTATTAGAGTTATCCAAGTGGGAGACTGTTGGATTAGGTGTCTAAGCCTATAACTATAATTGGTATAAACTTGAATTGATAGTAGCACAGTCCTTTTGGGGTGCCTTAAACCTGACGTTTGAATAGGGTGACTTTCAGAGAAAGAAGATTGATTTATTAATTTATTACTTGGTTAATAAATTGATTAGATATCAAAATAAATGATTTATTAATGTATTGTGGAAATAATATATTAATTATAAATCATATTGTTTAATTAATATTTAATCAAAAATTAATTTGGAATTAATTTTGGGGTTGAAGGAATTATTTAAAACTGTAGGGACTAAAGATGACAATGTTCAATTGTTGAACTTTGGGAAATTGTAGAACCTCCTTAAAGAGGGGGGAATGAATTCTAGAGTGTCTCTAGGGTTTCTTGGGCTCTAAGGGTGCCTTGGATGCCTTAGGGGTGAAGTTAAGGGATTAGGGTTATCTTAGATATACATGCCTTATCCAATACCTTCCTAACACCTATATAGACCCTCATTAGGGTTGAATTTCATGGATGACTCCTCTAAGAGGCTAAGGGCCGAAAGAAATTTTTCTCTATTCTCTCTGTGTGTGTGTGTGTATATATATATATATATATATATATATATATATATATATATATATATATAGTTTTCCTTGGTTGCTAGGTTTGTTTGTTAACCATTAGAGGCGTGACACTTGTGGCGCTTACTACCAAAGGTTTTCAAGGAGGAATTCAAGATTTTTTACAATAATAATCTTAAAGGTATGTATCCTAACCCTAGTTTATTATTAATTTCGAAAAATTACATTTGCCTCATAGGGTTTCTTGATTTTGTGTTCAATGCTTGTATGTCTAATAGAGAAAACGTAGATCCAACAAATAGGGTTGCGTGTACACATATGAATTGTTTGCTATGCTCAAAACCCATCAAATTTCGGCTATGCCTTAGAAAGGAGTAGTGGCCAAAAATTTGATCCAAGGGGGTCCTTTTATAGTTGAATTAAGAAACCCTAGATAACCCTAATTTGAATATTATATTAATATCTCAAATTTGGTAATTATCTACTCCCTAATTATCTATAAGGGATATTTTAGAAATTCTAGAATTATCCTCCCAGAACTGTCCACCTCTTATGAAGGAAGATTCTGGAACCTCTTGTTCGGCTATTGAACAATTCCAATTAGACCCCACACTTTTAATTAATCCAATTAATCCCAAAATTAGTTCTAATTAATTATTAATTATATAATATTATTTCTAGTTAATATATTATTTTGACAAGATATTAATAAATTCATTTATTGCTATTCAATAATCATAAAATAAATCAATAAATCAGTCTCTCTCTCTCTCTCTCTCTCTCTCTCTCTCTAAAAGTCATCATATTGAATTACTAGGTTTGAGGGCAACCTAAAGGGGCTTTTCTAATAATTCAAGTATATACTAATTCAGTTATTAGTTTAGACACCTAATACAACAGTCTCCCTCTTGGATAAGTCTATAATTGTAATTACTAGTATAACTTCTAAATTAAACAATAAAGAGTGCTTCCAAAGCAACTGCCGAACTCTGAATTGACCAGACGTTGGCCCTAAGATAAGTGACCCATTATTTCTCCGTTCTTCAAGATCTCTTATAGACATGAGACATGGATTAGAATCAATCTCATTATCCAAATTTTGTTTCCCAATTTCTGATTTGTGATGACGACATAAGACTTAAAATTGAACACATCAACTGAGTTCTGTCTGGGCTCAACACTATAATTCAACACCAAATCACCGAGGGGCCCAAAGATATCGCTTTTCCTGTTAGGGAAAAAGGAACGAATAAACTTTTACACATATGCTTGTATCCTTTACTTACCAAATCATATATGACACTGTGTTTTATAACATCATGTTACTGATGCATTTTTTCAACACCAATGCAAAACCAACTTGTAAAATACAACTCATATATCTCTATTTTAAGAATATAAGATTTTATTGTCTCGAAATTACTAGTGATATAATCCATTAAGTAATTCTCCGAGCATGGGTTTATCCAATACTTAAATCTCCATTTCTAAGTACTCATGAATCTTGTAGCAGTACAATTGCTATGTCTAACTCCCTTAGACAATCTACAATCCAATTCATGATAGTCTTAATTCACTACTTACTTCCAAAAAGTATGAGTGATTGTGGAATTTGAATAATTACATTATTCGAGAAGTAAAACATGCAAAACAAAACACAAGAATAATCAATTGACAAAGGCAGTAAAAAAACTCATAAATAATCTCTATTATTTAATCACCAAAATCCAATTACATTTATTTTGTTATAAGTTTCAAACTTCTCATCTAACTACTAAAACTAATATCATCTCTCAAACCAATGATTCTAGCATGATGATTATGCTTAACCATACTCAGAGCCTTCGTCAAAGGATCTGCAGGATTCTTTTCTGATGATACTCTCTTTACAATGAGGTGACCTTCTTCTACTCTATGTCTGATGTAATGGTACTTTCTGTCAATATGTCTTGGCTTTCCATGGTCTCTCGGTTCTTTAGTCAAAGCAACCACACCTTCATTACCGTAGAAAGGTTCCATTGGCTCTTGAATTGTTGGAACTACTCCAAGATCTCCGATAAATTTCTTCAGCCAAGCCGCTTCCCTTGCCGCTTCACTTGCAGCTATGTATACTGATTCACACGTAGAATCAACCACCATATCTTGCTTGAAACTTTTCCAAGTAACTTCTCCACCATTTAATAGAAACACTCAGCCCGACTGAGAATAAAAGTTTTCTCCATATATCTGGAAGCTGGCACCACTATACCAATTTAAGCTCAATGTATTACTGCATCTAAAGACTAGAATCATATTCTTTGTCCTTCCCAGATATTTGGTAATGTTCTTTACTGCTATCCAATGAGCCCTACCAGGATTTTACTGATAGCGACTGACCATTCTTAAAGAAAAGGACACATCAGGACAAGTACATGTTATAGCGTACATGATCGATCCTATAGCTGAAGCATAAGGAACCTGACTCATATCAGCTATCTCCTCATCCGTACTTGGGCTAAGAGTCTTACTCAATTTGGAATTGCTCTAAATAGGTAGCTCTCATTTCTTGGAATTTTCCATACTAAAACATTTTAGTACCTTGTCCAATTATGTTCTTTGACTAAGTCCAATTAGTATTTTCTTTCTATCTCTCAAAATTATTATCCCGAGAATATAGGCTGCCTCTCTTAGATCCTTCATAGCAACTCACTTCTCGTAAGGTTGGAACGTTGTTTTTTTATTAGTAGTATGTGATCAACATACAATAATAGAAAAGTTACTATATTCCTAATAGCCTTGACATTCACTCAAGACTCACCCTTACTTCTACAGAAACCAAGCTCTTTCACTTTCTCATGGAAGCAAAGATTCCAGCTGCGAGACGCTTATTTTAATCCATAGATTCAAGCTTACACACTCTATTGGGAAACTTTGCAACAACAAAACGCTCTGGCCGACTCATGTAAACATCTTCAACCAACTTCCCATTTAGGAAAGCGGTTTTGACTCCATCTACCAAATTTCATAATCATGAAAGGAAGCTATGACGAGCATTATCCTAATAGACTTTATATTGGCCATTGGTGAGAAGGTATCATCATAGTTAATTCCAAGGGTTTGAGTAAAGCCCTTCACAACTAGTCGTGCCTTGAATGTGTGCACATTTCCATCTATGTCGGTCTTCTTCTTAAAGATCCATTTGGACCCGACTGTATTGCGATCGGGTACATGATCAACCAAATTCCAAACTTGGTTATCATACATATACTTGATCTCGCTGTCGATTGCCTCTTTCCACTTTGAATCCTCAAGGCCCAGCATTGCTTCCTTGTAGTTAGTTAGTTCTTCCAAATTTACCAGTGTACGATCACTGATAAACATATCACAATATGTAGTTATATGGAAACCATAAAACTGAGGTGGCATGCTAACTCTAGTGGAACGACGGAGAGATAATGATTTCTCAACTGGCTCAACTGGAATTTCTTCCTCTGGTTGAGTGTTAGTGTCTTCTAAGGTTCTTTCATTGGTTGACTCTTGAATCTCTTCAAGTTCAATTGTGCGCCCGCTGTCTTCTTTACATATGAGCTCTCTCTCGCGAAAGACTCCTCTTCGTACTACAAAGACCACGTTCTCACTAGGTCCGTAGAAAAAATATCCAAAGGAATTTTGTGGTTTGCCAATGAAAATATACATCTCACTTCTGGCTTCTAGCATGTCATGAGTCTCTCATCTAATGAAAGCTTCACAACCCCAAACTTTGATATTTGCCAATGAGGGAACTTTCCACATCCATATCTCGTGAAGTGTTTTGGCAACCTCTTAGTAAGGAAAAGATTAAGGATATGGGTGGCTGTCTCTAAGTTATGCCCCCATAAAGAGATGGGAAGAGTGGCTTGACTCATCATGGAACAAACCATGTCGAACAAGGTCTGATTGTGCCTCTCAGCCAAACCATTAAATTTTGATGTTCTTGGAGGAGTCAGTTGTGAAACTATTCCACATTCCTTAAGGTAGTCATGGAACTCGATGCTAAGATATTCTTCTCATTTATCAGACTGGAGCATCTTTATCTTCTTGCCTAATTGATTCTAAATTTCATGTTTAAACTCTTTGAACTTTTCAAAGGTTTCTGATTTATCTTTGATCAAGTAGATATAACCATACCCGCTATAATCATCCGTAAATGTTATATAAAATCGATTAGCATCTCCTGTGGTGGATCTAAAGGGTCCATACACATCTATATATGTGAAGTCCAAAAAACCTTCACCTCTTTCACAAGATCCAGTGAAAGGTGATTTTCTCATTTTTCCCAAAATACAAGATTCACATTCGTCATCTGGCCTTAGGTCAAATGATTCCAACACTCCATCCTTTTGGAGTTGGGCGATGCATTTCTTGTTAATGTGCCCAAGATGACAATGCCACAAGCATGCATTGTCTAAACCATTAGATGAATCAATGTGAAACGCACTATTGCCTAAGCTATCAACACAAGTCACTATTTCATACACATTCAAATACAATGTTCTAAATAACGTGAGGCGTGGCTTGGCGGCAAGGTAAAAGTTAAGCCATGACAAGTCTTGGTGATCCATAGCGTTTTTCAAGGCGTGACTATTTTATATATATTAAAAGAGATAAATCATATAATTATTGATTTTTATCAAGTGTATCAAGTTTTTAGAAGTGTTATATTAGTATTTAATATAAAAAGTTAACAAAAGCTCAATTATTTTAGGCCCGATAAAAAAATTCAAAATTCAAAAAAAACAAAAAATGCTCGCGCCTTGACAAAAAACTCGCGCCATATCGTGATAAGGCGCACCTTGCCACGTTATTTGAGCGCCACACTTAACAAACCCGCTTTGGATGTTTTCGTAACGGCTACACCACGCCTCGTGCCATGGCACGCCTTAAGGCGCGCCATGGCGCGTTTTTTAGAACCATGTTCAAATATAAAAACACCATTTTTATAAAGTAAAATTGTACCATTCAAATCATTAAACGAGTAACAAAAACCTTGTCTGAACCATGCATGAAATAAAATAATGTTTCTCGTCATTTTTGAAGAATAGCAACAATCATTCAAATATAAACTAACATCTCTACTAAGCATACGATGATAACTCCCAATCTTGGTAACGTAAGAAAATCGCCTATTCCCCATGATCAGATTTATCCTCCCATGCTCCACCCTTCACTTTCGTTTAGTCCCTGAAAAGCAAAACAAATGTGCAAACCACATCTTGTATCAAGGACCTAAGAATGAGTAGATTGTGAGTTATTATTTTGAATAGTGTATATACCTGATGATTATGGCTTCACCTTTCCATCCTTGATGTCTTGCAGGTATTTGGGGAAGCTCCTCTTCCAATGGGCATTTTCATTGCAATAGTAGCAAGTGACCTTTTTGGGATCAATGACAGCTGGAATGTCTAAAATAGGATCACTTTTAGTCCGTTGCTAGATGAACCAACATGGGCCTTGCCCTTACAACTAGCTTTAGGAGCAATCTTCCTTTTCTTCCTTTTGCTTTGCCCAATGGCGAGAACAGGAGCACTAGTAGTAGTAGGGACTTGTTTCTTTCCCTTCATTCCTGACTCAACAGTCTTTAGCAAGTTATGGAGTTTGGCCAATGTGGTTTCTGTGTTGTTCAAATGATAGGCCAAAATGAACTGATCATAAAAACTTGGCAAGGATTTCAAGACCATGTCAATAGTCAACTCCTCATCGAACTGCACATTTATCCTAACAAGGCGATCCACGTACTTTTGCATTCTCTGCACGTGATTGCACACATACTCTACTTCTTTCATCTTGCAAGCCATGAGAGATTTGAACGCTTCATATTTCTCTTGACGAGCTCTCTTGTGGTACTTTTCCACAAGGTGATTGTTCATATAAAATGGCCAATAGTCCTCATAGAACCTCTGCAATTCGGGGACCATAGTTGTGACCATGATGCAAGCAACTTTTGTTACATCGTTGTAGTGTTTCTTGTAGGAGGCTAGTTGTTCTGGAGTAGCACTAGATTCGTCGATTTCAACAATTTTTTCTTCGAGTACATACTCTTTGCCCTCGAATCAAAGAGCCATCTTTATGTTATGTATCCAATCGTTGTAGTTGGTGCTATCAAATGTAACCTTGTACACGATCGAGAGTAGGGAGAAAGTCGAGTGGTTGGTAGACGAATAAGATGCAGAAGCATCACCATGAGTAGACATCTATACAGAAAAAGGTAGTTTTAGTTAGATTATAAAATAATTGTCAATATTTAATCCATAATAAATATTTGAGGCTTGGACTAACTATGCAATTCACAATCTAAAATAGGGATGCCGTAATCTAATTGTAAATTTTATAAAGGTAGGTAAATGCAATTTACCAATCTCAATCAAAATGAAATTCCTAGATCTTTTGAGATTCATTGAATCTTGTAATATCCCGATGACGAGGTATTTTCAATTTTAACCCTATGTATGAAGGAATATTGCAAGAATGGCACAGAGTCACATTTTGGTGATTTTGGCCAAAGACCTAGTATGCTGGGTGTACGTTGTGTACGCTCGGCCTACTAGGGCTGACCTTAGTACGCTAAACATACACCGCGTTGGCAGGGCGTACATGAAGAATCCTCAAACTCAAACTTTTAAGGTTTGGTCCATATATAACCATAATTATCACCTCATATGTCATTCCCTCATCAGCCTCCATTTGAGAATATGTCCCTCTAGCTAACCCTAAGTGAGAAGAGTGCATCTTCAGCTTATCTTTGTGTTTTGTTGTATTCTTGAAGAAGAAGAAGGTGGTGGGAAGAACTTGGAGCTTGGAAGCCACTTGGATCTGAGATTCTTTCCTTGTTGGCAACCTCCAGGAGGTAAAAAGCTCATAACTTGATCATCTTATCTTGTTGATCTACCCATTTCTTCATTTAGGGCATTTTGGTCCCAACTAGGACGATTCTTGAGCATGTGTTACATCCCGAGAGAAGGTATGTATCGATGACCCTTACTTTTATTGAATTTTCAAAACTAGCCCTTAATTGAGAAAAGGGTGGCAAATGAGTACGCGGGGCGTATGCATGTGTACGCTAAGCGTACTCATATGCGTATTATGGATGCGGAGGCCACCTAGTACGTTGGGCGTACTAGGCTCAGAGTGTAAACCCTAATTGTGTTTTGTGTCCCTATTTAAGGAACATGATGGCCTCATTTCCAGCCACCATTTCCAGCCTTCAACTCCCCTCAAACCCTAAATCCCGTTTTCATAGCTTGTGTGAGCATTTGAGGCTTATTGAGTGATCTTGTGGGATTCTTTTGTGAAGAAGGAGCTTTGAAGGAAGAAGAGTTGGTGTCTAAGGTTTTGGATCTGAGTTTCCCTGTGGTTGGTGTATCATAAAGAGGTATCAAGCTCAAAGCTTTCTCATTGTTTTGATTAGTTCATGTTTTGGTCCTTTTTTTAGGATTTTATGTCCCAAGCTTGAAGCTTTATGAGTTTGATGAACTACAGAGCATAATACATGTCCATTTAGGTGTTTCTAGTCGTTTGGACTCATAAAAATGAGATCTTCGTCGTTAAGATCTCTCCATGCATGAGATATGAGGACCTTTGTGAGTAAAGGATTAGAGTTTATGAGTGTTAGACTTGTCCAGGCATGCTAAGGCTTAAAGTCACTAACTTTATGGAGTAATGGACCTTATTCAGCCCAGATCTATAGTAGTAGCAATGGTCTTAACGGATTAAGACTAAAATAGTGAAAAAAGGAAATTTGGGGAGTACGCCGTGCGTAATCCCTGCTACGCGCAGCGTAGCGCTAAGCCACCATGATGCATGCATGACTGGCTGTACGCCCAACGTACACGCTGGGTGTTGACTTCCACTGACTTTTAGGTTATTGGTCAAGTTGTGGACTTTGGAGGCCATGGAGGGGTAAAATGGTCTTTTACCCTTCCGAGGTTTAGTAGAGAAACTTAACCTAACATCTTTTGGGGGTTGTTAATTGAAGGGTTTTGAGCATTCTAACAGTCCTAAGGTGTACATTCAACCCTAGAAACCTTGGATCTATGTTTGTCTAAAATACATGCAAAATTTGATTTCCAAGGTTCTTAATCCTATCTAGCATACATGGGGAACTTATAAACATAAAAGATAGCTAGAATTACATACCTTGTAGTTGATTTGATTCCTTGAAAACCTTGAGAGCGTAGCACCCCAAGTGTGATGCCTCAAATGTTTCACACAACACCAAAGCTATTGGAATGACTTATGAGAAATGTAGAACACTTCTAAAATCGGCTTGCCCTCTCTCTTTCTTAGTGTAACCGATTTTGGCGAACATAAGGATCCTTATATAGTGTGTTACAATTAGGGTTACACCATGTAAACCCTAATGTAACATGGCTTTTCATTTCCATGACCCATGGGTTCCATAACCACCATGGAGCATCCTATGGGTTTTAGCCCAACTTGATAATCCATGTAGCATTTGCTCACTATACAAGTATGGATAATTTACAGAATCAACCCATATATTTAATTATTCTTATTTTGATCACTTAATTAATTCCAAATTAATTCTTGATCAATACTAATTAAATAATATTATTAATATATTAGAACTTATAATATATTAATAAACCTTAAGTGTTATTTCTCTCATTTTAGTCTATCCAAATGCATGATGCCATGCAACCCAAATGGACCATGCCAAACCGGGTCAAGTACATACCAGAAATAGTTATGGACTTAAACACCTTATCCAACAGTGTCCCACTTGGATAAGTCTAATAACTGTAACTGCAAGTATGACTTCAGGAACCGATCAGCAATCGTAGCTCTTTCAAGGTCTCGCGGAACTGAGATGATGATGATATGCAATTTAAGATAAGTGATCATATAATCCTCTGTTCTGGATATCAGCCGGACAAATACATGGAACAATGTCTTACTTATTGTCCAGCAGTTTGTTTCCCGATTTCCGATTTGTTTGACAAGAACTTAATCGAACACATCAATTTAGTTCTGACCGGGCCCGGTACATGGGTCAAAACAAAATCATCGAGGGGCCCAGATATCGCTTCTAATCCAAGAAGGAACAGATAAACTTTGACTCGTATGCTTTTTCTACTACTTGTTGAATCATACACAAAGGCACGTTTTATAACATCGAGTTACCAATGCGCTTTCGTACAATCAATGTATAACCAACTCATAGGCGACAAGTCATATCTCTAGATTTGAAGACTTATATGATATTACCGTCTCGCGATCACTCGAGATAAATTCCATGAAGTGATACCAACGACCTGTTGGGTTATGAGCATTCTAACACTCCTAAGTGTACATGCAACCCTAAATACCTTGGATCTATGTTTTCTCTATTATACATACAATTATGAACATCCAAGGTATTATCCTAATCTAGCATACAAAATAATAAATATAACAAGATAGAATACATACCTCTTTGATGTAGAATGTCTTCATGAAGCTTGAGTGCCTAGTGCCCCAAGTGTGACACCTCAAATGGTTCACACAACACCAAACGCACTTGGAATAACTGGAGAGAAACTTGAACACTCCTTGAAATCATCTAGCCCTCACACTCATACATTAGTGCACGATTTCTTGAGCCATGGGATTCTTTTATATGGTGGCTATTAGGGTTACACCATGTAACTCATAACTTTACCCATTCCTTATGCTCCATGGATTTTAACCTCCATGGAGTATCCATGGGTCACCCCATGGACTTAGTCCAACATAAGGAATCTTGGATCACAAGCCCACATATATAAGAATGAATGATTTACACAATCAACCCATATATTTAATTAGTCTCCTTTTGATCACTTAATTAATTCCAAATTAATTCTTGATCAATACTAATTAAATAACCTTATTAATATATTAGAACTTATAATATATTAACCAACCTTAAGTGTTATTTCTCTCATTATAGTCTATCCAAATGCATGATGCCATGCAACCCAAATGGACCATGCCGGGTCGGGTCAAGTCTTACCAATTATAGTTATGGACTTAGATATTAATCCAACAGTCTCCCACTTGGATAAGTCTAAAACTATTATTGCGTATGACTTCAGGAACCGATCAGCAATCGTAGCTCTCAAAAGCTTCTGTCGAACTCTGACCTTGTCGATGAACTCTGACCTTTGTCAATGACTTGTCCATTAGATAAGGGATCATATATTCCTCCATTCTAGATATCATATGGACTGAGACATGGATTATCAATCATTCTCTCTGTCCATTTGTTGTTTCCCGATTTCCGATTCATGATGACTAACTGATTGAACAAATCAAATCAGTCCTGGCTTGGCCAAGCACTCACATGTATCATCTTTAAATCATCGAGGGGCCCACAGATATCGCTTTTATCCCGAAGGTAAAAGGAATGGATAAACTTCGACTCATATGGCTTGTTCTACTACTTGTTGAATCATACACAAATGCACGTTTTATAACATCGAGTTACCAATGGGTTTTCGTGCAATCAATGTATAACCAACTCATAGTAACAACTCATATCTCTAGGTTTGAAGAATATAAGATATTATCGTCTCATGATCACTCGTGATAAAATCCATGAAGTGATTCAAATGAGCGTGGGTTGAATCCAATACTCAGAACTTATGAGCACTCATGAGTGTTGTAGCACCACTTTGTCCACCAACTTGGACCTCTACAAACCAACCCATGACAGTCTTGATTCATATCTACTTCCAACATATGACCGACTGTGGATGGTTTGAATAACTTAATCATTCAGGAAGAGCGACTTAGTTATTCTGGAAGTCAAAACATGCAAAGTGAAACACAAGAATAAATGAATCAAATATGGTATAAAACCCTATGAATATAAATAAACACTTTTATTTATCACCATACTGATTACTCATTATTCATTGTTTCGGTTTTATCAACTTTATACTTGAATTTAAAACAATAGTTGTCCCATGCTCCAAGCATGTACACTATGTTTTCTAAACACTAGTCATGCCATACACCAAGTATGCATACTATGTTTGTCTATGATCTTTACTTTGTAAAATAGATCAATTGAACATCACTCCAATGATCCTCTTTTCACAGTCCCAAATCCTTACTGCAAATGCAAGAATTCCAAATTCATGCCATTTACTGAAATCTGTTAGATTCTAAACTTATATGCATTGATCCTCTTAATGATTATGCACAAAGTCAGAAAGACTTGACAACAATCATTACAGAGCATTCCAAAGGAGATCAGCTCTTTGGAAACATCCTTCTTTCATTAAGTTTCCTAATCTTACACAGATTGAATAATTTCTAACTTTGAAACATTTCCATATTCCATTTTGACTATCACTTCTGAACAAGAGTTGCCTCCTTACAGATTATGTCAATATGGTCCTTCCTGAATTAACATTATACTTCCAACTGTCCTTGAGCAACCAATCTTTGGTAAACCTTAGATTTTCCTCGACAATTGCTTAATCATTTTAGTCATATCCAATTCTAGACCTTTTCCCTTCATAATGCCCCAGGCATTTGGAAAATTTTAGAAAGGATGAATATAGCACATGTAATCGATCCTATATCCGAAGCATATGGGACACGATTCATGATGTCTCACATAAAGACTAAACCAGTCTTTTGCTATAATATTTCCATTTCAATTTGCCAAGTTCTCAAAATTCAGATTATGAAAAGGGATGCCGTAATCATAATCGAATTTTAGAACGCAGATAATAGACCCATATATAGAATTTCCTTATGTTGAGCCATTCCAACATGAAATTCATATATATATCGTTGATTAAATACGATTAAAATCTCAATCTAAGCTTTTAGAATTGAAATGAAGTATAATTTCCTCTCCCTTAATTATAGCAAAACAACTTTTTCAACCCATGCAACCTCACGAATTGAAACTTTTGATTTCTATATTTAACATTGCTAACTTGCAACCTTTGTCATAATTATCATGCTCCCACTAACATGATGATTATTAGCATAACACTTATGCTCCCACTAGCTTTGACATGTACTCAGAAATCAGCTGACTTTCTTACCAAAGTTCAGATTTCTGATACTAGATTGTTTTGATAAAACTTTATCAAAATCATACACCTCTCTTAGATAGCTCACATGTGTGTCTAAACAATTTTAGAACTATGAAAAGGGATGCCGTAATCATAGTCTCAATTGTTTAGACCTTTGCCACTTCTCACAAGTCCATGTTAGTGTGCCGGTAAACCACACACGCTCCACTAACGACTTTGAGAATGCAAATATCACAATTACTATCTAGCTAAAATCTACTTAGTGAAAGTGTTTCCTCACCATCATTTTCATGAATAGGAGAGAAACCTTATGACACTTAGATTTAATAGCGTATGTGTTCTTATCCATGTGATTTTGTCAAAACCATAATCACAAGACAAGGTTAGTGACAAATCCAAACTCATATTGATTAAACTTGTGCAATCTTAAATTCTTGCCATTTGGCAGCTCAGGAGCCTGCCATTGCTTCCAAGTAGTTGTGCAACCAATTGAGAACTCTCAGAACTCCTATGCAAAGCCAACTTGAATAGGCACAAAAATTTCAACACGATAGGTTAAAACCTCAAGTCGTGTGCTAGTAAAGGACATTAGGTTTTATTCTTGATTAAGTCTTGAAACTTTCAAGAGCTTTAAGACTCCCACTGTCCTCTTGACATATAAGACTCCCTTGTCAAATATTCAAGAGATAGTGCAGATTCTTTATCAAGACTAACACTTTACACAATTGGCCTAAGTTGGTCTCTGTTTTATCCAAAACATCACAACTTACCAATTTCAAATGTACAAGAATAGATAACCTTTTACTCTTACATTTGACTAGTGTTAACAAACCCTCTTTAAGATATGTCACTCAAGTTACAATCTTGGAGTATGACTCTAAGAATTGTTTTGGAACGAAGTATGACTCATCTTTTTGATTTAACCATTTCAACAATTCATGACTCCTCTTCTTAGTCATAAGAATGCACTAAAATGACTTTAGAGGACCAATTGTGATATGGTATCTTAATCATTAAGATGATCATAAACATGATATTAAAGTATTCTCCCATCTTTTCATATTTGAGAAACTTTTATCTTTCTGCCATACTTTGATTCTTCTTATTCGTTCTGTCTCACATTGAAACTTCTCCAATGCTACAGACTTATACTTAAACTTATAAGTATAACCATATTTACTGAACTTAAGTAAATCATGACGAATAGTCTTCTTAATCTTTTGTGTTGGACTTGACCAGTGCACAAGAATGTGTACTCGATCCCTTAGTCCTTTCCTTATTCACATAAGGAATTAGTCTTAATTTTCCAAGCTGAAAGTTCTCATTCATCATACTATACAACTTGCATGATTCCAAGTTTCGGTCCAATTGAACCTTGGGTGATGAGAATCTTTCCTTATTTGGTAATATTAGACACTACCACAACCGAAAGAATCAAATCCATTTTTCCAATAATGCTATCAATGGAATCTTATAAGCAACAACTTTTCACAAATGCCATTGTAAGGATACTTAAAATAAATAAAATCAAAACCTTTTTCTTTTATTTTAAAACTTTGCGGAAAAACTTATCCTTACAATCCATATGAAAACCTTGTTGTTATCTATTCCTAAGCAATATAAATATCATAACTCTTAAGTAATAGCCCAAAATTCTGATCACAGAACCATGCGATTGAAATCCATCTTCGCGATCAGAATCAGCATGTACTTAATAGAGTTAGACAATGGACTTTACCTGAAGTAGAGCCAAACTTATTGACTTTAACATCCTTAGGTAAATTTGGCAGCTTCGTAACCAATGCCCCTTCCTTTGGCAATAGTTACCTATGGACCCTTGATAATGGGACTATCTCAGACTTCGCCTCTCTCTTTACCATTGGGTCAACCGAGTTGACTATGGCCGATCCCTTTCCATTGGGAAGAGAGAGCTTTACTGGATATCCAATGTCATCATTGTCAATGTCTATACCGTTTTAGGAAGTTGATCTTAGCAAATAGATAAGATCATTAAGGGTCTTGTCTTAGTCTGTTTCATAGGATTCCCAAAAGAACTCACTATGTGACTTAGAAAGTAGTTGAGCCACCAACTTTCTCAAGACTTTGACACCCAACTCTCCCGGCTTGTCAATATGTGACTACATCTCCAAGATGTGATCACACCTAGACCTTGCCTTGCCAATAGGGCTTGAGTGACCTTAAACTTTTTAGGAACTTGTGGGTTAGGGAGAATAATTGGAGGAGGTGAAAGAAGTATGATATCCATGGGACATCATCTTCATTTAGGAAAGCTTGTTTCAAGAGATTTGGGAAGATCATAAATGTCTAGACCAGACATCTTTTTGGGAGATATTCAAGATAGTTGATTTAAAGTCCTTAATATGACACCCAATATGAAATATTAAGGCTAGGACCCAACAAACTATTTTATAACTTAGAAGAGGGATGCCGTAATCCAAGCTATAAAATATTTGAAGGTAGGTGAATGACGATTCACCAATTTCCACCATGAAAAACGAAATAATTTATTAGGTTTTAATTGGATTTGAAAGTCCTAGATCTTTGAGATTCATTGAACTGTTCAAAGGCATGTTTCAATCTCGAGTGTGCCCTTCAGGTTTTGTGACTGGGATGCCGAGGATCACAAAACAAGGTGTGAATAACCATGCAAATATACTTGGTACCCTTAATATTTACCTCTTAATCAGTGTGCCGGTTAACCACACACGCTCCACCGATACTATGATAAATATTAAGTTACCCTTTGCCTACCTTGTTAAGTCCAAGTTAGTGTGCCGGTTAACCACACACGCTCCACTAACGGTTTAAACAAAGTGCAAAGTGTAATTTCATGGATTAGCACCTTATTCACATTTTCCTAAGTAACTAAGATTGGGAATTTATAAGTGTTTAGTTACTTAGTATTTATCATTAATACTTTTAATGAAGGGAGAATTATAGTCCTTGTCCTACCCGTTCGGCTAACGACCCTCCACCAGTCAAGGAAGCGGTGGGTGAGAGTGGACACCCATTAAACTGCCATTTTATAGGCAGTAACCTTATACCCCCCTTATAGACCGGCTTCGTGAATGAGGCCTACTAACGGTAAGACTGACTTTACTCTTATACATATATATAAATATTATTAACTTATAATATTATAAAGTATAAGGGTTGAATTTTAACTTTTAAAATTCTAAGAGCTAACTTGGAATTAAAGTATTCATAAGTGAAAATTTTTCAAATTCCAAAACTTGAGGGAAAGTTTTGAAACTATTCAAAACTAATTAATTCCATAACTTATGAGTTTAAAGTAGTTTTAAAAAAAAAAAAAAAACTCTTCAAGTTCCATAACTTGAGGACAAGTTATGAAAGACTTTAAACTAATTAATAAAAAAAATAACTTTTTTTATTGTAACTTATGGAACTAATTAAGGTTACACTTTTTTTTAATTTAATGAAGAGACTCTTCATTTTGTAACATTTGCCAACTTTTATGAGTTTTATGATTCTTAAATGTGACTTTTCATATAACTTGAGGACAAGTTACAAAAACACACTTTGGAATCAACTCTTAGATTAAAATGGATTGAAAACAACTATTTCACACAACTTTTCTATTAATCTAAGAACCTCATAAGAACAAGATAATTCAAATCATCAATCTTCAAGAAATTAGCATGAACATACAAACTAATACAAATCTTGAAATTATGACAATTATCTTAGAAATTGGATTAGCATGAACATTACCACATCAAAAACAAGTTTATAAGTCCAAAAACATCTTAGGGTAATGTTCCTAGTCCAATTCCAGCGAAAACAATCGAATATATGCATCCAACTCGATTTTTCAGCTACTTTTGCAAGTATAACAAGAAAACAAGCCTAGGCTCTGATACCACTGTTGGGTTATGAGCATTCTAACACTCCTAAGTGTACATGCAACCCTAAATACCTTGGATCTATGTTTTCTCTATTATACATACAATTATGAACATCCAAGGTATTATCCTAATCTAGCATACAAAATAATAAATATAACAAGATAGAATACATACCTCTTTGATGTAGAATGTCTTCATGAAGCTTGAGTGCCTAGTGCCCCAAGTGTGACACCTCAAATGGTTCACACAACACCAAATGCACTTGGAATAACTTGAGAGAAACTTGAACACTCCTTGAAATCGTCTAGCCCTCACACTCACACATTAGTGCACGATTTCTTAAGCCATGGGATTCTTTTATGTGGTGGCTATTAGGGTTACACCATGTAACTCATAACTTTACCCATTCCTTATGCTCCATGGATTTTAACCTCCATGGAGTATCCATGGGTCACCCCATGGACTTAGTCCAACATAAGGAATCTTGGATCACAAGCCCACATATATAAGAATGAATGATCTACACAATCAACCCATATATTTAATTAGTCTCCTTTTGATCACTTAATTAATTCCAAATTAATTCTTGATCAATACTAATTAAATAACCTTATTAATATATTAGAACTTATAATATATTAACCAACCTTAAGTGTTATTTCTCTCATTATAGTCTATCCAAATGCATGATGCCATGCAACCCAAATGGACCATGCCGGGTCGGGTCAAGTCTTACCAATTATAGTTACGGACTTAGACATTAATCCAACACGACCGCGGGTTGGGTCCAATACCCAGAACTTATGAGCACTGATGAAGTGTTGTAGCATATCTTGCCATGTCTAGCCACATGGCCCTCTACAAGCCAACTTCATGACAATCTTAATTCATATCTACTTCCAACATATGACCGACTATTGATAATTTGAATAATATGTAAAACATAACATAAATATTCTAGAAGTCAAAACATGCAAAAGAAATAATAGTAAACGATTGACAAAAGATAGCAACACTTTACTCATAAATAAACACAACTTTTATTCATCATCAAATGTCAATTACACTTTACAAATTTCAAAGTTATCTAACTACTAAAACTAATATCATCCTTCAGCCCTATGCGCCTTGCATGCTGGAGATGCTTAGCCCTACTCAGTCCCTTCGTGAGGGGATCTGCTGGGTTCTCATCCAATGATACCCTCTTTGCCATGAGGAGTCCTTCTTCTATTCGATGTCTGATGAAATGGTATTTTCTGTCGATGTGTCTGGATCTCCCATGATCCCTTGGTTCCTTGGATAAGGCAACTGCACTTTCACTATCATAGAAAATCTCTATAGGCTCCTTTATAGTTGGTACAACTCCAAGGTCTCCAATGATGTTCTTTAGCCATATAGCCTCCTTTGCTGCCTCGCTTGCCACTATATACTCTGATTCGCAAGTTGAATCAGCCACTATCTCCTGCTTGGAAATTTTCCAAGAAATTGCTCCTCCGTTTAAGGTAAAGACCCAGCCTGACTGAGAGCGGAAATTATCCCTATCAGTCTGAAAGCTAGCATCACTGTACCCCAATACTCTCAAGTCATCACTCCCACCGAGGGTAAGGACCCAGTCCTTAGTCCTCTGCAGGTACTTGAGAATGTTCTTTACCGCAGTCCAGTGAGCCTTGCCAGGGTTCCCTTGATATCTGCTGACCATGCTCAATGCAAAGGCCACATCAGGACGAGTACAAGTCATAGCATACATGATCGAGCCTACAGTGGAAGCATAAGGTACTCGACTCATTTCTGCTATCTCAGCCTCTGTACTCGGGCTCTGAGTCTTACTCAATCTGGTGTTACACTGGATAGGTAACTCTCCTTTTTTGGAATCCTGCATGCTGAACCTCTTCAGCAGCTTATCCAAATAGGTACTCTGACTAAGTCCAATTAGTCTTTTACTCCAGTCTCTCAGAATCCTTATCCCTAGAATATAGGCAGCTTCTCCAAGGTCCTTCATAGCGAAACACTTCCCAAGCCAGGACTTAACTTCCTGCAGAGTTGGGATGTCATTTCCTATGAGTAGTATGTCATCTACATACAGTACCAAAAAGCTAACTATACTCCCACTAGCCTTGACATATACACAAGACTCATCTTCACTCCTCGAAAAGCCAAACTCTTTGACTTTCTCATCGAAGCAAAGATTCCATCTGCGAGGTTCTTGCTTTAATCCATAAATGGATTTATCAAGCTTACACACTCTATTAGGGTACTCTGTACTGACAAAACTCTCTGGCTCACTCATGTAAACATCCTCAGCCAACTTTCCATTAAGGAAAGCGGTTTTGATATCCATTTGTCATATTTCATAATCATGAAATGCAGCAATGGCTAACATAACCCTAATAGACTTAATCTTCGCTACTGGTGAAAAGGTCTCATCATAATCAACTCCCGGAGTTTGAGAAAAACCCTTTGCAACCAATCGTGCCTTATAAGTGTGTACATTACCATCCATGTCGGTCTTCTTCTTGAAGATCCATTTGCACCCAACTATCTTGCGACCTGGTACATTGTCAACCAAGTTTCAAACTTGATTGTCATATATGGATTGTATCTCGCTGTCCATAGCCTCTTTCTATTTAGCAGCCTCAGGGCCTGCCATGGCTTCTGTGTAGCTGTTAGGTTCATCCAAACTCACCAGTGTGCTATCACTGATAAGTTTATCACCTTCCGTAGTAATATGGAAACCATAGTAATGCTTAGGTGCATTCCTAACTCTCGTGGAACGCCTCAGAGGTACAAACTCTTCTGTCGGCTCAACAGGAGTTTCCTCCTCAGGTTGATTGCTAGGGTTTGAGGTTCCTTCACCACTTGACTCTTGAATTTCCTCAAGGTAAATTTTCCTCCCACTGTTTCCTTGACTTATGAATTCTCTCTCTCTCGAAAGACTCCTCTCCTTGCTACAAAGACCACATTATCACTAGGTCTTTAGAAGAGGTAACCAAAGGATCTCTGTGGGTAGCCGATGAAAATACACCTATCACTTCGAGGTTCGAGCTTAGCGTGAGACCCGCGTCTCACAAAAGCCTCGCAACCCCAAATCTTGATATGGTCCAGATTGGGAACTTTTCCGATCCACATCTCATGAGGTGTTTTGGCAACCTTCTTTGTAGGGACTAGATTAAGGATATCGACGGCAGTCTCTAAGGCATACCCCCAGAATGAGATTGGTAGCGAAGCTCGACTCATCATGGAACGAACCATATCCAACAAGGTTCGATTGCGCCTCTCAGCCACACCATTTAGCTGTGGTGTCCTGGGAGGTGTCAATTGTGAGAAAATCCCAGATTCCTTAAGATAGTCAAGGAACTCTGTACTAAGATACTCACCACCTCGATCAGATCGAAGCATCTTAATATTCCTGCCCAATTGATTCTCGACTTCCTGTTTAAACTCTTTAAACCTTTCAAAAGTCTCTGACTTACGCTTGATTAAGTAGACATATCCATATCTACTATAATCATCTGTAAAAGTCACATAATAACGATTAGCATCCCTTGTGGCAGTTTTGAAGGGTCCATACACATCTGCGTGTACTAGATCCAACAAACCTTCACCCTTAGCACAAGAACCTGTGAAGGGTGACTTTGTCATTTTTGCAAGTAAGCATGATTCACAACTATCATCTGACTTTAGGTCAAATGACTCCAAGACTCCATCCTTTTAGAGTTGGCCTATGCGTTCCTTGCTTACATGTCCAAGACGACAATGCCATAATGATGCTTTATCCAAGTTATTATAATTAGTAGAATCAATACACAACACATTATTTCCTAAATTATCTACAACAGACACAACTTCATACACACCATCTGTAACGCCCGTAGATCCGGGCTAGTCAATTTAGAGATAATAGGGGTCGAAAACGACTTTTCGACAAAAGATTATTTAGAATAAATAATCTTAGCCAAGTTGTAGAGTATGTCTCAAGGGTTCCGTACATATAAAGAACGCCGAAATCCGAGTTATAATGAAGAAGTTATAACCCGTCGAAGTTTTACGGCAAAACGGCACGGCACCGGGAAGCGTAAATAGTGAATTTACGATAGGGAGAATTTTAGCCTTAGCGATCTAAACGAAAGTCGTAGAATACGTTAAACCAAGAGCGTCCATAAAAAGAACGCCCAAATCTGACTTCGTATGAGGAAGTTACGATTTTTCGAAGTTTCAGCTTAGCAGTGTACAACCCGAAATTCGAATATAAGATCGAGCGGTTTTTAGCCTACACAACCTAAACGAGAATCGAAGATCTCGTTAATAGTAGCATAACGATAAAAAGATAGACGAAAACGGATGTCGGATAAAGAAGTTATGAATTTTTAACGGACCAATCCTGTCCCGGCCTGTTAAAAATATAACTTTTAGAATAAATCAAAATTAGCCGACGGAGTCTAAACGAAAGATGTAGAGTACGTTCCCGCCTACGCGTGGATATAAAGAACGTCGAAAATGGAGCTCGTATGTGAAAGTTATGATTTTTAGAAGTCGGAAAGGGAATTTGCGAAATCTGTTGAGAAGTTGATGACGTGGCTCGATCAGGGCCGTCGCTTGCTGACCACGGTGCTCGCTTCGGATGATGACACGTCGTCCTTCGCATACGCCCCGCGTCCGAAGTCGGTACACCCCGAGTACCCTCGCCCTTATCCGTTCTGATATTGCGAGTCAGCTGTGCGAAGCTGGCATCCCTATCCGACACTACGCCCTGCATAGCTGCTGAGGCTATAAATAGCATGCGAGCCATTCCGAGTTTTTCACACCTTTCTTCACTCTCTCTCTAAGATCTTTCTCTCTCTAGAGTTCCAACCCCCCCCCCCCCCCCCCACACCCTAGGTAAAACCCCTAGCACCCGAGGGAAGCCCCGAGGCTCCCGGAGTCCCGAGAAAAAGGGTCTTTCGGTTTCGGAAACGCTGCTCCGAGCAAAGCCCGGTTTTTAATAAAACCCGCTGTAAGTGAGCTACGCCTACACAATTTTTAATATAGCTTTTAAATAATTATAGTAATGTTATTAGGTCCTTAAAATAATTATTTGGTCTATTATTATGAATTATATTAAGTGTTATTTAACGCTTATATAATAATAATAATAGCTAGACTATTAATTAGTCGCGGTTAACGTTAAAACTAAACCCTAGTGGTATTTATACTAGGTTTTGGTCGAGGAAAAATTGTTTTGAGATAACGAAGCGCTGTTCGAGTACCGAGTCACCACCTAATCAGGTGAGTGCATAGTTACTTTCATCTTACACATATATATGAAGTATTTAATATAAATTACGTGCTATGTGTTCATATTATCTGTATACTTGCTATCTATGCTGGATGAACGTTTTTATACATGTTTTAACTAATTTAAACTGTATATGTATTTTATATCTACAAATATGTTGGGTATAACATGGGTAGATAAATGTTGAGAGATAAAAGATGATGTGAGTAAACATTGGCAGCTATAGACTTAGTGCCTAATAAATAACATCGGCAGCTATGGAGTTAGCGCCTATTGGACAAATACTGGTAGCTATGGACTTAGTACCTGTTAGGAATTGGTAGCTATGGACTTAGTACCTATTAGGTAAACATAGGTAGCTATGGACTTAGTACTTGTTAGGTGTTGGTAGCTATGGACTTAGTACCTAGTAGCTATGGACTTAGTACCTGTTAGATAAACGTTGGTAGCTATGGACTTAGTACCTACACTGGTAGCTATGGATTTAGTACCCGATGAATGAACTTTTGCAGCTATGTAATTAGTGCATTGGCAGCTATGGACTTAGTGCCGGTCTTATAACCCTGGAAGCAAGGGACTTCGGAATAAACGAATAGATAACTCTTAGGGTAGACCCTTGAGAGTAAGGAAGATAATGGGGATGGGTAAATGGGGTTGATTGTTTGTTGATTAAACATAATAATTATATTATTGTGGGTTGAAAACCCTATGTACTCACCAGGTTTCCCAACCTGACCCACTCAAGCTTATTTGTACCATAGGTGTCGATATGAAGCTACTTTACACTGAGAGATTTAAAAGAGATGTAGATCACTAGTGTAAATGAATGTAAGTTCTGTTTATGCTTATGTTTCTGTATTGACGATGACATCCCAATGTTTTGAAAATGAATGAAATACATTTCTTCGGAAATGATTTAATAACGTATTTATCATGTTTTTCTGGGAACAAATTCCGCAACATTGTTATTAAAAGAGGTACTCTGATTTTTATAAAGCATAAACAAAAATCGGTCTTTTCTGGCCGTGAAAATGGGGATGTCACACCATCACAAGGTAATGCTTTAAAATAAAACACATTATTAAAGAAAACATTTATTCCACCAACTTCATTATCAAAAGAAAAGGTAAACCCTTGTTTGTACAAAGCATGAAAGGAAATAATATTTCTTGCCATTTCAGGCGAGTAACAACATTTATTCAAATCTAAAGTAAACCCACTACTTAGCAATAAAGAGTAAACTCCAATCTTGGTGACAGGTGAAGCTTTCCTATTCCCCATGATCAACTTTATCTTTCCATGCTCCACATTCTCACTTCTTCTTAGTCCCTGCAAATCAGAACAAATATGAATACCACAGCCGGTATCATGGACCCAAGAGTTAGAATAGGGTGAGTTATTAGATAATATAGTGTAAATACCTGCATGGTTGGGTTTTACTTTCCCATCCTTCAGATCTTGCTGGTACTTTGGGCAGTTCCGCTTCCAGTGCGCCTTTTCATGGCAATAGAAGCATTCAGCCTCTTTTGGATCAGAAGAAGGAGTGACGAAACCTTTCTTGGTTCCACTTGTAGAGGAGCCATCAAGGGTCTTACCCTTGGTACCCTTCGAAGGGTTCTTCCTCTTCTTCCCTCTACTTTTCCCGATTGTCAAGACAGGGGCGGATTTTTTAGTAGGAGTAGGAGTGGTAACAACCGACTTTCCTTTAAGACCACTTTCAACGGTCTTTAGGAGTCCTTGAAGTTTGCTAAGTGTAACTTCCTTCTTGTTCATGTGGTATGTCATGCGGAATTGATCATAACACGAAGGTAAGGAGTGCAAACTGATATCTATTGCCAACTCCTCGGGAAAGTTCACATTCAGCTTCATCAAACGGTCACATACCTTTGCATTTTCTGCATGTGGCCCGTGATGGGTTCACCATCCTTCATCCAGGTTGTTATCATGGAGGCAATGATTTCATATCGCTCTTGACGAGCACTCTGATGGTAGCGGTCTATCAAATCCTGGTGCATCTCAAAAGGATAGTAGTCCTCATAGGACTTTTGGAGCTCGGTTGTCATAGTGGCCAACATGATGCATGACACTTTGGTAGCATCTCTTTCATGTGCCTCATATTCAGCGATCTCCTCAGGAGTAGCAGATGGCTCGGGTACCTTAAGCTCCTTGTCGAGAACATATTCTTTATTCTCATACCAAGTGACCATCCTGATGTTCCTGATCCAATCTGTAAAGTTGGATCCATCAAAGATGACTCTCCCACAAAGGTTCATGAGAGAGAAAGAGCCGGTAGGGTTTGAGCCAGAAGCAGCATTGTTGGAAGACATCTGAAAAAGAAGAAAAGACAAGTTTAGTTTAGATATAAAGATAGTCCTTAATAAAAACACCCAAATGTAATATTAAGGCTAGGACCCAATCACAATATATTATAACTTAGAAGTGGGATGCCGTAATCTAGGCTATAACATATTTGAAAGGTAGGTGAATGACGATTTCCCAATTTCCACAATGGAAAAACGAAATATTAAACTATTAGGTTTTAATTGGTCTTAGAAACTCTTAGATTCTTTTGAGATTTATTTAAATTTTTCAAAGGCATGTTTCAATCTCGAGTGTGCCCTTCAAGTGTTGTGACTGGGATGCCGAGGATCACAAAACAAGGTGTGAAGTAACCATGCAAATTACTTGGTACCCTTAATATTTACCCCTCAATCGATGTGCCGGTTAACCACACGCGCTCCACCGATACTATGATAAATATTAAGTTACCCTTTTCCTACCTTGTTAAGTCTAGGTTAGTGTGCCGGTTAACCACACACGCTCCATTAACGACTTAATCAAAGTGCAAAGTGTAATTTCATGGGTTAGCACCTTATTCACATTTTCCTAAAGTAACTAAGATTGGGAATTTAAAAAACATTTAGTTACTTTATAATAATCATTATACTTTTAATGAGAATTTTTAAGTCATTGTCCTACCCGTTCGGCTAACGACCCTCCACCAGTCAAGGAAGCGGTGGGTGAGAGTGGACACCCATTAAGCTGCCATTTTATAGGCAACAACCTTATACCCCCTTATAGACCGGCTTCGTGAATGAGGCCTACTAACGGGAAAACGACTTGATCTTATACATATATAATTATTATTAAACTTATAATATGATAAAGTATAAGGGTTGAATTTTAACTTTTAAAATTCTAGGGGTTGGAACTAAAGTTTTTAGAGTGACTTTACATGTTCCAAAACTTGAGGGCAAGTTTTGTAACTTTACAAAACTTTTCATTTCATAACTTATGAGTTAATGGTTTAATAAAATGAGTGACTTTTCATTTTATGTAACCTATGTGTTTCTTTAATGGTCTTTAAAAGTGTGACTTTTGGTAATCCATAACTTGAGGATAAATTATGGATTCCATTAAAACACATAATGATCAAGAATTAAACTAATAAGCAAGTTACAAATAATTCCTATGATCTTCTAAACTCATAAGTTCATGAACAAGCATATCAACAATTTCAAGAATCATAAAATTAACCATATAAAAATTGAAAATTTGATAATAGCTATTGAAAATGGATTAGCATAACCATTACACCAGCTAAAAGAAGTTTTATAACACCAAAACAGTTTAGGGTAATGTTTCTAGTCCATTTCCAGCAGCAAAACTCGAAAATCTGCATTCTGAGGCTCCTACTCGTCGAGTGCATGAACCTACTCGACGAGTAGGATGAGTTTACTCATGGATTCGTCGAGTCCCCCCATGGACTCGGCGAGTTCATGCTGCAAACTGCAGAAAAACGAGTTTTTTCACAATTTTGCATCAAGTATCAAACAAAAAAACCAGTCTCTGATACCACTGAAGGGTTTTGAGCATTCTAACACTCCTAAGGTGTACATGCAACCCTAGAAACCTTGGATCTATGTTTATCTAAAATACATGCAAAATTTGATTTCCAAGGTTCTTAATGCTATCTAGCATACATGGGGAACTTATAAACATAAAAGAAAGCTAGAATTACATACCTTGTAGTTGATTTGATTCCTTGAAAACCTTGAGAGCCTAGCACCCCAAGTGTGATGCCTCAAATGTTTCACACAACACCAAAGCTATTGGAATGACTTGGGAGAAATGTAGAACACTTCTAAAATCGGCTTGCCCTCTCTCTTTCTTAGTGTAACCGATTTTGGTGAACATAAGGATCCTTATATAGTGTGTTACAATTAGGGTTACACCATGTAAACCCTAATGTAACATGGCTTTTCATTTCCATGACCCATGGGTTCCATAACCACCATGGAGCATCCATGGAGCATCCTATGGGTTTTAGCCCAACTTGATAATCCATGGAGCATTAGCCCACTATACAAGTATGGATGATTTACACAATCAACCCATATATTTAATTAGTCTTCTTTTGATCACTTAATTAATTCCAAATTAATTCTTAATCAATACTAATTAAATAATATTATTAATATATTAGAACTTTTAATATATTAATAAACCTTAAGTGTTATTTCTCTCATTTTAGTCTATCCAAATGCATGATGCCATGCAACCCAAATGGACCATGCCAAACCGGGTCAAGTACATAGCAGAAATAGTTATGGACTTAGACACCTTATCCAACATTAATATCATTTATTAATTAGACGTATATGTGATATATGTTAGGCAGAGACTGGACCGGCAGTTTGGGTGCAGGATATACTTGCTTTACTTTACGAGGCGAGTCTTCTCACTATACTTACCTGAGTGGTAATTACTGTACAATCGGAGGGTCTTATTTGTGTTATTGAACGGAGGGCCTTATTTGCTTATGCTGAGATATGTAATATTATGCATTCTGTCTTTGTGATTATTGTTGTATATTACTCTGGGCATTTATTGAGCTATGACTGGAGGGTCCATACCGAGCAGTGGGACGGGAGGGTCTTCACTAAGACACAGGACCGGAGGGTCCATACCGAGCCGTGAGACCAGAGGGTCTTCACTCACACAAATGACCGGAGGTTAACTATTTACGTGTGTGGTATGTTGGGGAACTCACTAAGATTCGTGCTTACAGTGTTTGTGTAAAAGTGTGTTTCTGGTACATCTCAGGATCGCGGGAAGGCGCCGACATGATTGTACACACCAGCTTGTTGATTTGTGTTTATGTGGATTCTGGGATATTTGACAACAAAATCCAATGTTTTGTGATTGGGAAAAATAATAAATTTGGCATGAGAATTGTTAAACTCTGTTTTGTGTGAATTTTGAAAAGTGAAAATTTTGCTTGAAAATTTTGAGTGTTACAAGTTGGTATCTGAGCCTTGGTTTGAGGGATTCGGATATACCATCCGGTATTTCTGGACTCAAACTGAGGATTTGAGGAAATTTTCACAAAAAAATGATTTTCTAAACGAGAAAAGGATTTTAAGAGCAAACGAGACGAACCAGCGTGTACAATCAGCCAGAGCCCGAGCGGTGATTTCCCAAAATACCCTTACTTGCTTATATTATGAGATAAATTACTCTTGAGCTATTAGAACTGCATGCTAGATGGTAGGCTAGGTATTTCAGGGATTTTGAGCTAGAGTTGCATGATTCATGATGCCTTAGCCTAGGAGGTTGTTTCTTTACCGACACTATTTTTGCCATTTGTTCTGTGTGTGTTGCGTAGTTGCACATTGCAAAAATCTTTAAGAGACAGATTAGAGTGGAAGAGTAATCTAGGAGGGGTACCTAGATGTTCAGCTTGAGGAGTCTACTAAGAGAGTAGTTAGATATCCATGAGGGATAGAGTGCTTGTGAATTAGGGTCCTAGTAGGAGTACTTGAAACAAATACGTGTTGGTGTGGAAGGTAGTATCGGGCCCGTACTACTGAAAGCACCGGATTCATACGCGACATAAGTAAGAATCTTAGGGTATTAAGTATCATGTAAGGGTGTGTAAATCTCTGTGTGTGCTTCAGCCTGTTCCTGATGAATTCTGTGTTTGTGTTCCAGAGAGAGACTATGTGGTTACCCGAGGTTCAG
This sequence comes from Lactuca virosa, assembly GCF_052849685.1. NCBI lineage: Eukaryota > Viridiplantae > Streptophyta > Magnoliopsida > Asterales > Asteraceae > Lactuca > Lactuca virosa. The sequence continues at coordinate 382,230,444 of NC_136428.1, forward strand.
GCTCCAGCAACCCTGAGAGGGCGAGTGACAGTGACGAGGGGATCCGCAGGACTATTGCGGATAAGGTGGCTGCAACTATCAGAGAGGCCATTCCGGAGATGTTTGGGTCAATTAAGACCACGTTGATTGACACCTTTGATGAACGTTATGCTGCCGTCACTGAGGTTGCCGCTGCCGCAGCACTTGCAGCAGCGAGGCCATAGGGGTGGTGACTCGTTGATGTTTTGAGAGTTCAGGAACACGAAGCCACCATAGTTTGACGGGACCCATGACCCGATTGCTGCGATGTGATGGATCTCTTATATCGAGTGATGCTTTTATAGTTCTTCATGCCCTGTGAACCTGAAGGTTTGATTTACGCTGAACAAACTTCGCTTAGGAGCGAAGGACTGGCCGAAGTTTGTGACGACTGACTATTCTCCTGCACACCATGCTGCAGTGACTTGGGAGAGATTTACCCATCTATTACGAGATGAGTTCGTTCCCCAGGTAGAGAGGGAACGACTGGCTCAGGAGTTTTTGTCTCTCAGATAGAAGACAGAGACAGTGACAGAGATCACGAGGATGTTTCATCAGAGGGCGTTATTTTTCCCTGAGCAAGTGCCTATTGAGTAGGCACGTGTGAGCCGGTACTTGAGCATTTTGAGGAGGGATATTCGGGAGTTCGTGGCGAACTCATCATGTAACATCCCGACACCCAGGTATGATATTTAATCATTTCATTTCTTTTTGACAAGACAACTCGATGAGCTTGAAGCACCAACTCGCCGAGTAGAGAATATTATGGCCGCGGGATTCTAGAGTCTACTCGATGAGTCGGAGGACCCCGACTCGACGAGTAGGAGCTGAGTGAGAAAACCCTAATTTTCAGGTTTTGTATCCTATTTAAAGGACCTTAAGCCCTCATTTTCGCCTCCCTTATCATTCTAATCGTCTGTGAGAAACCCTAATCGTGTGTATCCATTTTTGAGAGAGAGAGAGAGAGAGAGAAGCTAACTTTAGGTGTTTAGTGCACATTTGGAAGGAGAGTGAATATCATCAAGCCTTGGAACGAGAAGAGGCTTGTGGATCAAGTCTTTCTTTGTGCTAGCTTCAGTTTGGAGGTAAAAAGCTACCACCTTGAGCATTTCTTTTGATAGATCTCTTTCTAGAGAGTTTTAGGGCTTTCCCCCCTTATCTTGTGGTTCCTGAGTTGCTGGAGCTTGCCATGGAGTTGATACTCTAGATCTGGACAAAGGGAGGTCCCATGAGCCCAAAGATCCAAGCTTTATCAAGCTTTGGGCAAGTCGCCATGCATGAAACCCTTTATGAAGCTTGTTTTGGCATTTTGAGACCTAGATGCCGTGCATGAACGTAAAGTTTGCAGCTTTACGTGACAAGTGAGCCTTAGAAGGCTAGGTCTAGAGTATGAGACATCACTTCTGCCTAAAAACGTCTGAATGAGGAAATGGTCTGAAGGGACCCGACGCGTCGGTGAGCTGACTCGACGAGTTGGTTAGGGTTTTCCCCGACGAGTCTGCATGCGTGTAACTCGGCGAGTTGATGAGAAAACTCGACGAGTTAAGTTGGATTTTCACGATACTTCTGAGGAAACGAGGGGACTCGACGAGTCACATAGATGCACTCGACGAGTTGGGTCATTAGGGACTGTTGACTCGAGTGTTGACTTCTGTTGACGTTTAGGGTTTGGTCAAGACTTGGATTATGGAGACCATGGAGGGGTAAAATGGTCTTTTACCCATTACAAGAGTTAGAAAGAGAGGATGACTGAATTTATTTAGAGTTGTGGTTATAAGTGTTAATTAGAGATGGTTATTGTTGGGTTATGAGCAAAAAATCAATCCAATGGTGCACATGCAAACCCTAAAGCTTTGGATCTAGGTTTTTCTAATTGTACATGCAATAATGATCCAAAGCTCATAAACCCTAACTCTAGCATACAAAATCGAAAACTACATCTAATAAACAAGTTAGAATGTTACCTTTGATTGTAGCTTGATAACCTTGAGCTTTTGAGAACCTAGCACCTCAAATGCGATGCCTATAATAGATCACAAACACCAAAAGCAATTAGAGAATCTTAGAGAGAGAGAGAGGGAGGAGGATCAAAAGTCGGCTGACTATCCTTCTTAGGGTTCAGTGGCTAATTTTGGATATCCCAAGGGTTACTTATATAGCTGAGCAGTTAGGGTTTCAGTCAAAACCCTAATCAAGTTGCTTAGTCCTTAAGCAGCCCAAAGGATCCTTCCAGAAGGCCCCTTGGACGATTTATATGTGGACTCCTTAATAGAATCCGTCCATTGCTTCCTTATGGATCCTAAGCCCAACTTTGTAACTATGCTATAATTACAGTATCAGTACCCTTGATTTAATTAATATCTTTTGACCACAAAATTAATTCTAAATTAATTCTTGACCAATATTAATTAAAGAATATGATTTCTCTTTTAATATATTATTCATATAATATATTAATAAACCATAATAACCTCTTTCTCCATTATTCATCCAGTCAAGTTGCTTTGGTGAAGGCAACCCAAAAGGACCATCCTATAACCGGGTCAAGTACACACCAAATTTAGTTATGGGCTTAGACACCTAATCCAACAGTCTCCCACTTAGATAAGTTTAATAACTATAAATGCAAGTACGACTTCAAAATCTGATTAGCAATCGTAGCTCTCGAAAGCCGCTGTTGAACTCTGACATGTCCTTTAGATAAGGGATCGTATAGTCATCCGTTCTCAAGATATCATGTGGAAAATTACATGGAACATAGTCATACTTATTGTCCAGCAATTTGTTTCTCGATCTCTGATTTGTCTGACATAGAACTTAATTGAACACATCAATTCAGTGCTGACCGGGCCCGACACATATCTCAAACACAAAATCGTCGAGGGGCCCAAGATATCGCTTTTAACTTCGTAGGATAAAAGGAACATTTAAAATTCAACTTATATGTTGGTACTATTTACTCATCAAATCGTACACAACAATGCGTTTTATAACATCAAGTTATTGATGCATTTACGCATTATCAATGCACAACCAACTCGTAAACAACAACTCATATATCTAGGTTTAAAGACTACATGATATTACCATCTCACAATCACTCGTGATTAAATTCCATGAAGTGATTCATGTGAGTGCGGATTTAATCCAATACTCAAATCTTATTTCAGGAGCACTCATGAACGTTGCAGCTAACCTTTGCTATGTCTAAACGCTTAGACAATCTACAAGCCAATTCATGACAGTCTTGATTCATACTTACTTCCAACATATGATTGACTATGGAGAGTTCAAATAATCTTATTATTTAGGAAGTCAAAACATGCAAAGTGAAACAATAGTAAATAATTAACACAAGACACTAACTTTACTTATAAATAAAACTCCTTTATTTAATCATCAAATGTTAATTACAATTTATCTATTACAAGTTTCTAAAATCTATCTAATCATTAAAACTAATATCGTCCTTTAGCTCAATGCTCCTGGCGTGCTGCAAGTGCTTAACGCTACTCAGTCCCTTCGTACGGGGATCTACTGGGTTATCCTCTGACGATATCCTCTTTACTACGAGGAGTCCATCTTCTACCCGATGTCTAATGAAATGATCTTTTTTGTCGATATGCCTGGATCTGCCATGATCCCTCAGTACCTTGGTTAAGGCAACCGCACCTTCGTTATTGCAGAAAATCTCCATAGGCTCCTTTATGGTAGGTACAACTCCAAGGTCTCCAATGAAGTTCTTTAACCATATTGCCTCCTTCGATGCTTCGATCGCTGCTATATAATCTGATTCGCACATTGAATCACCTACTGTCTCCTGCTTGGAACTTTTCCATGTCACTTCTCCTCCATTCAGAGTAAAGACCCAACCCGACTGAGAGCGGAAATTATCCCGGTCAGTCTGAAAACTAGCGTCACTATACCATCGCACTCTCGCACTCTCAAGTCATCGTTCCCACCGAGGACAATGAACCATTCCTTAGTCCTTCGTAGGTACTTGAGAATGTTCTTCACTGATGTCCAATGTGCTCTACCAGGGTTCCCTTGATATCTGCTGACCATGCTCAAAGCGAAGGCCACATCAGGGCGAGTACATGTCATAGCATACATGATCGATCCAACAACTAACTATACTCCCACTGGCTTTGACATATACACAGCACTCGTACTCGCTTCTCGAAAAACTAAACTCTTTGACTTTCTCATTGAAATAAAGATTCCATCTACAAGATGCTTGTTTCAATCCATAAATGGATTTCCCAAGCTTACACACTCTATTAGGATGCTCTGCATTGACAAAACCCTCTGGCTGACTCATGTAAACATCTTCAGCCAACTTCCCATTATGGATAGCGGTTTTGACATCCAAGTGCCATATTTCATAATCATGAAACGCAGCTATGGCTAGCATAACCCTTATAGATTTTATCTTCGCTACTGGTGAGAAGGTCTCATCATATTCAACTCCGGGAGTTTGAGTGAAGCCCTTCGCAACCAATCACGCCTTATATGTGTGTACTTTCCCATCCATGTCGGTCTTCTTTTTGAAGATCCACTTGCACCCGACCGTTAACCAAGTTCCAAACTTGATTGTCATACATGGAATGAATCTCGCTGTCCATAGCCTCGTTCCATTTCGCAGACTCTGGGCCTGCCATGGCTTCCTTGTAGTTGTTAGGTTCATCCAAATTTATTAGTGTACTATCACTAATAAATATATCACCCTCAGCAGTTATATGGAAACCATATAATACGGGTGGAACACTAACTCTACTGGAACGTCTAAGAGGTAGGGCCTCGTCAATTAGTTCAACAAGAGTTTCCTCCTTGGGTTGAGCGCCAATGTTAGAGGTTCCTTCATCGTTTGATTCTTGAAGCTCTTCAAGATCAAGTTTCCTCCCACTGTCCTCTTGGCATATGAGTTATTGCTCTTGGAAAACCCCTCTCCTCGCAACGAAGACAACATTATCACTCGGTCTATAGAAGAGATATCCAAAGGACTTCTTTGGGTAGCCGATGAAAATTTACCGCTTACTAGGAGGCTCGAGCTTGTCGTGAGTCTCTCGCCTTATGAAAGCCTCGCAACCCCAAACCTTGATATGTGCCAACGAGGGAACTTTCCCTATCCACATCTCGTGAGGTGTTTTGGCAACCTTCTTAGTCGGGACTAGATTAACGATATGGGCGGCAGTCTCTAAGGCATACCCCCAGAATGAGATAGGTAACGAAGCTCGACTCATCATGGAATGAACCATGTCCAACAAGGTTCGATTGTCCCTCTCAGCCACACCATTCAACTGCAGTGTCCTAGGTAGCGTCAATTGTGAAATAATTCTGCATTCCTTGAGGTAGTCGTGGAATTCAAAACTAAGCTACTCACCTCCTCGATCGGATCGGAGCATCTTAATTTTCCTGCCCAACTGATTCTCCATTTCTTGCTTAAACTCTATGAACTTTTCAAAAGTTTATGACTTATGCTTGATTAAGTAGATATACCCATATCTGCTATAATCATCGGTAAAAGTCACATAGAAGCGGTTCGCATCACTTGTGGTGGATCTAAAGGACCCACATACATGGATATGTATTAGATCCAAGTAAACAAGATTCGCACGTGTCATCGTCCCTAAGGTCGAATGACTCCAATACTCCATCCTTTTGGAGTTGGGCTATGCGCTTCTTGTTGACATGTCTAAGATGACAATGCCAGAAGCATGCTTTGTCCAAACTACTAGAAGAATCGATATGCAACACATCATTTCCTAAGTTGTCTACAACCATCACAGTTTCATATATTCCATTACAAGGAAATGCTTCAAAATAGAAAGTACCATTAAAGAAAGCATTAACAGAACAATTTTCATTATTAAACGAAAATCTAAAACCTTGTTTATACAAACAATGAAAAGAAATAATGTTTTGTGTCATTTCTGACGAATAGCAACAATTATTCAACTCTAAATCTAACCCACTACTAAGCACTAAAGAGTAAACTCCAATCTTTGTGACAGGCGACGATTTCCTATTTTCCGTGATGAAGTTTATCTTCCCATGCTCCATATCCCTACTTATTCTTAGACCCTACACATCAGAAAAAATGTGAAAACCACATCCTGTATCGAGGACCCAAGACATAGCATGTGATGAGTTATTAGATTGAATAGTATAAATACCTGCAAAGGATGGCTTTATCTTCCCATCCTTGATATCTTGCAGATACTTCGGGCAACTTCGTTTCCAATTCCCTTTGTCGTGGCAGTGGCAACACTCTGCATCCTTCGGGTTGGAAGAGGGAGTAGCAAGACCAGCTTTGGTTCTACTAGAAGAGGTACCATCATGAGACTTTCCCTTGTGGCTCTTAGAAGGAGCCTTCCTCTTCTTTCCTTTCCCTTGCCCAATAGCCAAGACAGGGGCAGCAGCAGTAGGAGTTGATGCAGTAGATTTGCCTTTTAGACTACTCTCAGCAGTCCTTAGCAGGCCTTGAAGCTTGCTTAGAGTGACCTCCTCCTTGTTCATATGATAAGTCATACGAAACTGAACATAACAAGGAGGCAAAGAATGTAGAATGATATCTATGGCCAACTCCTCGTCGAAGTTCACATTCAACTTTAGCAGACGGTCCACAAACCTTTGCATTTTCTGCAAGTGGATCGTGATGGACTCTCCATCCTTATTTTTGGTAGTGATCGTCGCAGCTATGATCTCGTACCTTTCCTTCCTAGAACTTTGATGGTACCTTTCCATCAAATATTGGTGCATCTCGTACGGATAATATTCCTTGTAGTACTTTTGGATTTTAACAGTCATTGTTGCGAGCATGATGCAATGAACCTTCGTAGCATCTTGCTCATAAGTTTCGTACGTAGCAATTTCCTCGGGAGTAGAAATGGTCATGTTAACCTCCTTCAACTCCTTGTCAAGAACATACTCTTTGTCCTTGTAGCGGGTGACCATGCGAATGTTGCGGATCCAATCATTAAAGTTGGACCCGTCAAATATCACCCTCCCACACAAGTTCATGAGTGAGAATGAGCCAGAAGGGATCGAGCCAGAAGCGTTGTTGTTGTTTGAAGTAGACATCTGAAAAAGAAAAGGGACAAAGTTTAGAATAGATAAGAATCACCAATTTAACACCCAAATGAGAAATTAGGGCTAGGACCCAATACAATTACTTACAATTTAGAAGAGGGATGCTGTAATCTAATTGCAAATAATATCAAGGTGGGTAAATGACAATTTACCAATTTCCACCATGAAAACCGAAAAAGACATTTAAGTTTTAAATGAATTGAAATTCCTAGATTCCTTTGAGATTCATTGAACTTTTCAATGGCATGTTTAAATCTCGATTATGACCTTCAAGTTTGTGACTGGGATACCGCACAAACAATGTGTGAATAAACATGAAAATGTACTTGGCAGTCTCGATGTCATTTACCACCTAATAAATGTGTTGGTTAACCACACACACTCCATTGATCTATGATAAACATTGAGCTACCCTTTGCCACCTTTTCTAGTCCCAAATTAGTGTGTCGGTTAGCCACACACGCTCCACTAACGAGTTGGCAAGGTGCAAAGTGTAATTTCATGGAATAGCATATATTTTCACATTTTTCCTATAGGAACTAAGATTGAGAATTTATAAAAACATTTAGTTACTTTATTAAAATGATTATACTTATTAATGAGGAATTAGTTGCCCTATCCTACCCGTTCAGCTAACGACCCTCCACCAATCAAGGAAGCGGTGAGTGAGAGTCGACACCCATTAAACCACCATTTCATAGGCAATAACCTTATACCCCCCCCCCCCCTATAGATCGGCTTCGTGAATGAGGCCTACTAACGGTAAGACTAGCTTATCTTATACATATATATAATTATTAATCTTATAATATTATAATAGTATAAAGGTTGAATTTTAAACTTGTAAAACTCTAGGGTTTAGAATTTAAATATTTCAAAATTAAAACTATTAATAAAAAATTTAAATTCCAAAACTTGAGGGCAAGTTTTGAAACTTTTTCAAAACATCTTTTAGATCAATATTTGAAAAATAATTAAACAATCATATTATTAATCTTTATCACATAATATGACCTAATATTTGATTTCATGGCAAGATAATTCAAATCAAAAATACAAATAATTAATTTTATCTTATAAACAAGTAATTATCTTATTTATTGACAATTATCTTTCAATTATATTAGGATAATCAATACCATATTGAAAAAAATCGAATTTTATCAATCAAAAATGTTTTGGTAATTATCCCAATTCAATTCTGGCCAGAGTCCCGAAAAATTTGCCAACAGACGAGCCGAATCGCCGAGTCATAAACTGGACTCGTCGAGTTCATCAGGCGACTCAACGAGTTCATCAGGCAGAAGCAATTTTTTTGAATTTTGAGCTTTAAACAATTTAGCAATGCATGAAATACAAAAGAAAAACAACTTAGGCTCTGATACCACTGTTGGGTTATGAGCAAAACATTAATCCTATGGTGCACATGCAAACCCTAAAGCTTTGGATCTAGGTTTATCTAATTGTACATGCAATAATCATCTAAAGCTCATAAACCCTAACTCTAGCATACAAAATCGAAAACTACATCTAATAAACAAGTGAGAATGTTACCTTTGATTGTAGCTTGATAACCTTGAGCTTTTGAGAACCTAGCACCTCAAATGTGATGCCTCTAATAGATCACAAACACCAAAAGCAATTGGAGAATCTTAGAGAGAGAGAGGGAGGAGGATCAAAAGTCGACTAGCTATCCTTCTTAGGGTTCAGTGGCCAATTTTGGCTATCCCAAGGGTTCCTTATATAGCTGAGCAGTTAGGGTTTCAGTCAAAACCCTAATCCAGTTGCTTAGTCCTTAAGCAGCCGAAAAGATCCTTCCAGAAGGCCCTTTGGACGATTTCTATGTGGACTCCTACATAGAATTCGTCCATTGCTTCCTTATGGATCCTAAGCTTAACTTTGTAACTATCCTATAATTACAGTATCAATCCCCTTGATTTAATTAATATCTTTTGACCACAAAATTAATTCTAAATTAACTCTTGACCAATATTAATTAAACAATATGATTTCTCTTTTAATATATTATTCATATAATATATTAATAAACCATAATAACCTTTTTCTCCATTATTCATCCAGTCAAGTTGCTTTGGTGAAGGCAACCCAAAAGGACCATGCTATAACCGGGTCAAGTACATACCAAATATAGTTATGGTCTTAGACACCTAATCCAACAGTTATGACATGTAGGTGGGGATTAGACCGTTTGAGGGGTACTCACTATACTTACCATGAGTGGTAACTTTGTGTGACCGTAGGGTCTTGTATGCTATAAATGAGTATTGTGATATCCTGCATTATGTCTTTGTGATTTATGTTGTATATTATTCTGAGCTTCATTGAGTTAGGACCGGAGGGTCTAACCCGAGTTGTGGGACCGGAGGGTCTCCACAGAGACACATGGACCGGAGGGTCTTTATTTAGATATAGCCATGAGAGGCTAATGAGATGTGTGTGGTTTTTGGGGAACTCACTAAGCTTTGTGCTTACCGTATTATGTGATATGTGTTTCAGGTACTTCTCAGGATCACAGGAAGGCGCCGTTTTGATTGTACACACGAGATGGAGTTATGTTTTTGAGGATCCTAGATTTTTAATCAAACAATTGTGGATTTGTGTTTTTGATAAGTTGACACTTTGGGGTTTTTGTGAAATGTTTTAATGAGAATTATGTGATTTAAAAATGAAATTTTTGTTTGAAAATTTACGGTGTTACACGTGATATCGGTCATTGGCTGAGCTACAGACCAATGGCAGGAGGAGGGAGATCGAGTTGGAGACTCAGACGAGGGAGGAGGAGAGTCTCAAGGGAGAGATAGGAGAACAATGCAGTTGCAGTCGACGACCAAGCGGACTAAGCCCGCTGATACCAGTGTAGGAGGCTAGAAAGACCGCACTTGTGGCAAGTGCGGTAAGAGTCACGAGGGATCTTGCCGATCGGGGATTTGTTTCAAGTGCGGCAAGGAGGGGCATATGGCGAAAGATTGCCCCCATGGTATTTTCGGTTTGCTTACATTGCAACCAGACTGGGCATTGGAAGGTTGAGTGTAACACCCGGTTTCAGGTACGTAATTAAATTCAAGCAAAACTTCATATTTTGCACTGGGACTCGGCGAGTTGGAGGCCCAACTCGTCGAGTAGGATCGGCTGTAGATCGGGGGAGTTAAGTGACCAACTCGACGAGTCGAGAGACCGACTCGGCGAGTAGGAGTTGTCTGAGTGAAACCCTAAATTTGAGGGTTTGCACTATATTTAAACACTTTATGAGGCCTCCACCCCAGCCTCCATCACCTGCAAACCCTGTCAACGAAACCCTAGTCAACTTTTGAGTGTTCTTGATCTATTTTGTGCTATTCTTTGTGATTTGAAGTTCGAAGAAGGAAGGAACGACTTGGAGATTCAAAAGGAAGTCAGTAGATCCAGTGATTTGGTTGCATTTCCAGCTTGTTTGAGGTAAAAATGTCCTACCTTGACTTCTTACTTGTTAGATCTACTCTAGGGCTTGGGTTTTGTCATCTTTGGGGCATTTCTAAGCCATTTTCGGGTTGTAGGATGTAATGTAGAGAAATGGCTTAAGATTTTGAACCATGGAGGGTTCTCATGGCATAAAGGTCCCAACTTTATGGCTATGAGAGCCCCATGCATCTTGTCGACCTCATTTTTGGATCTTTTGAGCTTAAAGACCCATGCATGGACATAAAGTTCATGACTTTACGTTTTATATCGACCCTAGGAGGTCAGATCTACCCTTTGGATGAGACGAGCTCAACAAAAATCGAGTTTATGGACATGGACTTTGGGCGACTCGGCGAGTCGTTCTTGGGGCTCGGCGAGTCGGGTATTGATTCCCCGACCTTTTCTGTTTTTGAGGAAACTAGTGGAGTCTAGAATGGGACTCAACAAAGATGGACATGATGATGGACCTGGGAATCATGGGAATCAGCGAGTGTATGAGCAAACTCAACGAGTCCAAGGCAATCTCCGAACCCATAAAGACAGACTCGACGAGTTGTTGTTATAAATCGGCGAGTCATAGACTGAACACATTCATATTATGAAGATGAACTCGACGAGTTCAAGGATAAACTCGGCGAGTCGGTTGAAGATGGCCCCCGATATTATGGTTGAAGGAGAACTCGTCGAGCTCTTGCTAGACTCAATGAGTAGAGTCGGGGGTTGTATCATTTTGATAGAATAGGGACTCGATGAGTTGGTGGACTAAGTCGGCGATTCAAGTTAACTGGAGGTTGACTTTGACCAAAGTTGACTTTGTCTCAGATTTGAGTTTACCCTTGTAAGGGTTGGGAGTATGAGTTGATAACTTAGAAGAGTTGTCGTGTAGGGATTGAGGAGTCGGGGAGTGTCGATTTCCACACCGAGATCACTGCAGACACTACACGACTTTGAGGTGAGTTTCCTTCCAGTAGGGATGGGTCTATGGCCATAATGCCGGGCCACAAGTGAGAGTGTTGGATAGATGATTGTCTTTGTGATAATTATCTAGGATTAATATGTGATATGCTTGCTGTGCTTGATATGATTAATGTGCTTGATATGATTATTGTGCTTAATAGGTGTTAGCAGTAGTAGGGGTGAAATAGTCCCCGGTTACCGGTTGAAAGATACCGAAGGGGAGGTTAGTTCCCAGTTACCGGTTCAAAGATACCGAGGGGGAGTCCAGCTCCCGGCTATGCCTGACAGTTACCGGTTGAAAGATACTGAGGATTATGCATTATTTGGTATGGTTGTGATGGGGGAACTCACTAAGCTTTGTGCTTACAGTTTTTAATTTTGGTTTCAGGCACCTCTTCATCTAAGGGGAAGGAGCCGGCGGTGGAGCAGCGCATCACACATTTGTACATGATTTCCGCATTTGAGAAGCCTGGGATTTGTACTATGATATTATACCATTCATTGGAATGTTTTTGAAACTTATGACTTATGATGTTGTGGTAAAAGGAATTCTAATGCTGTTTTCGATGAATTTTCTTATAAGTAATATATTTTCAAACAAAAAATTTTGGGTCCCGATTTTGGTATGTTACAAGTTGGTATCAGAGCCTTGGTTTGAGGGATTCGGACACACCCTCGGGGGTGTCTGGACTCAAATCGAGGGCTTGTAAGATTTTTACAAGAAAATAGTTTTCTAAAATCTAAGTTAAGGAATTTCGAGAAAGAACAAGGTGTGTGATGCGTGCGACCGGCCGAGCTAAAGTAAGTTTTCCCCAAGACACCCATACTTGTTATGTTATGCTATATGATATGATTTTGAGAACTGCATGCTAGATTAGTGCTAAGGATCTAGGAGGATGTCTTGTATGTCTGTTATATGATTCTGCGAACTGCATGCTAGAATAGAACTAAGGATCTAGAATGGATGCCTTATATGCCTGTTGTATGAGCTTATTGAGCTGTATGCTAGGGCTGTCTAGTCAGCAATAGGATAGCCTGATTGGGTTATATTTGATTTGGTTACTTAATGCACGAATGCTGCTTGCTTTGTGCTTATAGGGGTTCTAGCTAGCCTTAACTAACTAGTAAGTGGATATGTAATAGTATTCACAAACTAGATAGGGAAGGATGGTAGGGACTCCTTGAGGAGCTGATAGCGGAGAGTAGGTCGGAGAGGGCCCTAGGTCAAGCCAAGGATGAGATTAGCTTTGAGAGCAGAATTGGTAGAAGGAATTTGGTGAAGTCAAAGCAGTCCTTGAGGAAAGTACGGATAGATGTGGAAGTTAGTTTGGGACCCTACTACTGGAAGCAGAGGATCCATACTCAAGTCAAGGGAGGTTGAGATGAAACCAAGGACCTGGAGAGCGTGTGAGACCTCTCGAGAGTATGTATAACCCTGACGTTTACATGTTTTATTTCAGAATGGTGGTTACACGTCATGGAGCAGGAGGTTCAGGGTCTAGATCCAGTTCTGGATCAGGATCGGGTGCGGGATCCGAGCAGGTTGATGACGAGCTACGTGAGTTCATCGCGTCTGAGATCACGAGAGGTATTCTTAAGGCGACCTCGATTATTTTCGGGTCAATCAAGGAGGGGATTGTTGAGCTGATGGAGGATCGCCTCTGAGCATTCAGGAGTGACTTGGCGTCCAGCCTGTCAGGTACGTGCACACTGTCCTTCAAGGACTTCCGGGGGAGTGGTGCGCCAGACTTTCACGGGGTGAAGGAGCCCATTGTGGCGAGGAGATGGATTATAGACATCGAGTCTGCATAGTTGACGAGCTTCTGCCCGGAGGGGTCGAAGGTCCGCTTTGCTGCGGGTTGTTTGAGGGATCGAGCCAGAGATTGGTGGGAGTTAGTGGGTGATTCACTGGGTGGTAGCCATTGAGGCTATGACTTGGTCAGATTCTGTGACCAGGTTCAGGGCTGAGTTTGCGCCGGCTGTGGAGCTTCAGCAGCTGGCCAGAGAGTTTCTTGATTTGAGGCAGACTACTGAGACTGTGGCGGAGATCACCGCCAAGTTCTGGGAGAGGGCCTTATTTGTACCTCAGTACACAGGGGATGAGGAGAAGCGGAAGACCGCTATTAGGATATGTTGGGGGCTGACATTCAGGAACATGTCGGCTATTCTGCTTGCCCGACTCTGGATTCCATGATTGCCAGGGCGAGGGAGAGGGATATTGATTTAGAGCACCTCAGGAAGAGGAAAGCAGAGATAGGACAGGTTGCTGGGGTTTCAGGGAAGAAACCCAAGGGATTCGACGCTAGGTCGAAGGGCCAGCAGGCCCGGGACCGCTGTGGGAAATGCGGTAGGTCATATGAGGGAGTTTGCGGCACTGGGTCGGGATCAGGCTGTTATAAGTGCGCCAAGCCTGGGCGTTTTGGCAGGGATTGTACTGCCCCTGCTCCCACGGTTCAGACATCAGACCTGATTTTCTTTCATTGCAATCAGAGGGTCCATAAAAAGGCCAACTGTCCCAGATTGACGGAAGCAGCAGCAGCGCCAGCGGTGGCGCCAACTCTAGCGACTGCACGAGTTACGGATAGCCGGAAGGTCAAGTCGGAGGCTCCAGTGGTGAGGAGGCACGCGCCGCACCCGATGTGGTGACGGGTATGATTTCTTCTCTCTAATTTTTTTTATATATGTCGCTGTGATTTTGATATGTTATATTATGTGATCTGTTTAGGATCGTTCCATGTGAACATTATTCGAGTTCAGGTATTGTTTGATTCGGGTGTTACCCGATCATTTGTCTCCCTTGTGCTTAGCAAGAGGTTTCCCGAGTCTTCGGGCATGTTGGATTGCCCTCTGGAGGTCGAGATTGCGGACGGCCGGTCAATGCGAGCATCAGAGGTTTTTCAGGGATTGTGTTTTGAGGTTGTTCGAGGAGCGCTACCTGGTAGACTTGGTTCCCATACCGTTGCGGGGGAACAAGGTTATTATAGGCATGGATTGGTTGATCCCCAATGGGGCGGTGATCGACTGTGCACAACAGTTGGTCAGGGTCAGGACCCCAGGAGGGGGAGAGCTGGTGATTCAGGGCGAGAGGCCACAACATGGACCAACTTTATGTTCAGCAGCGAGAGCTAGGCGCTATCTCCAACAGGGGTGTGCAGGGTATGTTGTCAATGTCTTGGATACCCGGGAGGCGGATAAGGCGACGGTAAGGGATGTGCCAGTGGTGCGAGAGTTCGCGGATGTATTTCCAGAGGAGTTGCCTGGAATACCCGGAGAGGCAGGTAGAGTTCAGGATCGACCTAGTCCCTTGTGCGGCTCCGATAGCCAAGGCACCGTATTAGTTGGCTCTTCCTAAGATGCAGGAGTTGTGTACACAGCTGCAGGAGCTGTTAGACAAGGGATTCATCAGACCAAGCATTTCACCCTGGGGAGCTCAATTGTATTTGTAAAGAAGAAGGATGGGTCGCATCGGATGTGTATAGATTACCGGGAGCTGAATAAGGTAACAGTGAAGAACCGTTACCCACTCTCGAGGATTGCTGATCTCTTTGACCAGCTTCAGGGAGCATCTTGGTTCTCCAACATTGATTTGCGTTCGGGCTATCATGAGATGACGGTCAGAGAGGAGAATGTGCAGAAGACTACTTTTCGGACGTGATATGGTCATTATGAGTTTGTGGGGATGCCTTTTGGGCTCACCAATGCTCCTGCCGCATTCATGGATCTCATGAACCGCATGTGTAGACCGATGTTTGATCGGTCTATGATAGTTTTTATTGATGACATCTTGGTCTATTCCAAGTCTAGGGAGCAGCATGAGGAGCACTTGCGGGAGGTATTGGATACTCTTAGGAAGGAGAGCGTGTATGACAAGTTCTTCAAGTGTGAGTTCTTGTTGCGCAAGGTGCAGTTTTTTGGGTACCTTTTCAATCAGGATGGAATTTCAGTCGATCTGGCCAAAGTAGAGGAGGTGATGAGGTGGGAGGTCCCGAAGTCTCCATCTGAGATTCGGAGCTTCCTGGGATTGGCAGGTTATTATCAGAGATTCATTCAGGACTTCTCCAAGATAGTCGTACCCTTGACTCGGTTGACAAGGAAAGTCGTGGTCTTTCGCTGGGGGTCAGAGCAGCAGGCTGCATTCGAGACTCTAAGACAGAGATTGTGTGAGGCGCCAATGGTAGCCCTGCCAGAGGGTATGTATGATTTTGTGTTATATTGCGATGCGTCCCTCTCGGGTTTGGGTGCGGTAGTGATGCAGATGGGGCATGTTATCGCCTACGCTTCGAGGCAGCTGAAGCCTCATGAGGCAAACTGCCCGACGCATGATTTAGAGCTGGGGCCAGTTGTTTTCACCCTCAAGATTTGGCGTCATTACCTCTATGGGGTCCGTTGTACCATTTAAACGGACCATAAGAGTCTGAGGTATCTCATGGATCAGCCAAATCTGAATATGAGACAGCATCAGTGGCTTGATGTGGTAAAGGATTATGATTGTGAGATCCTCTACCACCCGGGGAAGGCAAATGCCGTGGCCGACGCGCTTAGCCGCAAGGCAGCGCCGATCTGGGATATCTGTATGAGGATGACCGTTGTGACTCCGCTGTTGGAGTGGATTCGGGAGGCCCAATAGGAGGCTATGAAGGAGGAACATCGTAAGAGTGAGCGTATTATGGGTCAAGTTTCCTCCTTCGATTATGATAGTCGTGGGCTGTTGACTCTACACCGGAGGGTGTGAGTCCCATATCATGATGGTGTGTGCTAGGTATTGATGGAAGAGGCGCATAAGTCCAGGTTTTCTATTCATCCCGGGGCGACAAAGATGTACAGGGATCTTCATCTTGACTATTAGTGGCCCTGCATGAAGAGGGATGTAGCTTGGTTTGTGGAGAGATGTCTGACCTGCAGGAAGGTCAATGCCGAGCACTAGAGGCCTCACGGAAAGATCCAGCCGTTGGATATCCCGCTGTGGAAATGGGAGGATATTACTACGGATTTCATCACAAAGCTTCCCAGGACCGTGCGGGGGGTGGATTCGATTTGGGTCATCGTGGATCGATTGTGATGGGTTTTGCGCATTCTAACACTCCTAAGTGTACATGCAACCCTAAATACCTTGGATCTATGTTTTCTCTATTATACATGCAATTATGAACTTTCCAAGGTATTACCCTATCTAGCATACAATACTTGATACTTGGGTAATCAAATGGATAGAATACATACCTTTGTTTGATGTAGCTTGTCTCCATGAAGCTTGAGTGCCTAGTGCCCCAAGTGTGACACCTCAAATGGTTCACACAACACCAACTGCACATGGAATGACTTGAGAGAAATGGAACACTCCTTGAAATCGTCTAGCCCTCATATTCACACATTAGTGCACGATTTCTTGAGCCATGGGATTCTTTTATATGGTGGCTATTAGGGTTACACCATGTAACTCATAACTTTACCCATTCCTTATGCTCCATGGATTTTAACCTCCATGGAGTATCCATGGGTCACCCCATGGACTTAGTCAAACATAAGGAATCTTGGATCACAAGCCCACATATATATAAGAATGAATGATTTACGCAATCAACCCATATATTTAATTAGTCTCCTTTTGATCACTTAATTAATTCCAAATTAATTCTTGATCAATACTAATTAAATAACCTTATTAATATATTAGAACTTATAATATATTAACCAACCTTAAGTGTTATTTCTCTCATTATAGTCTATCCAAATGCATGATGCCATGCAACCCAAATGGACCATGTCGGGTCGGGTCAAGTCTTACCAATTATAGTTATGGACTTAAACATTAATCCAACAGTCTCCCACTTGGATAAGTCTAAAACTATTATTGAGTATAACTTCAGGAACCGATCAGCAATCGTAGCTCTCAAAAGCTTCTGTCGAACTCTGACCTTGTCGATGAACTCTGACCTTTGTCAATGACTTGTCCATTAGATAAGGGATCATATATTCCTCAATTCTAGATATCATATAGACTGAGACATGGATTATCAATCATTCTCTTTGTCTTTTTGTTGTTTCCCGATTTCCGATTCATGATGACTGACTGACTGAACAAATCAAACCAGTCCTGGCTTGGCCAAGCACTCACATGTATCATCTTTAAATCATCGAGGGGCCCACGGATATCGCTTTTATCCCGAAGGTAAAAGGAATGGATAAACTTCGACTCATATGGCTTGTTCTACTACTTGTTGAATCATACACAAAGGCACGTTTTATAACATCGAGTTACCGAATGCGTTTTTGTGCAATCAATGTACAACCAACTCATAGTAACAACTCATATCTCTAGCTTTGAATAATATAAGATATTATCGTCTCATGATCACTCGTGATAAAATCCATGAAGTGATTCAAATGAGCGCGGGTTGAATCCAATACTCAGAACTTATGAGCACTCATGAGTGTTGTAGCACCACTTTGTCCACCAACTTGGACCTCTACAAACCAACCCATGACAGTCTTGATTCATATCTACTTCCAACATATGACCGACTGTGGATGGTTTGAATAACTTAATCATTCAGGAAGAGCGACTTAGTTATTCTGGAAGTCAAAACATGCAAAATGAAACACAAGAATAAATGAATCAAATATGGTATCAAACCCTATGAATATAAACAAACACTTTTATTTATCACCATACTGATTACTCATTATTCATTGTTTCGGTTTTATCAACTTTATACTTGAATTTAAAACAATAGTTGTCCCATGCTCCAAGCATGTACACTATGTTTTCTAAACACTAGTCATGCCATACACCAAGTATGCATACTATGTTTGTCTATGATCTTTACTTTGTAAAATACATCAATTGAACATCACTCCAATGATCCTCTTTTCACAGTCCCAAATCCTTACTGCAAATGCAAGAATTCCAAATTCATGCCATTTACTGAAATATGTTAGATTCTAAACTTATATGCATTGATCCTCTTAATGATTATGCACGAAGTCAGAAAGACTTGACAACAATCATTACAGAGCATTTCAAAGGAGATCAGCTCCTTGGAAACATCCTTCTTTCATTAAGTTTCCTAATCTTACACATATTGAATAATTTCTAACTTTGAAACATTTCCATATTCCATTTTGACTATCACTTCTGAACAAGAGTTGCCTCCTTACAGATTATGTCAATATGGTCCTTCTAGAATTAACATTATACTTCCAACTGTCCTTGAGCAACCAATCTTTGGTAAACCTTAGATTGTCCTCGACAATTGCTTAATCATTTTAGTCATATCCAATTCTAGACCTTTTCCCTTCATAATACCCCAGACATTTGGAAAATTTTAGAAAGGATGAATATAGCACATGTAATCGATCCTATATCCGAAGCATATGGGACACGATTCATGATGTCTCACATAAAGACTAAACAAGTCTTTTGCTATAATATTTCCATTCAATTTGCCAAGTTCTCAAAATTCAGATTATGAAAAGAGATGTCGTAATCATAATCGAATTTTAGAACGCAAATAATGGACCCATATATAGAATTTCCTTATGTTGAGCCATTCCAACATGAAATTCATATATATATCCTTGATTAAATACGATTAAAATCTCAATCTAAGCTTTTAGAATTGAAATGAAGTATAATTTCCTCTCCCTTAATTATAGCAAAACAACTTTTTCAACCCCTGCAACCTCACGAATTGAAACTTTTGTTTTCTATAATTAACATTGCTAACTTGCAACCTTTGTCATAATTATCATGCTCCCACTAACATGATGATTATTAGCATAACACTTATGCTCCCACTAGCTTTGACATGTACTCAGAAATCAGCTGACTTTCTTACCAAAGTTCAGATTTCTGATACTAGATTGTTTTTATAAAACTTTATCAAAATCATACACCTCTCTTAGATAGCTCACATGTGTGTCTAAACAATTTTAGAACTATGAAAAGGGATGCTGTAATCATAGTCTCAATTGTTTAGACCTTTGCCACTTCTCACAAGTCCATGTTAGTGTGCCGGTAAACCACACACGCTCCACTAACGACTTTGAGAATGCAAATATCACAATTGCTATCTAGCTAAAATCTACTTAGTGAAAGTGTTTCCTCACCATCATTTTCATGAATCGGAGAGAAACCTTATGACACTTAGATTTAATAGTGTATGTGTTCTTATCCATGTGAATTTGTCAAAACCATAATCACAAGACAAGGTTAGTGACAAATCCAAACTCATATTGATTAAACTTGTGCAATCTTAAATTCTTGCCATTTGGCAGCTCAGGTGCCTGCCATTGCTTCCAAGTAGTTGTGCAACCAATTGAGAACTCTCAGAACTCCTATGCAAAGCCAACTTGAATAGGCACAAAAATTTCAACACGATAGGTTATAAACCTCAAGTCGTGTGCTAGTGAAGGACTTTAGGTTTTATTCTTGATTAAGTCTTGAAACTTTCAAGAGCTTTAAGACTCCCATTGTCCTCTTGACATATAAGACTCCCTTGTCAAATATTCAAGAGATAGTGTGGATTCTTTATCAAGACTAACACTTTACACAATTGGCCTAAGTTGGTCTCTGTTTTATCCAAAACATCACAACTTACCAATTTCAAATGTACAAGAGTAGATAACCTTTTACTCTTACATTTGACTAGTGTTAACAAACCCTCTTTAAGATATGTCACTCAAGTTACAATCTTGGAGTATGACTCTAAGAATTGTTTTGGAACAAAGTATGACTTATCTTTTTGATTTAACCATTTCAACAATTCATGACTCCTCTTCTTAGTCATAAGAATGCACTAAGATGACTTTAGAGGACCAATTGTGATATGGTATCTTAATCATTAAGATGATCATAAACATGATACTAAAGTACTCTCCCATCTTTTCAGATTTGAGAAACTTTTATCTTTCTGCCATACTTTGATTCTTCTTATTCGTTCTGTCTCACATTGAAACTTCTCCAATGCTACAGACTTATACTTAAACTTATAAGTATAACCATATTTACTGAACTTAAGTAAATCATGACGAATAGTCTTCTTGATCTTTTGTGGTGGACTTGACCAGTGCACAAGAATGTGTACTCGATCCCTTAGTCCTTTCCTTATTCACATAAGGAATTAGTCTTAATTTTCCAAGCTGAAAGTTCTCATTCATCATACTATACAACTTGCATGATTCCAAGTTTCGGTCCAATTGAACCTTGGGTGATGAGAATCTTTCCTTATTTGGTAATATTAGACACTACCACAACCGAAAGAATCAAATCCATTTTTCCAATATTGCTATCAATGGAATCTTATAAGCAACAACTTTTCACAAATGCCATTGTAAGGATACTTAAAATAAATAAAATCAAAAACCTTTTTCTTTTATTTTAAAACTTTGCGGAAAAACTTATCCTTACAATCCATATGAAAACCTTGTTGTTATCTATTCCTAAGCAATATAAATATCATAACTCTTAAGTAATAGCCCAAAATTCTGATCACAGAACCATGCGATTGAAATCCATCTTCGCGATCAGAATCAGCATGTACTTAATAGAGTTAGACAATGGACTTTACCTGAAGTAGAGCCAAACTTATTGACTTTAACATCCTTAGGTAAATTTGGCAGCTTCGTAACCAATGCCCCTTCCTTTGGTAATAGTTACCTCTGGACCCTTGATAATGAGACTATCTCAGACTTCGCCTCTCTCTTTACGATTGGGTCAACCGAGTTGACTATGGCCGATCCCTTTCCATTGGGAAGAGAGAGCTTTACTGGATATCCAATGTCATCATTGTCAATGTCCATAGCGTTTTAGGAAGTTGATCTTAGCAAATACATAAGATCATTAAGGGTCTTGTCTTAGTCTGTTTCATAGGATTCCCAAAAGAACTCACTATGTGACTTAGAAAGTAGTTGAGCCACCAACTTTCTCAAGACTTTGACACCCAACTCTCCCGGCTTGTCAATATGTGACTACATCTCCAAGATGTGATCATACCTAGACCTTGCCTTGCCAATAGGGCTTGAGTGACCTTAAACTTTTTAGGAACTTGTGGGTTAGGGAAAATAATTGGAGGAGGTGAAAGAAGTATGATATCCATGGGACATCATCTTCATTTAGGAAAGCTTGTTTCAAGAGATTTGGGAAGATCATAAATGTCTAGACCAGACATCTTTTTGGGAGATATTCAAGATAGTTGATTTAAAGTCCTTAATATGACACCTAATATGAAATATTAAGGCTAGGACCCAACAAACTATTTTATAACTTAGAAGAGGGATGCCGTAATCCAAGCTATAAAATATTTGAAGGTAGGTGAATGACGATTCACCAATTTCCACCATGAAAAACGAAATAATTTATTAGGTTTTAATTGGATTTGAAAGTCCTAGATCTTTGAGATTCATTGAACTGTTCAAAGGCATGTTTCAATCTCGAGTGTGCCCTTCAGGTTTTGTGACTGAGATGCCGAGGATCACAAAACAAGGTGTGAATAACCATGCAAATATACTTGGTACCCTTAATATTTACCGCTTAATCAGTGTGCCGGTTAACCACACACGCTCCACCGATACTATGATAAATATTAAGTTACCCTTTGCCTACCTTGTTAAGTCCAGGTTAGTGTGCCGGTTAACCACACACGCTCCACTAACGGTTTAAACAAAGTGCAAAGTGTAATTTCATGGATTAGCACCTTATTCACATTTTCCTAAGTAACTAAGATTGGGAATTTATAAGTGTTTAGTTACTTAGTATTTATCATTAATACTTTTAATGAAGGGAGAATTATAGTCCTTGTCCTACCCGTTCGGCTAACGACCCTCCATCAGTCAGGGAAGCGGTGGGTGAGAGTGGACACCCATTAAACTGCCATTTTATAGGCAGTAACCTTATACCCCCTTATAGATCGGCTTCGTGAATGAGGCCTACTAACGGTAAGACTGACTTGCTCTTATACATATATTTAAATATTATTAACTTATAATATTATAAAGTATAAGGGTTGAATTTTAACTTTTAAAATTCTAAGGGCTAACTTGGAATTAAAGTATTCATAAGTGAAAACTTTTCAAATTCCAAAACTTGAGGGCAAGTTTTGAAACTATTCAAAACTAATTAATTCCATAACTTATGTGTTTAAAGTAGTTTTAATTAAAAAAAAACTCTTCAAGTTCCATAACTTGAGGACAAGTTATGGAAGACTTTAAACTAATAAAAGAATGTAACTTTTCTTTATTTTTGTAACTTATGGAACTAATTAAGGTTACACATTTTATCATTTAATGAAGTGACTCTTGAACCTCCATAACTTGAGGACAAGTTATGGAGTCATAAAACCATTTAATGAGGACAAGACTCTTCATTTTTGTAACCTTTGCCACCTTTTATGAGTTTTATGATTCTTAAATGTGACTTTTCATATAACTTGAGGACAAATTACAAAAACACACTTTGGAATCAACTCTTAGATTAAAATGGATTGAAAACAACTATTTCACACAACTTTTCTATTAATCTAAGAACCTCATAAGAACAAGATAATTCAAATCATCAATCTTCAAGAACTTAGCATGAACATACAAACTAATACAAATCTTGAAATTATGACAATTATCTTAGAAATTGGATTAGCATGAACATTACCATATCAAAAACAAGTTTATAAGTCCAAAAACATCTTAGGGTAATGTTCCTAGTCCAATTCCAGCCAAAACAATCGAATATATGCATCCAACTCGATTTTTTCAGCTACTTTTGCAAGTATAACAAGAAAACAAGCCTAGGCTCTGATACCACTGATGGGTTTTGCACATTCTAACACTCCTAAGTGTACATGCAACCCTAAATACCTTGGATCTATGTTTTCTCTATTATACATGCAATTATGAACTTTCCAAGGTATTACCCTATCTAGCATACAATACTTGATACTTGGGTAATCAAATGGATAGAATACATACCTTTGTTTGATGTAGCTTGTCTCCATGAAGCTTGAGTGCCTAGTGCCCCAAGTGTGACACCTCAAATGGTTCACACAACACCAAATGCACATGGAATGACTTGAGAGAAATGGAACACTCCTTGAAATCGTCTAGCCCTCATATTCACACATTAGTGCACGATTTCTTGAGCCATGGGATTCTTTTATATGGTGGCTATTAGGGTTACACCATGTAACTCATAACTTTACCCATTCCTTATGCTCCATGGATTTTAACCTCCATGGAGTATCCATGGGTCACCCCATGGACTTAGTCCAACATAAGGAATCTTGGATCACAAGCCCACATATATATAAGAACGAATGATTTACACAATCAACCCATATATTTAATTAGTCTCCTTTTGATCACTTAATTAATTCCAAATTAATTCTTGATCAATACTAATTAAATAACCTTATTAATAGATTAGAACTTATAATATATTAACCAACCTTAAATGTTATTTCTCTCATTATAGTCTATCCAAATGCATGATGCCATGCAACCCAAATGAACCATGTCGGGTCGGGTCAAGTCTTTCCAATTATAGTTATGGACTTAGACATTAATCCAACAGATTAACCAAGAGATCTCATTTCATTCCGATTCCGGAGAGCATCTCGACCGAGAAGTTAGCCGATATCTACATCCGAGAGGTAGTAGCTCGGCACGGAGTGCCAGTTTCGATGATTTTGGACCGAGACAAGCGGTTTACTTCCAGATTCTTTAAGAAGTTTCACGACGAGTTGGGTACACGTCTGCACTTCAGCACTGCTTTTCACCCGCAGACGGATGGTCAGAGTGAGCGGTCCATCCAGACTCTGGAAGATATGATGCGGGCGTGTGTCCTAGATTTTGGAGGTAGTTGGGATACTTACCTTCCTCTGGCGGATTTTTCCTATAATAACAGCTATCATGCGAGTATCAATCATCCTCCCTTCAAGATGTTGTATGGAAGGAAGTGCATGACCCCAATATGCTGGGGTGAGGTGGGTCAGAGGGTCATGGGGAGTACTGAAGTTGTACTCAAGACTACAGATAGGATCCAACAGGTTCGGAGCAGGCTTCAGAATGCTCAGAGTTGGCAGAAAAGTTATGCCGACAAGCGTCGATCGAAACCTGGAGTTCCAGGTCGGGGATATGATACTCCTGAAAGTGTCGCCTTGGAAGGGCATCATTCGATTCAGGAAGCGGGACAAGTTGGGCCCCAGGTATATTGGACCTTTCAGGGTTGTAGCCCGTGTGGGCAAGGTGGCATATAGGCTGGACCTGCCAGCCGAACTCAGTCAGACTCATCGCACTTTTCACGTCTCCCAGTTACGGAAGTGTCTGGTGGATGATTCGGCAGTGTTGCCTTTGGAGGATATTCAGGTGGATGACAGCCTGAACTACATCGAGCGGCCAGTGACGATCCTCGACAGGAAGTCGAAGGATTTGAGAAACAAGAGGGTGGAGCAGGTAAAGGTGCAGTGGCAGCACCGCAAGTGCTCGGAATGGACCTAGGAGCCGAAGGACGAGATGAGGGAGGCCCACACCGAGCTTTTTCCGGATTCAGCAGCAGACTTCGAGGACGAAGTCTAAAATAAGTGGGGGAGAGTTGTAACACCAAGTTTCAGGTACGTACTTAAATTCAAGCAAAACTTCATATTTTGCAATGGGACTCGGCGAGGTGGAGGCCCAACTCATCGAGTAGGATCGGTTGCGGATCGGGGGGGGGGGGGTAAGTGACCTACTCGACGAGTCGGGAGACCGACTCGGCGAGTAGGAGCTGTCTGAGTGAAACCCTAAATTTGAGGGTTTGCACCCAATTTAAACACTTTATGAGGCCTTCACCCCAGCGTCCATCACCTCCAAACCCTGTCCACGAAACCCTAGTCAACTTTTGAGTGTTCTTGATCTATTTTGTGCCATTCTTTGTGATTTGAAGTTGGAAGAAGGAATGAAACACTTGGATATTCAAGTGGAAGTCAGTAGATCCAGTGATTTGGTTGCATTTCCAGCTTATTTGAGGTAAAAAGCTCCTACCTTGACTTCTTACTTGTTAGATCTACTCTAGGGCTTGGGTTTTGTCATCTTTGGGGCATTTCTAATCCATTTTCGGGTTGTAGGGTGTAAAGTAGAGAAATGGCTTTAGATCTTGAACCATGGAGGGTTCTCATGGCATAAAGGTGCCAACTTTATGGCCATGAGATCCCCATGCATCTTGTAGACCTCATTTTTGGATCTTTTGAACTTAAAGACCCATGCATAGACGTAAAGTTCGTGACTTTATGTGTTTTATCGACCCTGGGAGGTCAGATCTACCCTTTGGATGAGATGAGCTCAACAGAAATCGAGTTTATGGACATGGACTTTGGGGGACTCAGCGAGTCGGGTATTGATTCCCCGACCTTTTCTATTTTTGAGGAAACTGGTTGAGTCTAGAAGGGGACTCAACAAAGATAGACATGATTATGGACCTGGGAATCATGGGACCCGGCAAGTGTATGAGCAAACTCGGTGAGTCCAACGCAATCTCCCAACCCATGAAGACAAACTCGGCGAGTTGTTCTTACAACTCGGCGAGTGATAGACTGAACACATTTATATGATGAAGATGAACTCGACGAGTTCAAGGATAAACTCCGCGAGTCGGTTGAAGATGGTCCTGATATTATGGTTGAAGGAGAACCCGTCGAGCTCTTCATAGACTCGACGAGTAGAGTCGGGGGTTTTATCATTTTGATAGAATAGGGAATCGACGAGTTGGTGGACCAACTCGGCGAGTCAAGTCAACTGGAGGTTGACTTTAACCAAAGTTGACTTTGTCTCGGATTTGAGTTGACCCTTGTAGGGGTTGGGAGTATGATTTGATAACTTAGAAGAGTTGTCGTGTAGGGATCGAGGAGTCGGGGAGAGTCGATTTCCACACCGAGATCAGTGCAGACACTACACGACCTCGAGGTGAGTTTCCTTCCAGTAGGGCTTGGTCTATGTCACACCCCCAAACCAGACGGCGGAAACGTCCGGGGGTGGAGGACTTCATTTGTAGTATCACAACACATGCAATATAGTAATCAGAGTACAAACAACCACTAAATTTTAAAAAGTATAACTGTTTACATGTGTTCCATCATATTATACTGAAACAAAATAGTTATACAAAAGAAGAAGGCAAGTCATAAATAGCTCCATCTTCTCAAAAGCTTAGGGAGTACCTGTCTACTGGTTCCCTGAGAATACAAGTAATTTGAAAAGAGAGTATCAACATAAAGTTGAGTGAGTGCATAAGTATTTATGTTTGAAAGAATGTTTTCTGTAGACTGTTCCAGAAAATCCTATATTTTCTGCTGTATATGAAAAGTAGTTTTTGATACATAAAACTGTTCTATTTGTAAACCAATGTTCTGTATTTGTAATCCTTTTGTAAACTTGTATCTGAGTGTATGCCTGGTTTCATCAACTGTTATTGTAAACTGTGATGTAATACTGTAAACTGTATCTTGTAAACTAGCACTTTGAAAATGTACTTAAGTTTAGTTAATTATATACTAACGTATTGTTAATATCTTTATATAAGTTATTATAACCATAATGACTAGATGGCATGACCCAACGCTATGAATGCGCAGAAAACATGTTGATAACAATTTGTCACTCACAGGCGTGTATGCCGGACTGTAGCTAGCAGTCCGAGTGCGGGGGTGTCAATCCCAATATAGATCTATACACACATTGTTTCGATCCCCGGCTGGAGATTCCGGTCATAATGTCATGACTTTACTATATTGTTTAAATGAATTAAACAACCTGTACTACTTGACTCATAAAAGCATATAAACGTTACATGTATAATAGTTATAAAAAAAATCCAATCATTTTGAAATAAATGACTGACTATATGTTCTTGAAATAGTACTCTTAACATGTATCTGAAAGAATGTATACGCTTCAATAGTTTTGAATGAAACCTTTGTTTTTGTAAAACAATGTACTCTATTATACTTGAATCGTGAATTTACTGTTTTGTGAATCATAAATTATACCTATTATAATTTATACGTAATTTCTGATTTGATAACGAGTATTCATGAATGTAACCCTTTGCTCAACATGTTACAAAGGATAATTGAAACTAAATGAACAAACTTTTATACATAGATACATATATAAATAAACATAAGTAAAATTTAAATGACACTCGGACAAACAACTGATACTTGTAATCCCATATCCAAACAAGGAAAAGGAACCAAAGTGGGTTAGTAGTCCTAAGTCTTTTAAATCTTATTTATATAAATATATGTATACTAGTTTGATTTTTGGGAAAAATATAAGTTTATAAAAAAACATTTAAAAGAAGTATGATATTTTGAAATAGATTTTGGTGACTTGATGTCGTTTTGAAACAAACATTGAAAACCATTTGATTTGATGATAAGATATTTGAAATCACTTGTTTATAACACAAAAACTTTGTGTTAGAGTTGTATTCCCCCCCTTAAAACAGTAAAAACTATAAAAATGCCGGGGTATGAACTCACCTGTTGTAAGTTATTCAAAGGTAAGGTCGGTGTACGATGCTAAGTGTCAAGTGAAGTCTTGAACACAACGGATCCAATTAAACATATAATGATATATATATATATATATATATATATATATATATATATATATATATATATATATATATATATATATATATATGGATATAATTAGTGTATATAACAACAAATTATGATAGGAAACCACTTTAGGGACTAGGAAACACTTGAATTTAAGTGTTACAATCACATGTGATTGTTCTAAAGGGGTTTACGGCCACATAAGGTGTTCACGACCATGGAGTTTACGGCCAATGATGTTTACGGCCTAAGAAGATCTTGAGTTTATGGTCAAGGGATATGCTCATGGCCGTAAACTCTTATGTTCTTAGGAAATGGTTGATTTCAAGGGTGTATGTTACGAGCTTCTATAGAATAACTAGTATTAGGATGTATACTTACGTTTTGAAGCTTGAATAAGGTGTTCACAGTCTAAAGAACTAGTATATGTTCTTGGTGTTCTTGGTGTTCTTGATGATCTAGCCAAAAGAGATGATTTCATGGATGAAATTATAAGGTTTTTACTACATTAAGCATGGTATCAACAATGAATGGAAGGAACACTTACTTATTTGGTGAGAATTAAAGGTGTTCTTGATGATACTTGAGAGAATTTGAGAGTTCTTGACTGGAGGATATGAGAAATGAAGGAAAAATGAAGAAAATCTATATATATATATATATATATATATATATATATATATATATATATATATATATATATATATATATATATATATATATATATATATGCGAGGGTTTAAGGTCGAGGAGTTTGCGGTCCGAAGTCGGCGATGCGTTTACGGCCGAAGCCTCGTTTACGGCCTGCGAGGAGTTTACGGTCCGAAGGGTTTACGGTCGTAAATTCTTTGCGGTCCGAACCAATGAATGGTATGCGAAGTTTCTCGGCTTTTTCAAACATTTTCCTTTCAATTTCAACTATGGGTATTATAAGGATTTTAGCAATTAAAGGTATTATATAACCTTAATTAAAAACCCAAACAATAAAAAGGACTTTAGTTGACTTTTGTTTGACTTTGGTTGACCAGAGTTGACTTTACAAACAGAAAATAACAGGATGTTACATTATCCCCCCGTTAGAGAGAATTTCGTCCCGAAATTAGAGTTTAAGCAATTAACTAATTACAAACAACTAAGAGAAAAGATGAGGATGTTTCAATTTCATTTGATCCTTGCGCTCCCAAGTGAATTCAGGTCCCCGCTTGGCATTCCAGCGAACCTTCACTATAGGAATACGACTTTGTTTTGTTTGTTTGACCTCTCGGTCCATGATCTCTACTGGCTCTTCCACGAAGTTGAGGCTCTCGTCAATCTCGATCTCGTCGAGTGGGATAACAAGAGTCTCATTGGACAGACACTTTTTCAAGTTCGATACGTGGAAAACAGGATGTATGTTGCTTAGTTCTTGAGGTAGTTGGAGTTTGTAAGCTACTGGACCGATTCTAGCAAGAATCTCGAATGGTCCTATGTATCTTAGATTCAGCTTGTCACGCTTTCCAAAGCATATCATGCCTTTCCAGGGTGAGACTTTCAACATGACGCGATCTCCAACCTGGAATTCCAAAGGTTTTCTTCTTTTGTCAGCGTAGCTTTTCTGTCTATCTCTGGAAGCTTTAAGTCGCTCTCGGATTTGTACGATCTTCTCCGTGGTTTCGCGAATGATTTTCGGACCAGTAAGAGTACTGTCAGGAACTTGACTTCTAGCCAGCTGCGTGTCACCCACTTCAGCCCATCATAGAGGAGATCTGCACTTGCGGCCATAGAAAGCTTCGAAAGGAGCAGCCTTTATGCTAGTGTGATAACTGTTATTATAGGAGAATTCGAGAAGGGGTAAATGAGTATCCCATGCCCTTCCAAAGTCTATCATGCAAGGTCGCAACATATCTTCTAAAGTTTGAATCGTCCTCTCACTTTGTCCATCAGTTTGTGGATGGTAGGCTGCACTCATGTACAACCTAGTTCCCAAAGATTTTTGTAAAGACTGCCAGAAACGAGAAGTGAATCTACTATCTCAGTCAGAAATAATAGATATTGGCACACCATGAAGCCGCACTATTTCTATAAGGTAAGTTCTGGTCAGTTTCTCCATCTTGTCAGTCTCTTTGATTGGTAAGAAGTGCGCGGATTTGGTTAATCTATCGACGATTACCCAAATAGTATCATAACCACCCGATGTTTTGGGTAACTTGGTTATCAAGTCCATTGTAATCCGTTCCCACTTCCATTCAGGGATTTCAGGTTGTTGTAATAAACCTGAAGGTTTCTGGTATTCTACCTTAACCTTGTCACAAGTAAGGCACTTGCCCACATAGGTAGCAATTTCGGCCTTCATATTAGGCCACCAGTATAGTTTCTTGAGGTCCAGGTACATCTTGTATGAACCCGGATGAATGGAGTATCGGGTTTTGTGTGCTTCATTCATAACTGCGTCTCTGTAACCACCAAACTTTGGTGTCTAGATCCGGTTCATGAAACAATAGACTCCATCACTCCTAACTTTAAAGTTTTTATCCATTCCTCTCAAGGTTTCATCCGTCACGTTTTCAGGTTTTATGGCCTCGAGTTGAGCCTCTCTGATCTCTATAGACAGATGTGAATGGATTTTCATGGTTAACGACTTTACTCGGCGTCCCGAGTATTCTTTTCTACTAAGGGCATCAGCTACTACGTTAGCCTTACCAGGGTGGTAAAGAATCTCACAATCGTAGTCGTTCAGTAGCTCCACCCATTGTCGTTGTCTCATATTCAACTCTTTCTGATTGAAGATATGCTGGAGACTATTATGGTCCGTGAATACTGTGTATTTCGTGCCATATAAGTAATGTCTCCAAATCTTCAGAGCAAATACCACTGCTCCTAGTTCAAGGTCATGTGTTGTATAGTTGATTTCATGTGTCTTTAGCTGTCTTGAGGCATAGGATATAACCTTTCCTCTTTGCATAAGAACACATCCAAGTCCTTGATTAGAAGCATCACAGTACACTACGAAATCCTCTGTCCCTTCAGGAAGAGACAGGATCGGTGCACTACACAAAGCTCGTTTCAATGTTTGGAATGCTGTTTTTTGCTTTTCTCCCCAGCTAAAAGTTACACCCTTTTACGTCAGGGTGGTAAGAGGCTTAGCTATTCGAGAGAAATTCTGAATGAATCTGCGATAATAGCCAGCAAGACCTAAGAATTGACGGATTTCTGTAGGTGTTTTGGGTGCTGACCAGTTTTCAATTGCCTTTATTTTGGAAGGGTCGACGTGTATTCCTTCAGAACTGACCACGTGACCTAGGAAATCAACCTTCCTAATCCAAAATTCACACTTTGAAAACTTCGCATAGAGTTTTTTTGATCTAAGGGTTTGCATTACTTGACGAAGATGTTGGCTATGTTCCTCTTCACTTCTTAAGTAGATAAGGATGTCGTCGATAAAGACTATGACGAATTTGTCCAGGAATGGACGACACACTCTGTTCATTAGATCCATGAACACAGCAGGTGCATTCGTCAATCCGAATGGCATCACTACGAACTCGTAATGACCATAACAAGTTCTGAATGCGGTTTTGGGAATGTCATCCTCCAAAATCCGTAACTGGTGATACCCGGATCTTAAGTCTATCTTTGAGAAGTAGCTCGCACCCGGAAGTTGGTCGAACAAATCGTCAATGCGAGGCAGAGGG
Organism: Lactuca virosa; assembly: GCF_052849685.1. Taxonomy (NCBI): domain Eukaryota; kingdom Viridiplantae; phylum Streptophyta; class Magnoliopsida; order Asterales; family Asteraceae; genus Lactuca; species Lactuca virosa. Next base: position 382,262,230 of record NC_136428.1, read on the forward strand.
TATCGATTTTTAATAGTAAGGTTATTCAGCTCGCGGTAGTCTATGCACATACAGAATGATCCATCCTTTTTCTTCACGAACAAGATCAGTGCTCCCCATGGTGAGAAGATTGGTCTTATGAAACATTTTCTTAGGAGTTCGTTAAGATGGCTGGATAATTCCTGCATTTCAGAAGGTGCAAGACGATAGGGGGATTTGGCTACAGGGGTAGCCCCTGGAATTAAGTCGATTCGAAATTCGACTTGTCGTTCAGGAGGCACTCCTGGAAGATCATCAGGAAAAACGTCGGGAAAGTTGCAGACCTCAGGTATGCTCGCGATATCTTTCACTTCTTGCTTTTTGTCTACCACGTGTGCTAAGAAAGCACAGTACTCTTTGCGAAGGTACTTCTATGCCTTGATGCAAGAAATGATTTGGAGGTTCGTTTCGGGTTTGTCACCGTAAATAACAAGAGTTTCGTTAGTTGGCAAGTTCAGACGAATGGCTCTTTCATAGCATATGATATCAGCATGGTTAGGGCACAACCAATCCATACCTATTATGACGTCGAAACTTTTGATAGAGACCGGCATAAGGTCTATTGGGAAAGAAAAGTTATTCAAGGTAAGAATACATCCTATGTATATATCGTTGGTAGATTCGGATTTCCCGTTAGCCATTTCGACTATGAATGTTGCTTTTAATGGATGGGAGTTTTGATTTAGCAAGTGTTTGAAATTATGGCTCACAAAGCTCTTCTCAACACCACAATCAAATAGAATGCATGCATAAATGTTGTTGAGAAGGAACGTACCCGTGACTACTGCGGGATCTGCTACTGCTTCTTCGTGACCCAAGTCTAAAATTCTCCCAACTCCACCGGTATTTCCAGCTTTAGGACAATCTTTCTTCAAATTCCCCACTTCACCACAATTGTAGCACGCTTGACCTACTCCAGCAGCAGGTACTTGATTAAGTGGTTGAGGTGGTGCTCTACAGAATCAAGCAGTATGACCTTTTCTGTTGCAGTTACGACACTGCATTTCCCTGCAATTTCCATTATGATGAAAATTTCACTTCTTGCACTTAGGGAGATTACCATCATAAGGCTTAGCTGGTACTGGGTTAACAGGAACAGCAGCAGGTACAGTAGCAGCATTGACTGTAACTAGCTGTTGTTTCTTTGAGGAATCCTGTGAAAACTTGCCCTTCCTCTTGTTCCTGCCCTTCTTCTTGCTATTCTTGTTGTCATTGTTGTTGTGGTTGTTTCCCCTCGGTTGTTCTGATACAGTAACCACTGAGTTTTGACGGGCTCCGTGGTCGATAAGAGATTGTGCTAGCTCTTTGGCACTGTCAAATGTAACAGGCTTTGAAGCTAAAACACTTGACTGAATTTGGGTGACATACCCCAAATATATCTCTCAATCTTTTTGCTCTCAAGAGGAACCATATTCGGGCAAAGAATTGCCAGATCACAGAATCTACTAGTATAGGTTGATATGTCAGAACCAACCATCGTAAGACCCCAGAGCTCCTGCTCGAGCTTCTGAATTTCCCCTCGCGGACAGTATTCCCGCATAAGCATGGCTTTTAAGTTCTCCCAGCTGATTGAGTTACCCACTACCAGATTTAGTGACTTAACGTGGCCATTCCACCACGTTAAAGCTCTATCTGAAAAAGTACAAGCAGCGAATTTGACCTTGCTTCTCTCTGGACAGGAGCAGATTTCAAAAATTGCTTCTGTCTTCTCTATCCACTGTTTTAATACCATAACTCCCCCAGTACCGTTAAAGGTCCTAGGTTTGGCATTGGAAAACTCTTTGTAAGTGCACTCTCGCGAATGCCCATGACTCTCGCCATGGTTTGAAGGATGTGCACCAACTCCCGACCCACTAGCACCAGGAGTATTGATATGTGACAAGGCAGCAGCTGCAGCCGCCGTGATTGCCGCTTGGAACAGAGCGGCGTCGAACTGAGGAGGTGGTGGCGGAGGTGGCACTGGCGCTTCATTAACAGGGTTACGTCTTGGATTTCTACGAGGAGGCATCTTTTTCTATACTAGTCAAAAGATACAAGGATGGTAAGATATCAAGAGTGAATATGAATTTTGATATCTCTGAACTAAAATATATAGTTCAACATGAATCTTGTAATGAATTGGAAATAGAAGTCTACGACAAGTACAACCTGTAATAGAATGATATGAAATGAATGGTTATTTTTCAAAGAGTAAGAAAATGCATGTCGATTGAATTGGTATATTGAATACATAAAGTCTGGAAAATTTGACCCTAAACAGGTCTACAATACACCAAATTCTAGGAAAAACATCAACATCATACAGACCTATCAAAATAAAATTTTTGTGGTCTTACTGAAAAACATGAAAAATAACGCTAGAACCTATCCGTAGACTTAAACTATAACCAAAAGAGTGAACAGGAAATGAGTAGAGTATCTTCTAATGGCGGTGGGTACAAACTTGGACGAAACCTCAACTCAGCCAGTTGACGCTCCACAACAAGTAGATGTCTTTCATATATACTGTCAGACGTGTTCGAAGCTCTATGACTTCAGTTCGAGTTACGACTAAATCTTGCAACAGAGACTCATTGTCTCTCGTAGCTCTGTCACAAGCATCTTCAAGACGACGAATGCAGACTGTATTTCATTTCATTTCGAGCAACCCTGCGGACCAAAATTGGTAGGACTCTGTCTGTTGAGCCTCCTTCGCTCAAATTGTAGAAGCTTCGGTCTCCATTGTATGGCATGGGTTGAACCTGCTCTTGACTCCATGTTTCCAAACTTTCCACCCACAGAGGCGTCGGGCCTTGAAAAGCCGGACGAGGTTTAGGATTTTGGGCAACTGGTGGTGGATTATAGGCTCCTGATTAGGAATCATTGTCTTCAGGAAATTTTTCTGCAAAATCATCATCTAAGGGAATTTTGTAATTTTCTTCTGGCTCTGCATCTTGTTCTTGATCGGGGAAGTACGGGTCTCCGGGTAAGTGAAATCCAGCCATTATTATCTAAGCGAGAATAGGGATAAGAGATATAGAATATAGTTAGTAACGATAGATTAAGGATACAAGTTTCTACGAGAGAGACCTACAGTTAACAACTAATGTATGACTTGTTCTAGATATTACTATAACTATAAAGTGTATACTTATTATATATAACTTGGGTATATTCGACCTTTGATTAAATGACTCGGCTCTAAATCCACAACCAAACAAGGAACAGGAAATGAAGCTAAATCACATATTCTAAGTCTATATAACTTTAATTATATATAATTGTAATATACCCATAATATTTATAGTTCTACCCTTAATTTTTCTATTGTCTTCACATGTTTGTTATTAGTATATAGTGCCTAAAATACCCCTATAGTATTTTAATCTTTATGTTCTGTTCTAGAGTTCTTCTGAATATGTATGGTGGGTAAGTTTTAGACATGCTGCAACACCACTATCACTCCCAAACACATGTTGGTCATATCTCAAATCAATATAGTTGATCAGGCTATATTAATCCCAAATATGATTACATAACCGCCCAGGTTTGACTGTAATGTCCAACATCCAAATACTTTTAAGTTCTTATGACTGTGATACTGTACTTGTAGGTATGAGTGTTAGTATACTTCTTGTAAAAATACTTAAATTTTTAAAAGTATACTTGTAGTCAGAGCTCTCAGCTCCAAATGTATTTATAGTTTGTATATCTTTTATGGATTGATACACTGAGTTCACTATAAACAATGCTCTGATACCAATCTGTCACACCCCCAAACTAGACAGCGGAAACGTGCGGGGGTGGAGGACTTCATTTGTAGTATCACAACACATGCAATATAGTAATCAGAGTACAAACAACCACTGCATTTTAAAAAGTATAGGTGTTTACATGTGTTCCATCATATTATACTGAAACAAAATAGTTATACAAAAGAAGAAGGCAAGTCATAAATAGCTCCATCTTCTCAAAAGATCGGGGAGTACCTGTCTACTCGTTCCCTGAGAATACAAATGATTTGAAAAGAGAGTATCAACATAAAGTTGAGTGAGTGCATAAGTATTTATGTTTGAAAGAATGTTTTCTGTAGACTGTTCCAGAAAATCCTATATTTTCTACTGTATATGAAAAGTAGTTTTTGATACATAAAACTGTTCTATTTGTAAACCAATATTCTGTATTTGTAATCCTTTTGTAAACTTGTATCTGAGTGTATGCCTGGTTTCATCAACTGTTATTGTAAACTGTGATGTAATACTGTAAACTGTATCTTGTAAACTAGTACTTTGGAAATGTACTTAAGTTTAGTTAATTATACACTAACGTATTGTTAATATCTTTATATGAGTTATTATAACTGTTGGATTAATGTCTAAGTCCATAACTATAATTGGTAAGACTTGACCCGACTCGGCATGGTCCATTTGGGTTGCATGGCATCATGCATTTGGATAGACTATAATGAGAGAAATAACACTTAAGGTTTGTGAATATATTATAAGTTCTAATATATTAATAAGATTATTTAATTATTATTGATCAAGAATTAATCTAGGATTAATTAAGTGATCAAAAAAAGACTAATTAAATATATGGGTTGATTGTGTAAATCATTCATTCTTATATATGTGGGCTTGTGATCCAAGATTCCTTATGTTGGACTAAGTCCATGGGGTGACCCATGGATACTCTATGGAGGTTAAAATCCATGGAGCATAAGGAATGGGTAAAGTTAGGAGTTACATAGTGTAACCCTAATAGCCACCATATAAAAGAATCACATGGCTCAAGAAATCGTGGACTAGTGTGTGTGTGTATGAGGGCTACATGATTTCAAGAAGTGTTCAATTTTTCTCTCAAGTCATTCCATGTGCATTTGGTGTTGTGTGAACCATTTGAGGTGTTACACTTGGGGCACTAGGCACTCAAGCTTCATGATGACATTCTACATCAAAGAGGTATGTATTCTATCTTGTTATATTTATTATTTTGTATGCTAGATTAGGATAATACCTTGGATGTTCATAATTGTATGTATAATAGAGAAAAACATAGATCCAAGGTATTTAGGGTTGCATGTACACTTAGGAGTGTTAGAATGCTCATAACCCAACAGTGGTATCAGAGCCTGGTTATTTTTCAATTATACTTGATGCAAGTTGCTGAAAAAAAAACTGAAAAAAAATCGAATTTTTTTTTTTTTTGGCCTGTTTTGGATTAGAATCATTACCGCAAAGTGTTTTTGTTCATAAAATTTGTTTTTTTGATATTATGGTAATGTTTATTCTCATCCAAATAAAGGATAATAATCAAAGTTTAAAGTTTTATACATGTTTATATGATGCTTGAAAAATGTTGATTATGAATGTTCATGTTTATGAGTTTGTTTAGATTAATAGGAAAAATTATGAGATAGTTGTTTTCAATCCATTTTAATCTAAGAGTTGATTCCAAAGTGTGTTTTTGTAGCTTGTCCTCAAGTTATATGAAAAGCCACATTTAAGAATCATAAAACTCATAAAAGTTGGCAAAGGTTACAAAATGAAGAGTCTAGTTCTAATTAAATGGTTTTATGACTCCATAACTTGTCCTCAAGTTATGGAGGTTCAAGAGTCTCTTCATTAAATTAAAAAAAAAAGGTGTAACCTTAATTAGTTCCATAAGTTACAATAAAAAAAAGTTATTTTTTTTAATTAGTTTAAAGTCTTCCATAACTTGTCCTCAATTTATGGAACTTGAAGAGTTTTTTTTTTTAAATTAAAACTACTTTAAATTCATAAGTTATGGAATTAATTAGTTTTGAATAGTTTCAAAACTTGCCCTCAAGTTTTGGAATTTGAAAAGTTTTCACTTATGAATACTTTAATTCCAAGTTAGCCCTTAGAATTTTAAAAGTTAAAATTCAACCCTTATACTTTATAATATTATAAGTTAATAATATTTATATATATGTATAAGAGTAAAGTCAGCCTTACCGTTAGTAGGCCTCATTCACGAAGCCGGTCTATAAGGGGGGTATAAGGTTACTGCCTATAAAATTGCAGTTTAATGGGTGTCCACTCTCACCCACCGCTTCCTTGACTGGTGGAGGGTCGTTAGCCGAACGGGTAGGACAAGGACTAGAAATCTCCCTTCATTAAAAGTATTAATGATAAATACTAAGTAACTAAACCTTTTATAAATACCCAATCTTAGTTACTTAGGAAAATGTGAATTTGGTGCTAACCGATGAAATTACACTTTGCACTTTGCTTAAGTCGTTAGTGGAGCGTGTGTGGTTAACCGGCACACTAACCTGGACTTAACAAGGTAGGCAAAGGGTAACTTAATATTTATCATAGTATCGGTGGAGCGTGTGTGGTTAACCGGCACATCGATTAAGAGGTAAATATTAAGGGTACCAAGTATATTTGCATGGTTATTCACACCTTGTTTTGTGATCCTCGGCATCCCAGTCACAAAACCTGAAGGGCACACTCGAGATTGAAACATGCCTTTGAACAGTTCAATGAATCTCAAAGATCTAGGACTTTCAAATCCAATTAAAACCTAATAAATTATTTCGTTTTTCATGGTGGAAATTGGTGAATCGTCATTCACCTACCTTCAAATATTTTATAGCTTGGATTACAGCATCCCTCTTCTAAGTTATAAAATAGTTTGTTGGGTCCTAGCCTTAATATTTCAAATTGGGTGTCATATTAAGGACTTTAAATCAACTATCTTGAATATCTCCCAAAAAAATGTCTGGTCTAGACATTTATGATCTTCCCAAATCTCTTGAAACAAGCTTTCCTAAATGAAGATGATGTCCCATGGATATTATACTTCTTTCACCTCCTCCAATTATTCTCCCTAACCCACAAGTTCCTAAAAAGTTTAAGGTCACTCAAGCCCTATTGGCAAGGCAAGGTCTAGGTGTGATCACATCTTGGAGATGCAGTCACATATTGACAAGCCGGGAGAGTTGGGTTTCAAAGTCTTGAGAAAGTTGGTGGCTCAACTACTTTCTAAGTCACATAGTGAGTTCTTTTGGGAATCCTATGAAACAGACTAAGACAAGACCCTTAATGATCTTATCTATTTGCTAAGATCAACTTCCTAAAAACGCTATGGACATTGACAATGATGACATTGGATATCCAGTAAAGCTCTCTCTTCCCAATGGAAAGGGATCGGCCATAGTCAACTCGGTTGACCCAATGGTAAAGAGAGAGGCGAAGTCTGAGATAGTCCCATTATCAAGGGTCCATAGGTAACTATTGCCAAAGGAAGGGGAATTGGTTGCGAAGCTGCCAAATTTACCTAAGGATGTTAAAGTCAATAAGTTTGGCTCTACTTCAGGTAAAGTCCATTGTCTAACTCTATTAAGTACATGCTGATTCTGATCGCGAAGATGGATTTCAATCGCATGGTTCGGTGATCAGAATTTTGGGCTATTACTTAAGAGTTATGATATTTATATTGCTTAGGAATAGATAACAACAAGGTTTTCATATGGATTGTAAGGATAAGTTTTTCCGCAAAGTTTTAAAATAAAAGAAAAAGGTTGTGATTTTATTTATTTTAAGTATCCTTACAATGGCATTTGTGACAAGTTGTTGCTTATAAGATTCCATTGATAGCAATATTGGAAAAAATGGATTTGATTCTTTCGGTTGTGGTAGTGTCTAATATTACCAAATAAGGAAAGATTCTCATCACCCAAGGTTCAGTTGGACCGAAACTTGGAATCATACAAGTTGTATAGTATGATGAATGAGAACTTTCAGCTTGGAAAATTAAGACTAATTCCTTATGTGAATAAGGAAAGGAATAAGGGATCGAGTACACATTCTTGTGCGCTGGTCAAGTCCACCACAAAAGATCAAGAAGACTATTCGTCATGATTTACTTAAGTTCAGTAAATATGGTTATACTTATAAGTTTAAGTATAAGTCTGTAGCATTGGAGAAGTTTCAATGTGAGACAGAACGAATAAGAAGAATCAAAGTATGGCAGAAAGATAAAAGTTTCTCAAATCTGAAAAGATGGGAGAGTACTTTAGTATCATGTTTATGATCATCTTAATGATTAAGATACCATATCACAATTGGTCCTCTAAAGTCATCTTAGTGCATTCTTATGACTAAGAAGAGGAGTCATGAATTGTTGAAATGGTTAAATCAAAAAGATGAGTCATACTACGTTCCAAAACAATTCTTAGAGTCATACTCCAAGATTGTAACTTGAGTGACATATCTTAAAGAGGGTTTGTTAACACTAGTCAAATGTAAGAGTAAAAGGTTATCTACTCTTGTACATTTGAAATTGGTAAGTTGTGATGTTTTGGATAAAACAGAGACCAACTTAGGCCAATTGTGTAAAGTGTTAGTCTTGATAAAGAATCCACACTATCTCTTGAATATTTGACAAGGGAGTCTTATATGTCAAGAGGACAGTGGGAGTCTTAAAGCTCTTGAAAGTTTCAAGACTTAATCAAGAATAAAACCTAAAGTCCTTCACTAGCACACGACTTGAGGTTTATAACCTATCGTGTTGAAATTTTTGTGCCTATTCAAGTTGGCTTTGCATAGGAGTTCTGAGAGTTCTCAATTGGTTGCACAACTACTTGGAAGCAATGGCAGGCACCTGAGCTGCCAAATGGCAAGAATTTAAGATTGCACAAGTTTAATCAATATGAGTTTGGATTTGTCACTAACCTTGTCTTGTGATTATGGTTTTGACAAATTCACATGGATAAGAACACATACACTATTAAATCTAAGTGTCATAAGGTTTCTCTCCGATTCATGAAAATGATGGTGAGGAAACACTTTCACTAAGTAGATTTTAGCTAGATAGCAATTGTGATATTTGCATTCTCAAAGTCGTTAGTAGAGCGTGTGTGGTTTACCGGCACACTAACATGGACTTGTGAGAAGTGGCAAAGGTCTAAACAATTGAGACTATGATTACGGCATCCCTTTTCATAGTTTTAAAATTGTTTAGACACACATGTGAGCTATCTAAGAGAGGTGTATGATTTTGATAAAGTTTTATCAAAACAATCTAGTATCAGAAATCTGAACTTTGGTAAGAAAGTCAGCTGATTTCTGAGTACATGTCAAAGCTAGTGGGAGTATAAGTGTTATGCTAATAATCATCATGTTAGTGGGAGCATGATAATTATGACAAAGGTTGCAAGTTAGCAATGTTAATTATAGAAAACAAAAGTTTTAATTCGTGAGGCTGCAGGGGTTGAAAAAGTTGTTTTGCTATAATTAAGGGAGAGGAAATTATACTTTCATTTCAATTCTAAAAGCTTAGATTGAGATTTTAATCGTATTTAATCAAGGATATATATATGAATTTCATGTTGGAATGGCTCAACATAAGGAAATTCTATATATGGGTCCATTATTTGCATTCTAAAATTCGATTATGATTACGGCATCCCTTTTCACAATCTGAATTTTGAGAACTTGGCAAATTGAAATGGAAATATTATAGCAAAAGACTTGTTTAGTCTTTATGTGAGACATCATGAATCGTGTCCCATATGCTTCGGATATAGGATCGATTACATGTGCTATATTTATCCTTTCTAAAATTTTCCAAATGCCTGGGGCATTATGAAGGGAAAAGGTCTAGAATTGGATATGACTAAAATGATTAAGCAATTGTCGAGGACAATCTAAGGTTTACCAAAGATTAGTTGCTCAAGGACAGTTGGAAGTATAATGTTAATTCTGGAAGGACCATATTGACATAATCTGTAAGGAGGCAACTCTTGTTCAGAAGTGATAGTCAAAATGGAATATGGAAATGTTTCAAAGTTAGAAATTGTTCAATAAATCTGTGTAAGATTAGGAAACTTAATGCAAGAAGGATGTTTCCAAGGAGTTGATCTCCTTTGGAATGCTCTGTAATGTTTGTTGTCAAATCTTTCTGACTTTGTGCATAATCATTACAAGAGGATCAATGCATATAAGTTTAGAATCTAACAGATTTTAGTAAATGGCATGAATTTGGAATTCTTGCATTTGCAGTAAGGAATTGGGAATATGAAATGAGGATCGTTGGAGTTATGTTCAATTGATGTATTTTACAAAGTAAAGATCATAGACAAACATAGTATGCATACTTGGTGTATGGCATGACTGGTGTTTAGAAAAACATAGTGTACATGCTTGGAGCATGGGACAACTATTGTTTTAAATTCAAGAATAAAGTTGAGAGCTGAAACAGTATACAATGAATAATGTGTAATCATATGGTGATAAATAAAAGGTGTTTTATTTATATTCATAAGTTCTGAGACCATATTGGATTCGATTATTATTGTGTTTCACTTTGCATGTTTTGACTTCCAGAATAACTAGGTCATTGTTCTGATGGACTAAGTTATTCAAACCATCCACAGTCGGTCATATGTTGGAAGTAGATATGAATCAAGACTGTCATGGGTTGGCTTGTAGAGGTCTAAGATGTTGGACAAAGGGCTACAACACTCATGAGTGCTCATAAGTTCTGAGTATTGGATTCAACCCGCGCTCATTGGAATCACTTCATGGATTTTATCACGAGTGATCATGAGACGATAATATCTTATATTCTTCAAACCTAGAGATATGAGTTGTTACTATGAGTTGGTTATACATTGATTGCACGAAAAAACATTGGTAACTCGATGTTATAAAACGTGCCTTTCTGTATGATTCAACAAGTAGTAGAACAAGCCATATGAGTCGAAGTTTATCCATTCCTTTTACCTTTGGGATAAAAGCGATATCTGTGGGCCCCTCGATGATTTGGTGATGACAAATGTAAGTGCTCGGCCGGGCCAGGACTGATTTGATTTGTTCAATTAGTCAGTCGTCATAAATCGGAAATCGGGAAACAACAAATGGACAGAGAGAATGATTATAATCCATGTCTCATTCCATATGATATCTAGATTGGAGGAATATATGATCCCTTATCTAATGGACAAGTCATTGACAAAGGTTAGAGATCATCGGCAAGGTCAGGGTTCGACAGAAGCTTTTGAGAGCTACGATTGCCAGTCGGTTCTTGAAGTCATACTTGCAATAATAGTTTTAGACTTATCCAAGTGGGAGACTGTTGGATTAATGTCTAAGTCCATAACTATAATTGGTAAGACTTGACCCGACTCGGCATGGTCCATTTGGGTTGCATGGCATCATGCATTTGGATAGACTATAATGAGAGAAATAACACTTAAGGTTTGTGAATATATTATAAGTTCTAATATATTAATAAGATTATTTAATTAGTATTGATCAAGAATTAATCTAGGATTAATTAAGTGATCAAAAGAAGACTAATTAAATATATGGGTTGATTGTGTAAATCATTCATTCTTATATATGTGGGCTTGTGATCCAAGATTCCTTATGTTGGACTAAGTCCATGGGGTGACCCATGGATACTCCATGGAGGTTAAAATCCATGGAGCATAAGGAATGGGTAAAGTTAGGAGTTACATAGTGTAACCCTAATAGCCACCATATAAAAGAATCACATGGCTCAAGAAATCGTGGACTAGTGTGTGTGTGTATGAGGGCTACACGATTTCAAGAAGTGTTCAATTTTTCTCTCAAGTCATTCCATGTGCATTTGGTGTTGTGTGAACCATTTGAGGTGTTACACTTGGGGCACTAGGCACTCAAGCTTCATGATGACATTCTACATCAAAGAGGTATGTATTCTATCTTGTTATATTTATTATTTTGTATGCTAGATTAGGATAATACCTTGGATGTTCATAATTGTATGTATAATAGAGAAAAACATAGATCCAAGGTATTTAGGGTTGCATGTACACTTAGGAGTGTTAGAATGCTCATAACCCAACAATAACCATACTGACTAGGTGGCCTGACCCAACGCTATGAATGCGTTGAAAACATGTTGATAACAAGTTGTCACTCACAGGCGTGTATGCCTGACTGTAGCTAGCAGTCCGAGTGCGGGGTTGTCAATCCCAATATAGATTTATACACACATTGTTTCGATCCCCGGCTGGAGATTCTGGTTATAATGTCAGGACTTTACTATATTGTTTAAATGAATTAAACAACCTTTACTACTTGACTCATAAAAGCATATAAATGTTACATGTATAATAGTTATAAAAAAATCCAATCATTCTGAAATAAATGACTAACTGTATGTTCTTGAAATAGTACTCTTAACATGTATCTGAAAGAATGTATACGCTTGAATAGTTTTGAATTAAACCTTTGTTTTTGTAAAACAATGCACTCTAGTATACTTGAATCGTGAATTTACTGTTTTGTGAATCATAAATTATACCTATTATAATTTATACGTAATTTCTGATTTGATAACGAGTATTCCTGAATGTAACCCTTTGCTCAACATGTTACAAAGGATAATTGAAACTAAATGAACAAACTTTTATACATAGATACATATATAAATATATATAAGTAAAATTTAAATGACACTCGGACAAACAACTGACACTTATAATCCCACATCGAAACAAGGAAAAGGAACCAAAGTGGGTTATTAGTCCTAAGTCTTTTAAATCTTATTTATATAAATATATGTATACTAGTATGATTTTTGGGGAAAAATATAAGTTTATAAAAAAACATTTAAAAGAAGTTTGATATTTTGAAATAGATTTTGGTGACTTGATGTCGTTTTGAAACAAACATTGACAACCATTTAATTTGATGATAAGATATTTGAAATCACTTGTTGATAACACAAAAAACTATGTTAGACTTGTATTCCCCCCCTTAAAACAGTGAAAACTATAAAAATGCGGGGGTATGAACTCACCTGTCGTAAGTTATTCAAATGTAAGGTCGGTGTAGGATGCTAAGTGTCAAGTGAAGTCTTGAACACAACGGATCCTATTAAACATATAATGATATATATATATATATATATATATATATATATATATATATATATATATATATATATATATATATATATATATATATATATATATGGATATAATTAGTGTATATAACAACTAATTATGATAGGAAACCACTTTAGGGACTAGGAAACACTTGAATTTAAGTGTTACAATCACATGTGATTGTTTTAAAGGGTTTTACGGTCGCACAAGGTGTTCACGGCCATGGAGTTTACGGCCAATGATGTTTACGGCCGAAGAAGATCTTGAGTTTACGGTCAAGGGAGATGCTAATGGCCGTAAACTCTTATGTTCTTGGGAAATGGTTGATTTCAAGGGTGTATGTTATGAGCTTCTATAGAATAACTAGTATTAGGATGTGTACTTACGTTTTGAAGCTTGAATAAGGTGTTCACGGTGTAAAGAACTAGTATGTGTTCTTGGTGTTCTTGAAGATCTAGCCAATAGACATGATTTCATGGATGAAATCATAAGGTTTTGACTAGATTAAGCATGGTATCAAAAATGAATGGAAGGAACACTTACTTATTTGGTGAGAATTAGAGGTGTTTTTGATGATACTTGAGAGAATTTGAGAGTTCTTGACTGGAGGATATGAGAAATAAAGGAAAAATGAAGAAAATCTATATATATATATATATATATATATATATATATATATATATATATATATATATATATATATATATATATATATATGCGAGGGTTTACGGCCGAGGAGTTTGCGGTCCGAAGTCGGAGATGCATTTACGGCCGAAGCCTCATTTACGGCCTGCAAGAAGTTTACGGTCCGAAGGGTTTACGGTCGTAAATTCTTTGCGGTCCGAACCAATGAATGGTATGCCAAGTTTCTCGGTTTTAAAAACATTTTCCTTTCAATTTCAACTATGGGTATTATAAGGACTTTAGCAATTAAAGGTATTTCATAACCTTAATTAGAAACCCAAACAATAAAAAGGACTTTAGTTGACTTTTGTTTGACTTTTGTTGACCAGAGTTGACTTTACAAACAGAAAATAACGGGATGTTACACTCTACGGCCACAATGCCGGCCCACAAGTGAGAGTGTGGGATAGATGATTGTTTTTGTGATAATTATCTAGGATTGATATGTGATATGCTTACTGTGCTTGATATGATTTTTGTGCTTAATATGTGTCGCATTAGTGTTACACACGAGGCTTTGAGTCGACCACTGAGGGTTTCTATAGCGGACGAGAATGCGGTTTTTGCCCCTGATGTATTCCGGGTTTGTGTTTTGGAGAGTTTCGGTGTTGAGTTTCTGATAGATCTGGTGCTGATAGCGATGGGAGATGTATGCGTCATAGTAGGCATGGATTGGTTGAGCCGATTTGGAGCTGTAATTGATTGCGAGCGTCAGATGGTGCCGATTCGAGACCCTAATGGGGGAGTACTTACTGTTTATAGAGAGGGAAATAGATCGAGATCAACTTTGTGCTCTGTCGCCAGGTAAAGACAGAGTCTGCAGCAGGGATGTATGGGCTTCTTAGCTGATGTAGTGGATACCCGGGTTGTCAAGGGGAAATTTATTTCTGTTGCGGAGGTTGCAGGGGTATGTGATTTCCCGGATGTTTTTCCCGAGGATCTACCGGGTGTGCCCCCTGAGAGGCAGGTGGAGTTCCGGATCGATTTGGTTCCGGGGCGGTGCCTATTGCCAAGGCACCGTATCGTCTTTCGCCACCTGAGATGCAGGAGTTTTCCCCGCAGCTTTAGGAGCTATTAGGGAAGGGTTTCATTCGGCCGAGTAGTTTTCCGTGGGGAGCGCCGATACTTTTTGTCAAGAAGAAGGATGGTTCACACCAGATGTGCATCGATTACCGGGAGTTGAACAAGTTGACGGTTAAGAACCGCTATCCATTGCCAAGGATCGTCGGCTTATTTGTTCAGTTGCAAGGAGCGTCTTAGTTTTCCAAGAATTATTTGAGATCTGGATATCATCATATGAGGGTCCACGATGAGGATATCTAGAAGATGGCCTTTCAGACTCGTTATGGACATTATGAGTTCGTGGTGATACCTTTCTGGCTCACCAACACACCGGCAACGTTGATGGACCTCATGAACCGAGTGTGTAGGCCCATGTTGGATCGGTTGGTGACGTGTTCATTGACGGTATTTTGGTATACTCGAGGTGTAGGGAACAGCACGTGGAGCATCTTCAAGAGATTCTTAGAGTGTTAAGGATGGATAGGCTTTATGCCAAATTCTCCAAGTGTGATTTCTGGTTACAAGAGGTTCAGTTCTTGGGACACCTCGTTAATCAGAACGAGATTTTGGTCTACCCGGCCAAGATTGAGGTAGTTATGATGTAGGAGGTACCCAGATCCCCATCTGAGATCAAAAGTTTTCTTGGTCGACCCCGCCAAGATTCAGGTACTTCTCAGGATCAAGGGAAGGCGTCGGCTTTATTGTACACACGAGGTGGAGTTATGTTTTTGAGGATCCGTGATTTTTATTCAAAGAATTATGGATTTGTGTTTTTGATAAATTGACACTTTGTTGTTTTTTTAAAATGTGTTAATGAGAATTATGTGATTTAAAAATGAAAATTTTGTTTGAAAATTTACGGTGTTACATGTTGGTATCAAAGCCTTGGTTTGAGGGATTCGGATGTACCTTCGGGTATGTCTGAACTCAAACTGAGGATTTGAGAAAATTTTCAAGGAGAAAGACTTTTCTAAAAAGAGTAAGAGTTTTTAAGAGAAAAAGGAGATGGAGCAGTGTGTACAATCAGCCAGAGCCCGAACGGTGATTTCCCAAAATACCCCTAGTTGTTTATATTATGAGATATTTATGAGATGTTAGGGATGCATGCTAGAGGATAGGCTAGGTATTTCATATTTTAGGGCTAGAGTTGCCTGATTTGTGATGCCTTAAATTAGCCTAGGAGATGTTGCTATCTGTATTTGCCCTGAGTATATGCTGAGTAGGAGTATCTAGCAGGAATTTCTTAAAAGAGTTTGAGATGCGTGATAATCTAGGAGAGATACCTAGATGAGCATAACAGGAGTCTACTGATAGAGTAGTTTGATATTCGTGAGATATAGAGTACTTATGAATTAGGATCCTAGGAGGACGACTTGGGGTGACTACAGGTTGGTGTGGAAGGTAGTATTGGGCCCGTACTACTGAAAGCAGCAGATCTGTATGCGAACCAAGTAAGAATCCTTTGGATGCAAAGGAGCATGTAGAGTCGGGTAATCGAGTGTGTGTGTGTGTGTGCTTGAGCTAGTCTCTGATGATTTTCTTGGTGTGTTTCAGAGACATTATGGTGGTTACATGCCACAACCCCGGGAGCAGTGGGACCAGTGACGAGGAGATCTGTAGGATCATACACGAGGAGGTGGCCGCAACTATCAGGGAGGCTATACCAGAGATGTTTGGGTATATTAAGACCACGTTGATTGAGACATTCAATGAGCGCTATGCTGTTGTTACTGAGGCTGCTGTTGCTGCAGCCACCGTAGCCGTAGTTGCTGCTAGACCACAGGGAGGTGACTCGTTGTTGCTACGGGAGTTCATCAACACGAAGCCACTAGAGTTTGATGGGGCTCAGGATCCGATTGCAGCTATGAGGTGGATCTATGACATTGAGGGGTGTTTCTACACGTGTTCATGCCCAGAGCACCTGATGGTTTGGTTCGTACTGAACCAGCTTCGCTTGGGAGCGAAGGACTGGTGGAAGTTCGTGACTGCCAGCTTTACTCCTGCAGATCATGCTGCAGTGGCATGGGAGAGGATTACACGATTATTCCGAGACGAGTATGTTCCCCAGGTGGAGAGGGAACGGTTAGCACAGGAGTTTCTATCTCTCAAGCAGAAGACAAAAACTGTGACCGAGATCACGAGGATGTCCCATGAGAGGGAGTTGTTTTGCCCTGAGCATGTGTCTACTAAGCAGGAACGTGTGAGCCGATATTTGAGCATACTGAGGAGGAATATACGGGAGTTCGTGGCAAACTCGTCATACCAGACATTGACTGAGCTTCAAACCAATGCCAGGAGGAGGGAGATTAAGTTAGAGCTACAAGCTAGAGAGGAGGGAGAGTCTTAGGGGAGGGACCGAAGACCAGTGTAGTCGCAGCCGGCGACGAAGCGGGCTAAGCCTGCTGATGCAAGAGTTGGGGGCCAGAAGGGCTGCACTTGTGACAAGTGCGGCAAGAGTCACGAGGGATCATGTCGGGTAGGGATTTGCTACAAGTGTGGCAAAGAAGGACATATAGCGAAGGACTGTCCTTAGGGATTTGTAGTTTGCTTTCACTACAACCAGACGGGCCATCGGAAGGCCGAGTGGCCTCAGCTCACTCAGGGATCAGCTCAGGGTTTTGCTCCTACTGCTTTACGTGCTAGTGATAGTCGGACGGTGAAGGCTGAAACCCCGAGAGCTTGTGGGAGAGCTTTTTAGTTGACAACGGAAGACGTTCGCGCAACACCTGATGTCGTGGATGGTACGTATTTCCTTATTCCTGTTATTTTGAGATTTGTTTATGCTTATACTGTGTTGTATATAGGTACTTATGAATTCTATGCATGCTTTGGTGTTATTTGACTCGGGTGCGAGTCTATCCTTCGTGTCCTTATCCTTTAGTCGACACATTAGTGTTAGACGTGAGGCATTGAGTCGACCTCTGAGGGTTTCTATAGCCTACGAGCATTCAGTTTTGCCACTAATGTGTTTCGGGGATGTGTGTTAGAGATTTTCGGTGTTGAGTTCCCTATAGATCTAGTGCCGATAGCGACAGGTGATGTCTGTGTCATAGTGGGCATGGATTGGTTGAGCCTGTTTGGAGATGTGATTGACTGTGAGCGTCAATTGGTGACCATACGAGACCGTAGTGGGGGAGTAGTTACTGTGTAAGGCGAGGGGACCAGATCTTGATCAGCTTTATGCTCGGCTGCTAGGGCGAGACAGAGTTTACAACAGGGATGTATGGGATATTTAGCTTATATGACGGATACGAGAGTTGCCATTGAGAGGTCGAGTTCTATCTCCGATGTTCCGATAGTGTGTAAGTTCCTGGACGTTTTCGCTGAGGAATTTCCGGGTGTGCCTCCCGAGAGGCAAGTGGAGTTCCAGATGGATTTGATTCCACGTGTGGCGCCTATTGCCAAGGCACCTTATCGCCTTGTGCCACTCGAGATGCAGGAGTTATCGTCGCAACTCCAGGAGCTGCTGGGGAAGGGTTTTATCAGACCGAGTAGCTCACCATGGGGAGCGTCGATCCTTTTTGTAAAGAAAAAGGATGGTTCGCACCGGATGTGCATCGATTAGCGGGAGGTGAACAAGCTGACGATCAAGAACCGTTATCTACTACCGAGGATCGATGATTTATTCGATCAGTTGTAGGGGGCGTCTTGGTTTTACAAGATTGATTTGAGATCTGGGTATCATCATATGAGAGTTTGCGAGGAGGATATTCAGAAGACGGCCTTTAGGACTCGTTATGGGAACTACAAATTTGTGGTGATGTTTTTCGGGCTCACCAACGTACCGGCAGCGTTCATGGATCTCATGAATCGGGTGTGCAAGCCCATGTTGGACAGCTCGGTGATTGTGTTCATTGATGACATTTTGGTGTACTCGAGGTCCATAGAGCAGCACGAGGAGCATCTTCATGAGATTCTTGGGGTATTGAGGGCGGAAAGGCTTTATGCCAAATTCTCCAAGTATGATTTCTGGTTACGAGAGGTCCAGTTCTTAGGACACCTCATTAATTAGAATCGGATCTTAGTCGACTGGGCCAAGATTGAGGCGGTTATGCGATGGAGGTGCCGAGATCCCCATCCGAGATCAGGAGTTTTCTTGGCCTGGAAGGCTACTACCGGAGATTTATCAGGGATTTCTCAAAGATTGTCATTTCTCTTACTAGATTGACCAGGAAGGGTATTACTTTTGATTGGGGGCCCGAGCAGCAGGCCTCATTCGAGACACTTCACCAGAGACTGTGCGAAGCCCCAATGTTAACTCTTCCCGTGGGAGTAAAGGACTTCGTAGTTTATTTTGATGCATCTATATCAGGGATGGGTGTCGTGCTGGTGCAGAGGGGACATGTGATAGCTTATGCATCGAGGCAGTTTAAGCCTCATGAGACGAGGTATTCCACCCATGATTTGGAGTTGGGGGCGGTGCTGTTCGCCCTCAAGATTTGGTGCCACTATCAATATGGTGTCCGGTGTACCATATATACGGACCATAAGAGCCTGAAGTACCTTATGGATCAGCCCAATCTGAATATGAGACAGATGAGGTGGTTGGATGTGGTGAAAGACTATGACTGTGAGATTTTGTATCACCCTGGCAAGGCTAATGTGGTAGCCGATGCCCTGAGTCGCAGAGCAGCGAGTACTCCGATCCCAGACGTGTGCATGAGTATGACGATGATGACGCCAGACTTAAATACAATTCGAGAGGCCCAGGTGGAGGCCATGAGACCAGAGAACCGTAAGAGAGAGTGGGTGATTGGGCAAGTTTCTAAGTTTGAGACTGATGGTAAAGGGCTTATGACCTTCCATGGGCAGATATGGGTGCCATATATAGGTGGAGCTCGACGTATTTTGATGGAGGAGGCCCATCGGTCGAGATTCTCGATCCATCCGAGGGCCACCAAGATGTATTTTACATCAAAATGGATTATTGGTGGCCCTGTATGAAGAGAGATGTGGCTTGGGTAGTCGAGAGGTGCTTGACCTGTCGTTAGGTCAAGGCGGAGCATCAACGTCCTCATGGCAAGTTACAGCCCTTAGAGGTTCCCCGGTGGAAGTGGGAGCATATTTCTATGGATTTTATCAGCAAATTACCGAGAACTGCACGACCGTAGGTGCGATATGGGTGATTGTAGACCGGTTGACGAAGAGTGCTCACTTTCTGGGGATTAGTGAGAGCTCTTCTGTGGAGAAATTGGCCGAGATCTACGTTCGAGAGGTGGTGGCACGGCATGGAGTGCCGATATTGATAGTGTCAGATCGAGATGTGCATTTTACTTCTAGTTCTGGAAGAAATTTCATGAGGAGTTGGGTACCCCGTTTGCACTTCAGTACCGTATATTACCCGCAGACGGACGGGAAAAGTGAGCGAATGATTCAGACGCTCGAGGACATGCTACATGCATGTGTTATGGACTTCGATGGAAGTTGGGACACTTACTTGCCCTTGGTTGAGTTTTCATACAACAACAGCCATCATTCCAGTATTGGTATACCTCCCTTCGAGCTTTTATATGGAAGGATATGTCGGACTCCCATTTTTTGGGGAGATGTAGGGCAGAGAGTGATGGGGAGCACTGAGATAGTACTCAAGACGACAAAGCAGATTCAGCAGGTCAAACAGAGGTTACTAACGGCCCAGAGTCGTCAGAAGAGTTACGCAGACCGGCGACGATTCGAGTTAGAGTTCCAGGTCGGTGATTTTGTCCTCCTGAAGGTGTCCCCAAGGAAAGGGGTGATTCGATTCAGGAAGCGGGGCAAGCTGGGCCCTAGATACATTGGTCCTTTCAGGGTGATCGCCCGAGTAGGTAAGGTGGCTTATCGGTTGGAGCTACCTACATAGTTGAGTCAGATTCATAACACCTTCCATGTGTCCCAGCTGTGGAAATGTGTAGCCAATGAGACGACAGTGGTCCCTTTAGAGGACATTCAGGTGGATGCGAGCTTGAATTATATTGAGAGGCCGATAGCGATCTTGGATAGGAAGGTGAAGGTATTGAGGAATAAAGAGGTGCCCTTGGTTCAGGTTCAATGGCAACATCGGAAGGGATCTGAGTATACTTGGGAGCCGGAGTCCGAGATGCGAGAGCAGACTCCCGAGTTGTTTCTGGAGGATAACTTCGGGGCAAAGTCTGATTCTAGTGGGGGAGAATTGTAACATCGCGACTCCCAAGTATGATATTTAATCATTTCATTTCTTTTTGACAGGGCAACTCAACGAGTTGGAAGCACCAACTTGCCGAATAGAGAATATTATGGCCGTGGGATTCTAGAGTCCACTCGACGATTCGGAGGACCCCGACTTGACGAGTAGGAGCTGAGTGAGAAAACCCTAATTTTCAGGGTTTGTATCCTATTTAAAGGACCTTAAGCCCTCATTTCCGCCTCCCTTACCATTCTAACCCTCTGTGAGAAACCCTAATCGTGTGTATCCATTTGTGAGAGAGAGAGAGAGAAGCTAACTTTGGGTGTTTTAGTGCACATTTGGAAGGAGAGTGAAGAGCATCAAGCCTTGGAATGAGAAGAGGCTTGTGGATCAAGTGTTTCTCTATGCTAGCTTCAGTTTGGAGGTAAAAAGCTACCACCTTGAGCATTTCTTTTGATGGGTCTCTTTCTAGAGAGTTTTAGGGATTTTTCCACCTTATCTTGTGGTTCCTGAGTTGTTGGAGCTTGCCATGGAGTTGAGACTCCAGATCTAGACAAAAGGAGGTCCCATGAGCCCAAAGATCCATGCTTTATCAAGCTTTAGGCAAGTCTCCATGCATGAAACCCTTTATGAAGCTTGTTTTGGCATTTTGAGCCCTAAATGCCATTGATGAACGTAAAGCTTGCAGCTTTACGTGACAAGTGAGCCTTAGAAGGCTAGATCCAGAGTATGAGACATCACTTCTGCCTAAAAACGTCTAAATGAGGAAATGGTCTGAAGAGACTTGACGAGTCGGTGAGCTGACTCGACGAGTCGTTTTGGGTTTTCCCCGACGAGTCTGGACGCGTGTAACTCGGCGAGTTGATGAGACAACTCGACGAGTTAAGTTGGATTTTCATGACACTTCTGAGGAAACAAGGGGACTCGACGAGTCACATAGATGCACTCGACGAGTTGGGTCAACGGGACTGTTGACTCGAGTGTTGACTTCTGTTAACTTTTACGGTTTGGTCAAGACTTGCATTATGGAGACCATGGAGGGGTAAAATGGTCTTTTACCTATTCCAAGAGTTAGAGAGAGAGGATGACCGAATTTATTTAGAGTTGTGGTTATAAGTGTTAATTAGAGATGGTTATGACATGTAGGCGGGGATTAGACCGTTCGAGGGGTACGAGGTTTACTTGGTTGCTTACAAGGTGAGTCTTCTCACTATACTTACCATGAGTGGTAACTTTGTGTGACCGTAGGGTCTTGTATTCTATTAATGAGTATTGTCATATCATGTATTATGTCTTTGTGATTTATGTTGTGTATTATTATGGGCTTCATTGAGTTAGGACCGGAGAGTCTAAACCGCGTTGTGGGACCGGAGGGTCTCCACTGAGACACATTGACCGGAGGGTCTTTATTGAGATATAGCCATGAGAGGCTAATGAGATGTGTGTGGTATTTTGGGGATCTCACTAAGCTTTATGCTTACCGTGTTATGTGATATGTGTTTCAGGTACTTCTCAGGATCACGGGAAGGTGCCTACTTGATTGTACACACGAGATGGAGTTATGTTTTTGAGGATCCTGGATTTTTATTCAAACAATTACGGATTTGTGTTTTTTGATAAATTGACACTTTGGGGTTTTTATGAAATGTGTTAATGAGAATTATGTGATTTAAAAATGAAAAAATTGTTTGAAAATTTACGGTGTTACACATCATATCAGACATTGGCTGAGCTACAGACCAATGGCAGGAGGAGGGAGATCGAGTTGGAGACTCAGACGAGGGAGGAGGGAGAGTCTCAGGGGAGAGATAGGAGACCAGTGAAGTTATAGCCGGCGACCAAGCGGATTAAGCCCGTTGATACCAGAGTAGGAGGCCAGAAAGTTCGCACTTGTGGCAAGTGCGGTAAGAGTCATGAGGGATCTTGCCGATCAGGGATTTGTTTTAAGTGCGGAAAGGAGGGGCATATGGCGAAGGATTGCCCCCATGGTGTTTTCGGTTTGCTTTCATTGCGACCAGACTGGACATCGGAAGGCTGAGTGTCGCAGCTTATTCAGGGCTCAGCCCAGGCCCCTGCTCCTGCTACCTTGCATGTCACTGATGGTCGGCCCGGTGAGACCGAGGCTCCGAGAGCTCGTGGGAGAGCCTTCCAGTTGACTACGGAAGATGTCCGCGTAGCACTTGACATTGTTGCTGGTACATATCTCATTATTCATGTTGTTATTATGACTTTTTTATGCTTATATTGTGTTTAATATAGGTACTTTTCTTGTGAATTCTATGCATGCCTTGGTGCTATTTGACTTGGGTGCGAGTCGAACCTCTGTGTCTTTATCCTTTAGTCGTCGCATTAGTGTTAGACGTGAGGCTTTGAGTCGAACACTAAGGGTTTCTATAGCCGACAAGCATGCAGTTTTTGCCACTGATGTATTATGGGGTTGTGTTTTGGATATTTTCGGTGTTGAGTTTCCGATAGATCTGGTGCCGATAGTGATGGGAGATGTTTGCGTCATAGTAGGCATGGATTGGTTGAGCCGATTTGGAGCTGTAATTGATTGCGAGTGTTAGATGGTGCCAATTCGAGACCCTAGTGGGGGAGTAGTTACTGTTTATGGCGAGGGAACTAGATCGGCATCAGCTTTCTGCTCTGCGTCAGGACAAGACAGAGTCTGTAGTAAGGATGTATGGGCTTCTTAGTTTATGTAGTGGATACTTGGGTTTTCAATGAGAAATTGATTTCTGTTTCCGGTGGTCCAGTGGTATGTGATTTCCCGGATGTTTTTCCCGAGGATCTACCGGGTGTGCCCCCTGAGAGGCAGGTGGAGTTCCGGATCGATTTGCTTCCGGGGCGGCGCCTATTGCCAAGGCACTGCATCGTGTTGCGCCTATCGAGATGCAGGAGTTATCCTCGTAGCTTCAGGAGCTGTTGGGGAAGGGTTCCATTCGGCCGAGTAGTTTGCCGGGGGGAGTGCCGATCCTTTTTTTCAAGAAGAAGGATGGTTCACACCAGATATGCATCGATTACCGGGAGTTGAACAAGTTGACGGTTAAGAACCGTTATCCATTGTCGAGGATCGTCGACTTATTTGATCAGTTGCAGGGAGCGTCTTAGTTTTCCAAGATTGATTTGAGATCTGGATATCATCAGATGAGGGTCCGCGAGGAGGATATCTAGAAGATATCACTTCAGACTCGTTATGGGCATTATAAGTTCGTGGTGATGCCTTTCAGGCTCACAACGCACCAGCAGCGTTCATGGACCTCATGAACCGGGTGTGTAGGCCCATGTTGGATCGACCGGTGATCGTGTTCATTGATGATATTTTTGTATACTCGAGGTCTTGGAATAGCACGTGGAGCATCTTCGGGAGATTCTTAGAGTGTTGAGGATAGATAGGCTTTATGCCAAATTCTCCAAGTGTGATTTCTGGTTACGAGAGTTTAATTTCTAAGGACACCTCTTTAATCAGAACGGGATTTTGGTCGACCCGTCCAAGATTGAGGCAGTTATGCAGTGGGAGGTACCGAGATCCCCGCCCGAGATCAAAAGTTTTCTTGGCCTGGTAGGTTATTATCGGAGATTTATCAGGGATTTCTCTAAGATTGTTGTCCTTCTCACCAAATTGACTAGGAAGGGAGTTGTTTTTGCTTGGGGGCCTGAGTAGCAGGCGTCATTCGAGACTCTTCAGCAAAGGTTGTGTGAGTCTCCAGTACTAGCCCTCCTGGAAGGAGTGGAGGACTTCATAGTCTACTGCGATGCATCCACAGCATGATTGGGTGTTGTGTTGATGCAGAGGGGGCACGTGATAGCATATGCGTCGAGGCAGTTGAAGCCTCATAAGACGAGATATCCCACTCATGATTTGGAGCTGGGGGTGGTGGTATTCGCCCTCAAGATTTGGCGCCACTATCTTTATGGTGTCCGATGTACCATATACACAGACCATAAGAGCCTGAGGTACCTTATGGATTAGCCCAACCTGAATATGAGATAAAGGAGGAGGTTAGATGTAGTGAAAGACAACGATTGTTAGATCTTATATCATCTAGGAAAAACTAATGTGGTAGTTGATGCCTTGAGTCGTAGAGCAGTGAGTGCTCCGATTCGAGATGTATGTATGCGGATGATGGTGATGACTCCAGTCTTAGATACCCTCCGAGAGGCCCAAGCAGTGGCCATTAGACTAGAGAACCGTAAGAGAGAGCGGGTGATTTGACAGATTTCGGAGTTTGAGACAGATAGTCGGGGGCTTATGACCTTTCATGCGCGGATATGGGTGCCATATACGGGTGGAGCCCGACGGATTTTGATGGAGGAGGCCCATAAGTCGAGGTTTTCCATCCATCATGGGGCCACTAAGATGTATTTGGATTTTAAAAAATATTATTGGTGGCCCTGTATGAAGAGAGATGTGGTATGGGTTGTCGAGAGATGTTTGACCTGTTGCAAGGTCAAGGCAGAGCAACAACGTCCTCATGGTCAGTAGCAGCCTCTGGAAATTCCCCTATGGAAGTGGGAACAAATCTCAATGGATTTTATTACAAAATTGCCAAGGACTGCGATGGGTGTTGATACGATTTGGGTGATTGTCGACCGGTTGAGAAAGAGTGCTCACTTCCTAGCTATAAGTGAGAACTCTTCCGCGGAGAAACTGGCTGAGGTCTACATTTGAGAGGTGGTGGCTCGGCATGGAGTGCCGACATCGATAATGTTAGATCGTGATGTGCACTTTACTTCCAGGTTCTGGAAGAAATTTCATGAGGAGTTGGGTACCCGACTAAATTTTAGCACCGCTTACCACCCACAGACTGACGGGCAGAGTGAGCGAACGATTCAGATGCTCGAGGATATGATACGCGCTTGTGTTATGGACTTTTGGTGGGAGTTGGGATTCCTATATTCCCTTGGCTGAGTTTTCATATAACAACAACCATCACTCCAACATTGGGATGCCTCCCTTTGAGCTTTTATATAGTAGGAGGTGCCGAACTCCTGTCTGTTGGGGGGAGGTCAGACAGAGAGTGATGGGGAGCACAGAGATAGTGCTCAAGACAATAGAGCAAATCCAGCAGGTTAGACAGGGGTTGCTGACAGCCCAGAGTCGTCAGAAGAGTTACGCAGATCGGAGGCGCTCCGAGCTAGAGTTCCAGGTCGGGGACGTTGTTCTCCTGAAGGTATCCCCATGGAAAGGGGTGATCCGATTCAGGAAGCGGGGCAAACTAGGCCCCAGATTCAACGGTCCGTTCAGGGTGATTTCCCGGGTGGGAAAGGTAGCTTATCGGTTAGAGCTTCGTGAGGAGTTGAGCCAGATTCACAACACTTTCCATGTATCCCAGCTGAGAAAGAATGCAGCCGAAGAGTCGGTAGTGGTTCCTTTAGAGGGCATTCAGGTCGATGAATGCTTGAATTATATTGAGACGACTGTATCGATATTGGATATGTAAGTGAAGACTTTGAGGAACAAGGATTTGCATCTGGTTAAAGTTCAGTGGCATCATCGTAGAGGTTCAGAGTGGACTTGGGAGCGGAGTCCGAGATGCGCAAGCAGTACCCAGCGTTGTTTCCAGCGGATGACTTCATGGGCGAAGTCTGATCCTAGTGGGGGAGAATTGTAACATCCCGAGATAAGGTATGTATCGAGGACCCTTACTTTTATTGAATTGTCAAAACTAGCCCTTAATTGAGAAAAAGGTGGCAAATGAGTATGCGGGGCATACGCATGTGTACGCTCAGCATACTCATGTGCGTATTATGGACGCAGAGGCCACCTAGTACGTTGGGCGTACCAAAGGGTACGCTGGGTGTACTAGGCTCAGAGTGTAAACCCTAATTGTGTTGTGTGTCCCTATTTAAGGAACATGATGGCCTCATTTCCAGCCTTCAACTCCCCTTAAACCCAAAATCCTGTTTTCATAGCTTGTGTGAGAATTTGAGGCTTATTGAGTGATATTGTGGGATTCTTTGTAAAGAAGGAGCTTTAAAGGAAGAAGATTTGGTGTCCAAGGTTTTGGATCTGAGTTTCCCTATGGTTGGTGAATCATTCAGAGGTATCAAGCTCAAAGCTTTGTCAATGTTTTGATTAGTTCATGTTTTGGTCCATTTTTAGGGTTTTAAGTCCCAAGCTTGAAGCTTTATGAGTTTGATGAGCTCCAGAGCATAATACATGTCCATTTAGGTGTTTCTAGTCGTTTGGACTCATAAAAATGAGATCTTGGTCGTTAAGATCTCTCCATGCATGAGATATGAGGACCTTTGTGAGTAAAGGATTAGAGTTTATGAGTTTTAGACTTGTCCAACCATGCTAAGGCTTTAATTCACTAACTTTATGGAGTAATGGACCTTATTCAGCCCAGATCTGTAGTAGTAGCAATGGTCTTAATGGATTAAGACTAAAAGAGTGAAAAGAGGAAATATGGGGAGTACATCGTGCGTAATTCCAGCTACGCGCATCATAGCGCTGAGCCACCCCGATGCATGCATGGCTAGCTGTACGCCCAACGTAGAGAGACGTACGCCCAATGCACACGTTGGGTGTTGACTTACGTTGACTTTTAGGTTTTTGGTCAAGTTGTTGACTTTGGTGGCCATGGAGGGGTAAAATGGCCTTTTACCCTTCTGAGGTTTAGTAGAGAAACTTAGCCTAACATCTTTTGGGGGTTGTTAATATCAATTATTAATTAGAGGTCTATGTGATATATGTTAGGCGGAGTCTAGACCGGCAGTTCGGGTGTGGGATATACTTGCTTTACTTTACGAGGTGAGTCTTCTCACTATACTTACCTGAGTGGTAATTACTGTACGATCGTAGGGTCTTATTTGTATTATTGAACGAAGGGCCTTATTTGCTTATACTGAGATATGTGATATTATGAATTCTGTCTTTGTGATTATTGTTGTATATTACTTTGTGCATTTATTGAGCTATGACCGGAGGGTCCATACCGAGTAGTGAGACCGGACGGTGTTCACTGAGACACAGGACCGGAGGGTCCATACCGAGCCGTGAGACTAGAGGGTCTTCACTGAGACACTTAACCGGAGGGTCCTTATCGAGATATAGCCATGAGAAACTAACTAATTGCACCTATGGTATGTTGGGGAACACGCTAAGTTTCGTGCTTACAGTGTTTATGTAAAATCTGTTTCAGGTACATCTCAAGATCGCGGGAAGGCGTCGGCATGATTGTACACACTAGCTTGTTGATTTGTGTTTATGTGGATTCTGGGATATTTGACAACAAACACTGATGTTTTGGGACCGAGATTTATTCATCTTGTATTCAAACTTAGATGTGAGTTTTCCTCGCTGCACCCATGGATCGAAGACACCAATACCGACCCGCTAGATTATTTATCCTGGTTAGGATGGTATTATGCTAGTTGTAGCTATTTAGCATATCCGTATTTGTTGGGTCCGTGTTTATGTTTATTTGTTGCATATGTCGATATGTTGTGTTGGGTTGATGTGGTCCTGCTTTGTGATGTAGGCAAATACACCTTGGGACGATCAAATAGGCTGTAGGCCCTGTGAGGCGGTCCAGTCAGGCCGGCAGCCTGTGGAGCGGTCCGGATAGGCTGTAGGCCTTACGAGGCGGTTCAATCAGGCTGGGTGCTCATATTGTATGTTAGTTGTTGTGGTGTGCCGATACTTTGGGGGAACTCACTAAGCTTTGGCTTGCAGTTTTTAGTTTATCGTTTCAGGTACTTTTGAGGATCGTGGGAAGGCAAAGGCATGATCGTACACAACTTCCTGTTTTTATGTCTTCGGGTCTTGGGAAAACTCATTGAAATAATGCTTTTGAAACGATAACTCTTTTTGTAAACAATATTGGTTCATAGTTGGTTTTGAAAAAATTTAAATTTATTGTGATTTTTGGAGTGCTACAAATCTATCAACGATATGTTTAATCTTAGATTATGCTCTTCTATTTGTGAATGGGATACCGAGCATCACAAACAAGATGTGAATAACCATGCAAATAAGCTTGGAAACCTCGATGTCATTTATCATCTCTAATTGATGTGTTGGTTAACCACACATGCTCCATCAATAATGATAATTCTTGAGATACCTGTTAATACTCTTTATAGGCTCTATTAGTATGCTGATTAACCACACACACTCCACTAACAACATATAAAGTATAGTGTGCAATTTCGTGGATTAGCACACTTTTTACATTTTTCCTAAAGTAACTAGAGTGGGATTTTATAAAAGAGTTCTAGTACTTTAATAACATTATACTTTTAATGAAGTTAATGTCCTTTCATATCCATTCTGCTAACGACCCTCCACCAAACAAGGTAACGGTGGGTTAGAGTGGACACCCATTCAACTACCATTTTATATGTAGTTTCCTTATATCTGCCTTATAGTTCAACTTCATGAATGAGGCATACTAGTGATCCGACTGACATAGTCTTATTCATATTGTAATTAACATTTAATGATATATATATATATATATATATATATATATATATATATATATATATATAGTCTTATTCATATTGTAATTAACATTTAATGATATATATATATATATATATATATATATATATATATATATATATATATATATATATATATATATATATATATATATATATATATATATATATATATATATAAGGTGTATTTTAAGACTTTTCTAAAATAGTAGGTTTAATTTAAATTTTTTATATTAAAAAATTAATATAATTTAAAATAAACCAATTAAGATTTAATCTTTATCTTTTAATTAACAATTGATTAAATTAATTTAAATCTTATAAGGATTAAATAATTATTTACCATTAATTATTAATCAAATAATTTAAATTTAATCATAATCCATTTCCATCTAAATTTTCAAAAATCAAGTGATAAGGGGTTATCCAGTTTTAATTATCCTATTTTTTAAAAAAAATTAAAATCAATAATTATCAAATAAGGAAACTCTAGAAATTTCGAAAATAAGGGTGGAGGCTAGGGTTGCAAGAACCCAAGTCCTATTGGAAATGTGCAACCTTTAGGGTTTAATTTCTATAAACCCTAATCTTGATCTATTCAACTGTTATGCATATTTAACTGAAAACGAATGCTCTGATACCACTTATGGGATTTATATGTTACAAAAATCATAATTTGGCAGAAAAACTTAAACCCTAAGTTTGCATGCAACCTAAAGGATCTATGTTTTACACTAGTCAATGCAATAACCATTTGAACATCAAGAACCCTACAAGAACCCTAGTCTTTTTGAAAATAACAAAAGGGTTTAGAAAACATACCCCTTGATTATACTAGTAGATAATCAAACAAAATCCTTCTTGTAGTCACTTGGAAGCTAGCACTAGAATTTGCATGCCTCTAATGGTTCACACCCAACCCTAGCAACAAGGAGGCTTAAAGAGAAAGGATAGAGGAGATGAAAATTTTGGCTATGCCTTGGAAAATAGGAGTGGCCGAAAACTGGATCCAAAGGGGTCCGTTTATATTTGAATTAGGAAACCCTAGATAACCCTAATTTGAATATTATATTAATATCTCAAATTTGGTAATTATCTACTCCCTAATTACCTATAAGGGATATTCCAGAAACACTAGAATTATCCTCCCAGAATTGTCCACCTCTTATGGAGGAAGGTTCTGGAACCTCTTGTTGAATTATTGAACAATTGCAATTAGACCTCTGTACTTTTAATTAATCAAATTAATAACAAAATTAATTTTAATTAATTTCTGATTAATTATTAATTAAATAATATTATTTCTAATAAATATATTATTTCCATAACATATTAATAAATTCATTTACTTCTATTTATTAATCATATAATAAATCAATAAATCAGTCTCATTCTCTATAAGTCATCCTATTCAATTACTAGTTTTGAGAGGAACCCAAAAGGACTTTGCTAATAGTTCAAGTATATACTAATTCATTTATTGGCTTAGACACCTAATCCAACAAGATAATGGTGAGAGACCATGCCCAACTAAGAGCAGTCATCAAGCAGAGTATTTATGACTACGATAGACTCTTCTAGACAGTCCAGTGGAACACTAGCAGAATCGTAATATGTAGGTGTTAATGAACCATACTATATGGGAATATGGATTGTATGTTCATTCGAGTAATCTATCTCCCTCACGGTTTCCTTGCTGACGTGTATTGCAAATGAATCCGTGAAGAAATATTGTCTACTTGTTGTTGCAGAGATCCTGTAAGATATGTCCCTTGAGACTATCATTTTAGGATCGAAGAGTGAGAATAACGGGAATGGGTAATCAGGATTAAATTTTTTTGGTGTGTTAAAATATACTTAAAACAATATAATAATAATATTGTTGGTTGAAAACCCTATGTTCTCACCAGGCTCCCAAGCCTAAACCACTCAGTTTCTTTGTGTCACATGTAAGAGTAGGAAGGTACATCCACTGATCGATTCAAGGAGTTTAGGCCATTAGTTCATGTAAGGAGTATAATGATTACGTTTATGCTTATGTTTTGTATCGGTTATGACATCCCAAGTTTTTAATAATCAACGAAAAACATTTTTTTTCAGAAATACTTTTTATGGGACAAATTCCGAATTTATTCACAAATCCTGTTTTAAAATAAGCATAAATAAAACAGTCTTTTTTGGTCGAAAAAATTGGGGATGTCACAGTTGGTATTAGAGCATTAATTTAAGCGAACTAGGAATTTTAAGGATTTCTTGATTTACACTTAGCACGCTAAGCAATGATCATGATATGTGTGTCTATTATATTTTAGGTAGTATACATGAATTGACACAAGCACTAGCTTACCTTAGGATAAGATGCCTAATTTGCTCTTATGTGCTAAATGATTTGTAACATAGCATGCATTGGGTTGCCTATTTAAGTTTCTATTATTAGGATTAAGGTCTTTCGCCAACCTGGAATTAGGAAATTTATGTGTTCAGATTTCTAAACATTTAATTACGGTATTAGAACTGACATATAAATTTTCAAAGTGATAAGGAGTATTATACATCAAAAAACTTACCCTATCTATATTCTCATCTCGATACACTAAATTTCGCTTTGGTGTACATAACATCATGGTGAGAACTCGTAGCGAATTAAGGAATGGTAATGAGAATCAACAGCCTAAGCCCCCTGTAATCGAGTGTACACCTGGAGTTGTGCCAGTAGCTGAACCTATCACGATAGAGATGATTAGGGCTTTGTTAGCTGAAAAGAGGGAAGAGATGAGACAAGTTATCCGAGAGAATGATAGAGAACCCATTGTGCCTGCCATGCAACCTGGCTTAATGAGGAGCAATCTGAGGAAGGAAATTATACTAGGACAATAGTCGTATGGAACCCCAGGTGGTTAGGAGGAATAACCCTGAAAAGGAGATTGAAGGGAATGAATGCAAGTACAAGGACTTTACGACTGGAAAACCATCAACTTTTAATGGAAAGGAAGATCTTATCGAAGTTATGGATTGTATTTCTGAGATGGATTTAGCTTTCATACCTTGTGGTTGCAAAGGCAAGTTGCAGATTACTTACGTTGTATGTCAGTTTAGAGGCGGGGTTGTTCGCTGGTGGAATACATTAGGAAAAATCATAAGCGCTAACGAGCCACTACAACAAACATGGGAAGAGTTCTTGGTTCATTTCCAGCGTAAATTCTACTTAGCCCAAAACATGCTAGAGAGCTGGAGAATCAGCTTCTAACATTAAAGAACGGCAACATGTCGGTTAAGGAATACACGAACGCCTTCATAGACAAAATGGAGCTTGCTTTGTGCCTTGTACCCAACAAGCTTACAAAAATCAATATGTACTCTAAGGGACTACCATGGGAGTACATTGTGACAGTTAAGCAGTCTCCTACTTTCGAAGCAACCGTTTAGACTACTAGGTCTATGAAAAGCATGATCCAAGTGAGAAACACTGAATATGTTGAATTTGGCGAGAAAAGGAAGAGTGAAGGATTCTCAAAGTCTGACAAGAAGAGTAAAATCTTGAATTCAAAGGATCAGAAGAAGTCTGGGGGTAGTGAGGCAAAGTGGCGTGACAAGTGCAGAAGGAAGCACTCTAGAAAATGCACTGAGGAAGTGACATGTTTCAAATGTGGAAAGACTGGTCACTATGATTACGAATGCACAACCAAGAAAGAAGTCTTCTTCAAGTGTGGTGAAGAAGGGAACTTTAAGCAAGACTGCCCAAAGAGGGAAGGAGCTACAAAGCCAAATGTAACAACAAAGCCAAAGGCCAGAGCATACTACATGAAACTTGATGAGGAAGCGAGGGGGCGGGAGTTTGGAGCTGCATGTCAAGCGTATTTAAAAGAATATGTCATGATAGTAATATCTTATGTAGCCTAATGTAAATGGCATAATAATTTAGAATAACAATTTAATCATCTAAGAAGCAATATAATTTCTTAAATTAAGTTATTCAATGTGTTATTGTGTGGCTTTATTATATGGTAACTACGAGATAATAATTGGGAAGAGTATGAGTAGGCATGAAAGGTAGTAGAGGCATATACTACCCGAGGCACATGACTTGCACTTGAATCAGGGAAAGTAACAGGGTTACTAAGGCTATAAGTATTTGAGTTATTTTGTTTATTTCCATCATTACCTTTGCTTCAGTAATAACTACGAAGACAAATATTATCCAGACCTTAGTGGTCATATCGAATCAGATCCGACTAATCTATAAAAAAAATTCAACGTAGCCTCCGACTTTAGGAAAAGATATATGAAGCGATCGATAGAAGTATCACAACCGTTGTTAAGATTTAGCAGCCTATAACTAGAGGTGCTACCTGCCAGAATATGATTATATTTAATTAGAACATGCAGGAAGGTATATTTCATGCTAGAGTATGACTCAAAGAGACGTGAGTCTAGCCGTTACACCATACGTTGAAAGGTAATTAGAGCATGACACATCAATATGATATGGTAACTGGAGAAAATACACCATTAGTCTATTACGGTAACTGGAAAAAAATAACATGGCTATGCGTTACAGCCATTGAGTAAACGTGTTATAGAAGCAGAGATGGTTTCTGCAAGTAATATACTATAACATCCACTTTTAAGGTACATTTTATTCTTAACTTAACAGTTTGACTTTGGGAGTTGCCAAAGCGCGAGGAAGGATAGCCACGACGTGTCGAGGCATTTACTGGTCGCGAGTCTTTTTGGGTTGCCACGAACGTCATTGACGTTTCAAACCCTAATTTTTGGGTATTTCATCCTATTTAAAGGAAGAAGGAGGCTAGGGTTTTCTCCCCCTTAACCTCCACTACCCTCTTTTACTTAAAAGAAACCCTAATTACTTTTTCTCTATTTTTATGCTTTCTTCAGTGCTTTTAAGAATCTTGAAGGAAGAAGCAAGAAGGAGTAAGCCAAGGATCAGCAAGAAAGTCCTTACCTCTCTTCCTAGCTCGATTTTAGACCCTTGTAAGTGTTCAAGGCTCAACCTTTTTTATAATAAGTTGCTAGATCTTGGATTTTGTCCCTTTTTCTTTATAATCTTGTTAGTTGGGAAGTTGAGATTTCATAAAGTTTGCAACTATGAATCCCTGGATCATTTAGAGTAGTTCATGGTTTGGATCTGAAGTTTGGTTGGTTGTTTGAGCCATGCTTAAGTTTTTGGCCATAAACCCCATTTTGACCTAAGTTGAGTCCAATACATGCATTGGACATGTATGCCATAAAAGCACCAATCTTTAAGTTGGTTTTAATGTTATAAGCTCTTCTGGAGCAAATGGGTTTAAGTCTCAAGGGATTAAGTGCTTCTTGGTTAAGCCCATGCCATTGTTGTGATTTTGTAACATCCGGATTCCCAGGTATCTTATTTTAAGTATTTATATTGAATTTTAGAGAGGGACTCGGCGAGTAGGCGCTCAGACTCGCCGAGTGGGATCGCGTATTTCTGGTCTGATTTAATGAAGGACTCGACGAGTCGATGTGTGGACTCGGCGAGTCCGTGCTGTTAAGTGAAACCCTAATTCTCGGGGCCTGTGCCCTATTTAAAGGCCTTTATAGCCTCCATTGCGGCCACTTCACCCCTGAGAAACCCTAGAGAGAGAAAGAGAACGTCTGTGGTGCAAGAGGAAGGCTAATTCACCATTTCTTGTGTGTTTTAGCAAAAGAGAAGTAGTTTCCAATAAGAGGAGGTCAAGGGAGCTGTGGATCCAGGGTTTTCAAGTTCAGATCTACACTATTGAGGTATCAAATCGAACTTCCCTTCTGTTTTAGGTTAAGATCTATGATTTAGGGTTTTCTATAAACCTTTTAAGGCTTGGAAGGTTGAGGTTTTGGTCCCTTGCTGGGTTAGACCTCAGATCTAGGTTGCCATTTTTAGGGCTATTTCTCCATTTATGACTTGATGTGGGTTGCATGCACGTAAAGGTTGCACCTTTACGTGACCTTTGAGCACTTGAAGGCCAGATCTATAGTTTAGAGAAGCAGATCTGACCTCAGAAGGTCATTTGAGAGTTGTTATGGGAGCAACTCGCCGAGTCCATAAGTGGACTCGACGAGTCGAGTCGGGGTTACCCCACGATTCGTGACAGGTGTAACCCGTCGAGTGGAAGGATGACTCAACTAGCCAAGAGAGGCTGAAAGGATTCAGAGGACCCGCATGGACTCGCTGAGTCGCTCTTGTGCACTCGACGAGTCGGGTCAAAGTTTGACCGTTGACTTTAGGGTTCTGGTCAAGACTGATTCAGGAGAGTTCAGGTAAGGGTAGAATGGCCTTCTACCCAATCTGTAGAGATGAGATCATGAGAGAATATTGATCAGAGATGCTATTTGAATAATAGGAGAAGGCTAAGTCGGGATGTTGAGCACGAGAGTTTATCCGACTTCATTGAGGTGAGTCTTCTCACTATACTGTACCTGGAAGGGTACCTATGTATGAGCTGTATGTTGTTATGTGATATGTATGTGTTATGTATGTTATGTACGATAAGGACCGGAAGGTCAAGATGATATGGACCGGAAAGTCGATACGGCTAGGACCGGGAGGTCTACCGGGATTCAGGACGGAAGTCCCCTGAGACACATGGATCGGAAGATCCTAAAGAGTTATCGCCTGGAAAGGCGTATGTGTTGTATGTGGTACATCTTCGGATGAATCTGAACTCAAACTGAGGAATTGAGAAAGCTTTTCGTAAAATAAACAATTTTTCTAGAGAGTAAAAGATTTTGAGAAAGGCAGAAGGTAGCAGTGTGTACGATCAGCCAGTGCCTGAACGGTGATTTCCCAAAATACCCTTACATTATATGTTATGATATGATATGCATGATAGAGTTGGCTAGGTATTCATATTAGGACTAGAGTGGCCTGATTTTGTGATGCCTTAGCCTAGGAAGGATTTTGCTGCTATGTGAGGCTTGAGAGCGAGTAGGTAGCAGTGAGGAGCTGATGAGGGGTCTACCGAAGGGTAGCCTATGCTAGTGAGATATAGAGTACTTGTGATCTAGGATCCAAGGAGGAGGACTTAGGGTGAATACTGATGCGGTGTGGACGGTAGTATATGGCCCGTACTACTTAAGACACCGGAGCAGTGCGCACTCTAAGTAAGAATCCTTTGGGTACTAAGGAACGAGTAGGGTTGAGTTATTTAGTGCGAGTATGCTCGAGCGAGTCTCTGATATTATTATGTTGTATTTCAGAGACATCATGGTTGGGACACGCCACAGACCTGAGGCGAGCGGCGTGAGTGACGAGGAGCTTCGCCAGATGATCCACGATGAGGTGGCAGCAGCGATTCGAGCCGAGATTCCGGAGGTGTTTGGGTCTATCAAGACCACGTTGATTGAGACTTTTGATGAGCGGTATGCAGCGGTGACTGAGGCTGCGGCTGCTGCAGCTACTGCAGCTGTGGCTGCTGCCAGACCTCAGGGAGGTGACTCGTTGTTGCTTCGAGAGTTCAGCAACACGAAGCCACCAGAGTGTGACGGGACGCAGGATCCGATCGCTGCGATGAGATGGATTTTTGATATCGAGGGATGCTTCTACACGTGTTCATGTCCGGAGCATCTGAGGGTACGGTTCGCGTTGAACCAGCTTCGCTTGGGAGCGAAGGATTGGTGGAAGTTCGTGACGGCGAGCTTCACTCTTGCAGAGATTTCAACGGTGACCTGGGAGAGGTTCACCACCATGTTCAGAGATGAGTATGTTCCCCCTGTGGAGAGGGAACGGTTGGTTCAGGAGTTCTTGACCCTCAAGCAGGGTACTGATTCGGTTACTGTGGTTACCAGGAAGTTTCACGAGAGGGCGATGTTCTGCCCTGAGCAGGTGTCTACTGAGCAGGCACGCATGAGCCGGTATTTGGGCGTTTTGAGGAGGGATATACGGGAGTTCTTGTCGAACTCGACTTACCAGACATTTACTGAGATTCAGGCAAATGCCCGGAAGAGGGAGATTGAGTTGGAGACTCAGGCCAGGGAGGAGGCCGAGTCTTAGAGGATGGATCGGCGGCCGGCACAGTCTCAGCCGGCAGCCAAGCGGGCAAAGTCTGCTGATACGAGATCTGGAGGCCAGAAGGGCCGCACTTGTGGAAAGTGTGGCAAGGGACATGATGGGGTCTGTCGATCAGGTGCTTGCTACAAATGTGGCAAGGAGGGGCATATCGCCAAGGATTTCCCCAAGGGATTCATGGTTTGCTTTCATTGCAACCAGACGGGCCATCGGAAGGCCGAGTGCCCGCAGCTACATTAGGGATCAGCACAGGGATCTGCACCTGCTGCTAGGGCTACCGAGATTCGGCCAGTAAAGGCCGAGGCACCGAAGGTGTTGGATTAATGTCTAAGTCCATAACTATATTTGGTATGTACTTGACCCGACCCGGCATGGTCCATGTGGGTTGCACTTCACCGGCACAATTTATATGGATAGTCTTTTGAGAATAGTATATTTATGATTTATATTAATATATTATAAGTTCCTATATATTAATATGGAATCATATTATTTAATTAGTATTGATCAAGAAATAATTTAGAATTAATTAAGTGATCAAAAAGAACTAATTAAATATGGACTCTTATATATATGGAATGGGCCAAGTTCATTTAGGTTGGGCTAAGCTTTCATGGATGGTCCATGTAGCTTTTAACATATGGATCCTATGTAAATGAAAGGTCATGGGTATTAGGGTTTACATGGATGTAACCCTAATCCTCCATAATATATAAAGGGGTCCTTGGCTCACAAACTTGGAACAAGTGTGTGAAAATAAGAATGGGCCGATTTTAGTGTGCATACATATTCTCTCAAGTTCTTCCAAGGTGTTTTGGTGATTTGTGATTCCATTTGAGGCTTCCACACTATTGAGGCTAAGCTCTTAAATCTTGAAGACATCAAGCTACATCAAAAGGTATGTCATCTAACTAGAACTTAGTAGTATAGGTGCTTCATAATATGCTAGTTAGGATGAAACCTTGGAATAGTTAATATTTTGCATGTATAATAGAGAAAACATAGATCCAAGGTTTATAGGGTTGCATGTACACCATAGGAGTGTTAGAATTCTCAAAACCCAACAGTGGTATCAGAGCCATGGGTTGTTTTCTGTTATATTGATGCAAATGTTTTATTTTCAAAGTTGGAAAAAAAAAAGAAAAAAAAACATGACGTTTGTCAAATTTTAAGATAATTACTTGTTTTTGTGAAAAACTAATTATTTGTAAAATTTGAATCATTTGCTATATGAGTTGAATTAGGTCAAATTTAGTAAAAGATAAAATGATATGATTATTTTATTAGTTTTAAAAGTTTGATCTAAAGAGTTTTTTGAAACCTCCATAAGTTATGGATATTAAAAGGTTTTTAAAAAAATTGATTCAAAGTTTTTTATGGAGTTACAAAACTTGGTCTTAATGTTTTAAAGAATTCCATAACTTGTTCTTAAGTTATGGAACATGAAAAGTTTCATCATAAAACAAATATTTAACTCCATAAGTTATGGAATCCAAAAGTTTTCAAGAGTTACAAACTTGCCCTCAAGTTTTGGAATTTGGAAAAAGTTTTTTTATGATAAAAAAAAAAGAATTGAATTCTAAAAGTCTTGGGTTCATAACTTAAACAATTAATTAAATGGTTTTAATTTTGAATTTAATAATTGGAATTATGATGTTTTTATTGAATAATTCAATTAACTCTTATGGACTTTATTAATAGATAATTAAAGTGTTTAATTAAAAGAGAATTAATAATTCCATAATGACATGGTTTAAATTTAATTAAATTAAGAGTATAGTTTAATTAATAGATTAAACCACCAAGTATTTTAAATGTCTAAAATACACCCTTATACTATTATAATATTAAAAGTTTAATATATTATATGTATAAGAGCAAGTCGTCTTACCATTAGTAGGCCTCATTCATGAAGCCGGTCTATAAGGGGAGTATAAGGTTACTGCCTATAAAATGGCAGTTTAATGGGTGTCCACTCTCACCCACCGCTTCCTTGACTGGTGGAGGGTCGTTAGCCGAACAGATAGGACAAGGACTATAATTCTCCCTTCATTAAAAGTATTAATGATAAATACTAAGTAACTAAACTTTTTATAAATTCCCAATCTTAGTTACTTAGGAAAATGTGAATAAGGTGCTAATCCATGAAATTACACTTTGCACTTTGTTTAAGCTGTTAGTGGAGCGTGTGTGGTTAACCGGCACACTAACCTGGACTTAACAAGGTAAGCAAAGGGTAACTTAATGTTTATCATAGTATCGTTGGAGCGTGTGTGGTTAACCGGTACATCGATTGAGGGGTAAATATTAAGGGTACCAAGTAAATTTGCATGGTTACTTCACACCTTGTTTTGTGATCCTCGGCATCCCAGTCACAAAACCTAAAGGGAACACTCGAGATTGAAACATGCCATTGAAAAGTTCAATGAATCTCAAAATAATCTAGGAGTTTCAAAACCAATTAAAACCTAATAATACATTTTGTTTATCTTGGTGGAAATTGGTGAATCGTCATTCACCTACCTTCAAATATTTTATACCTTGGATTACGGCATCCCTCTTCCAAGTTATAAAATAGTTTGTTGGGTCCTAGCCTTAATATATCATATTGGGTGTTATATTAAGGACTTAAATCAACTTTACGTGAATTTCTCCCATTATTGATGTCTGGTTTAGACAACAATGATCTTCCCAAACCAAGCTTTCCTAATGAATATGACTTCCCGAGTTTGGCTCATGGAAGTCATACTTCTCTTCCTCCACCTCCTCCAATTATTCTCCCTAACCCACAAGTTCAAGGTCACTCAAGCCCTAATGGCAATCAAGGTCTATGTGTGATCACATCTTAGAGATGAAGTCACATATTGACAAGCCGAGAGAGTTGGGTGTCAAAGTCTTGAGAAAGTTGGATGTTCAATCACTTTCTAAGTCACATAGTGAGTTCCTTTGGGACTACTATGAAACAGACTATGACATGAACCTTAATGATCATATCTATTTGCTTGGTGCTACTGAATCAGCAATGATTTGGAACGATAGTAAAGCAAATTTGATTAGAAGATCAACTTCCCAAAAACTTTATGAACAGTGACAATGGTGACACTGGAAATCCAGAAAAAGCATTCTCTTCCCAATGGAAAGGAATTGGCCATAGTCAACCCGGTTGACCAAATGGTAAAGAGAAAGGCTAAGTCTGAGATAGTCCCATTACCAAAGGGTCCATATGTTTATTTTGCCAAAGGAAGGGGTGTTGATTGCAAAGCTGCCAAATTTACCTAAGGATGTTAAAGTCAATAAGTTTGACTCTACATCAGGTAGAGCCCATTATCTAACTCTATTAAGTTCTATTCTGAGATCCTCATTACATGATGTGACTGGGTCACATGTTGATGTTTTAAGAATCAAAGAATAGAGAGAAATCTTAAAGGAAGTATATGCTGATTCTGATCGCGAAGGTGTATTTCGATCGCATCAGAATTTTGAGCAGTTGCTTAAGAAGTTATGATATATTGCTAAGGAATAGATAACAACAATTTTTACATGTGGATTGTAAGGATAAGTTTTTCCGCAAAGTTTTAAAATAAAAGAAAACTGTTTAATTTTATTTATTTGAAGTATCCTTACAATGTCATTTGTGGAAAATTGTTGCTTATATGATTCCACTGACAACAATATTGGAAAATGGATTTGATTCTTTCATTTGTGGTAGTGTCTAAATTTACCAAATCAGGAAAGTTCCTCATCGCCCAAGTTTCAATTGGACCGAAACTTAGAATCATGCAAGTTGAATAGTATGATGAATGAGAACTTTCAAGCATTGGAAAATCAAGACTAATTACTTGTTCACATGGATGTGTGAGTCAAGTGAAGGACTAAAGGGATCGAGTACACATTCTTGTGCACTGTTCATGTCCACCACAAAGCTCGTTAAGACTATTTGATTTACTAAAGTTTAGTAAATATGGTTATACTTACAAGTTTAAGTATAATTCTGAAACATTGGAAAAGTCTCAATGTAGGGCAGAACGAATAGGAAGAATCAAATTAGGCAGAAAGATAAAAGTTTCTCAAATCTGAAAAGATGGGAGAGTACTTTAGTATCATGTTTGTGATCATCTTAATGATTTAGAAATCATATCACAATTAGTCCTCTAAAGGTCATCTTAGTGCATTCTTATGACTAAGATGAGGAGTCATAAATTGTTGAAATGGTTAGATCAGGAAGATGAGTCATACTTCGTTCCAAAACAATTCTTAGAGTCATACTCCAAGATTGTAACTTGAGTGACATATCTTAAAGGAAGGTTTAAAACACTTGTCAAATGTAAGAGTAAAAGTGTCCTACTCTTGTACATTTGAAATTGGTAAGTTGTGATGTTTTGGATAAAACAAAGACCAACTAAGGCCAATTGTGTGAAGTGTTTGTCTTGATAAAGAATCTGCACTATCTCTTGAATATTTGGCAAGATAGTCTTATATGTCAAAAGGATAGTGGGAGTCTTAAAGATCCTAAAAAGAATTTCAAGAACTAATCAAGAATAAAACCTGAGGTTCTTCACTAGCACACGACTTGAGGTTTATAACCTATCGTGTTGACATATTCTGTGCCCATTCCAGTTAAAGTTGGCTTTGCATAGGAGTTCTGAAAGTTCTCAATTGGTTGCATAACAACTTGGAAGCAATGGCAGGCCCTGTACTGCCAGGTGGCAAGAAGTTAAGATTGCATAAGTTCAGTCCATATGAGTTTGGATTTGTCATTATCCTTGTCTTGTGACTATGGTTTTTACGATTCACGTGGATAAGAACACATACACCATAAAATCTAAGGGTCATAAGGTTTCTCTCCGATTCATGAAAATGATGGTGAGGAAACACTTCCACCAAGTAGATTTGAAGCAGATGGCAAAAGGTCTAAACAATTGAGACTATGATTACGGCATCCCTTTTCATAGTTCTGAAATTGTTTAGACACACATGCATGCTATCTAAGGAAAGGTGTATGATTTTGATAAAGTTTTATCAAAGCATCTCGTATCAGAAATCTGAACTTTGGTAAGAAAGTCAATAAAGTATTGATTTCTAGAAGTCCAGCTGATTTCTGAGTACATGTCAAAGCTAGTGGGAGCATAAGTGTTATGCTAATAATCATCATGTTAGTGGGAGCATGATAATTATTGTTAGTGTTGCAAGTTAGCAATGTTAATTATAGAAAACAAAAGTTTCAATTCGTGAGGCTGCAGGGATTGAAAAAGTTGTTTTGCTATAATTAAGGGAGAGGATATACTTCATTTCAGTTCTAAAGGATTAGATTGAGACCTTAATCATCTTTAGTCAAGAATATATATATGAATTTCATGTTGGATTGGTTCAACATAAGGAAATTCTATATATTGCGTTCTCAAAATTCGATTATGATTACGGCATCCCTCTTCATAGTCAAATTTTGAAAACATGGCAAATAAAAATACTGTAGCAAAAGACTGGTCTAGAATCATGTCTTTATGTGAGATATCATGAATCGTGTACCATTTGCTTTGGGTACAGGATCGATTGCATGTGCTATAATATTTGTCATTTCTAAATTTTTCCAAATGCCCAGAGGCATTAAGAAGGGAAAAGGTCTAGAATTGGATATGACTAAAATGATTAAGCAATTGTCGAGGACAATCTGTGGTTTACCAAAGATTGGTTGCTCAGGGACAGTTGGAAGTATAGTGCTAATTTTGGAAGGACCATATTGACATATTCTGAAAAGAGGCATCTCTTATGCAGAAGTGACAGTCAAAATGAGAATATGGAGTTGTCTCCATAGGTGGAAGTTATCTGTGTAAGATTAGAAAACTTAATGCAAGAAGCATGTCCAAAGCAATGTACTTTGAATATGAGACTTAGTTTCCATGGAGTTGATCTCCATTGGAATACCTTATAATGACTGTTGACAAGTCTTTGTGACTTTGTACATATTCATTACAGGAGGGTCAGTGCATATAAGTTTAAAATCTAAACAGATTTCGATAAATGATAGGAATTTGAAATTCTCACATTTTTCGATAAGGATTTGGGAGTGTGAAATTAGAATCATTGAAATTAGGTTTAATTGGTTTATTTCACAAAGTATGGATCATAGACAAACATAGAGTGCATACTTGGTGTATGGCAAAGCTATTGTTTAAGAAAAACATAATGTACATGCTTGGAGCATGGGACAACTAGTGTTTTTAATTCAAGTATAAAGTTGATAAAACCGAAACAATGAATAATGAGTAATCAGTATTGTGATAAATAAAAGTGTTTATTTATATTCATAGGGTTTGA
Organism: Lactuca virosa; assembly: GCF_052849685.1. Classification (NCBI taxonomy): domain Eukaryota; kingdom Viridiplantae; phylum Streptophyta; class Magnoliopsida; order Asterales; family Asteraceae; genus Lactuca; species Lactuca virosa. Next base: position 382,305,814 of record NC_136428.1, read on the forward strand.
TACCATATTTGAATCATTTATTTTTGTGTTTCACTTTGCATGTTTTGACTTCCATAATAACTAAGTCGCTCTTCCTGAATGATTAAGTTATTCAAACCATCCACAGTCGGTTATATGTTGGAAGTAGATATGAATCAAGACTGTCATGGGTTGGTTTGTAGAGGTCCAAGTTGGTGGACAAAGTGGTGTTACAACACTCATGAGTGCTCATAAATTCTGAGTAATGGATTCAACCTGCGCTCATTTGAATCACTTCATGGATTTTATCACGAGTGATCATGAGACGATAATATCTTATATTCTTCAAACCTAGAGATATGAGTTGTTACTATGAGTTGGTTATACATTGATTGCACGAAAACGCATTTGGTAACTCGATGTTATAAAACGTGCCTTTGTGTATGATTCAACAAGTAGTAGAACAAGCCATATGAGTCGAAGTTTATCCATTCCTTTTACCTTCGGGATAAAACCGATATCTGTGGGCCCCTTGATGATTTAGCGATGACACATGTGAGTGCTTGGCCAAGCGAGGACTGATTTGATTTGTTCAATCAGTCAGTCATCATAAATCGAAAATCGGGAAACAACAAATGGACAGAGAGAATGATTATAATCCATGTCTCAGTCCATATGATATCTAGAATGGAGGAATATATGATCCCTTATCTAAAGGACAAGTCATTGACAAGGTCAGAGTTCGACAGCGGCTTTAAGAGCTACGATTGCCAGTTAGGTTTCGAAGTCATACTCAATAATAGTTTTAGACTTATACAAGTGGGAGACTGTTGGATTAATGTCTAAGTCCATAACTATATTTGGTATGTACTTGACCCGACCCGGCATGGTCCATTTGGGTTACACTTCACCGGCACAATTTATATGGATAGTCTTTTGAGAATAGTATATTTATGATTTATATTAATATATTATAATTTCCTATATATTAATATGGAATCATATTATTTAATTAGTATTGATCAAGAATTAATTTAGAATTAATTAAGTGATCAAAAAGAACTAATTAAATATGGACTCTTATATATATGGAATGGGCCAAGTTCATTTAGGTTGGGCTAAGCTTTCATGGATGGTCCATAGAGCTTTTAACCTATGGATCCTATGTAAATGAAAGGTCATGGGTATTAGGGTTTACATGGATGTAACCCTAATCCTCCATAATATATAAAGGGGTCCTTGGCTCACAAAATTGGCACAAGTGTGTGAAAATAAGAGTGGGCCGATTTTAGTGTGCATACATATTCTCTCAAGTTCTTCCAAGGTGTTTTGGTGATTTGTGATTCCATTTGAGGCTTCCACACTATTGGGGCTAAGCTCTTAAATCTTGAAGACATCAAGCTACATCAAAAGGTATGTCATCTAACTAGAACTTAGTAGTATAGGTGCTTCATAATATGCTAGTTAGGATGAAACCTTGGAATAGTTAATATTTTGCATGTATAATAGAGAAAACATAGATCCAATGTTTATAGGGTTGCATGTACACCATAGGAGTGTTAGAATGCTCAAAACCCAACAGAAGGCTCGTGGGAGAGCTTTCCAGTTGACAGCGGAGGAGGTCCGTGCAACGCCCGATGTTGTGGCTGGTACGTATTCTTTATTTATTTATGCTGAGATGAGATATTGTGCTTATATTATGATATGCGTAGGTACTTTTCTTGTGAGTTATGTGCCTGCCTTAGTGTTATTTGACTCCGGTGCGAGTCGATCATTTGTGTCGATAGCGTTTAGTTGACACATCAGTAGCCGACGAGAGGCGTTGAGACGACCTTTACGAGTTTCCATAGCTGACGAGCGAGCGGTGTATGCTACGGATGTGATTCAAGGATGTGTACTCGAGATCTTTGGTGTTGAGTTCCCAATAGATCTGGTCCCGATAGCGATGGGGTCATATGTGTCATAGTGGGCATGGATTGGTTGAGCCGATTTGGGGCTGTCATAGACTGCGAGCGACAGTTGGTGACGATACGAGACCCCAGTGGGGGAGTACTTACGGTGTACGGCGAGGGTACCCGATGTGGGTCGGCGTTTTGTTCAGCCACCAGAGCGAGACAAAGTTTGCAGCAGGGCTGCAACGGGTTTGTAGCCTATGTGATGGACACACGAGAGGCCGCTGGGAGGCCAAGTTCGATGGATGACGTTCCGATAGTGCGTGAGTTCCCGGATGTTTTTCCCGAGGAGTTGTCGGGTGTGCCTCCCGAGAGGCAGGTAGAGTTCCGCATTGATTTGGATATGGGGGCAGCGCCTATCGCCAAGGCGCCTTATCGCCTTGCGCCGCCAGAGATGCAGGAGTTATCCTCGCAGCTTCAGGAGCTGCTGGGAAAGGGGTTTATTCGACCGAGTAGCTCGCCATGGGGAGCACCGATCCTTTTTGTCAAGAAAAAGGATGGTTCACACCGGATGTGTATTGATTACCGGGAGTTGAACAAGTTGACGGTCAAGAACCGTTACCTATTACCGAGGATCGACGATTTGTTTGATCAGTTGCAGGGAGCGTCTTGGTTCTCCAAGATTGATCTGAGGTCTAGATATCATCATATGAGAGTGCGTGATGAGGATATCCAGAAGACGGCGTTCAGGACTCATTATGGGCATTACGAGTTCGTGGTGATGCCTTTCGGGCTCACCAATGCACCGGCAGCGTTCATGGATCTCATGAACAGGGTGTGTAGACCGATGTTGGATCGTTCGGTGATCGTGTTCATCGACGATATACTGGTGTATTCGAGATTTAGAGAGCAGCATGAGGAGCATCTGAGAGAGATTCTCGGGGTATTAAGGACGGAGAGGCTTTATGCCAAATTCTCCAAGTGCGAGTTTTGGTTACGGGAGGTCCAGTTCTTAGGGCATCTCGTCAACCAGGATGGGATTTTGGTCGATCCAGCCAAGATTGAGGTGGTTATGTGTTGGGAGGTGCCGAGATCTCCCACCGAGATTAGGAGTTTTCTGGGATTGGCCGGCTACTATCAGAGATTTCTCCAAGATTGTCGTGCCTCTCACCAGGTTGACCCGGAAGGGTGTTGCTTTTTCATGGGGTCCGGAGCAGCAGACCTCGTTTGAGCACTTCGCCAGAAGTTATGTGAAGCCCCTGTGTTAGCCCTCCCGGAAGGGATGGAGTATTTTGTGGTGTATTGTGACGCATCAATATCGGGGTTGGGTGCGGTACTTATGCAGAGAGGGCATGTGATAGCGTATGCATCGAGGCAACTGAAGCCTCATGAGACGAGGTATCCCACCCACGATCTGGAGTTGGGGGCAGTGGTGTTCGCCCTCAAGATCTGGCATCACTATTTGTACGGGGTCCGGTGTACCATATACACGAACCATAAGAGTTTGAAGTATCTGATGGATCAGCCCAACCTAAATATGCGCCAGAGGAGATGGTTGGATGTGGTAAAGGATTACGATTGTGAGATCCTGTACCACCCGGGCAAAGCTAATGTTGTAGCTGATGCGCTGAGTCGTAGGGCGGAGAGTGCCCCGATTCGAGGCACTTGTATGAGATTGACAGTGATGACCCCGGTGTTGGACACCATTCGGGAGGCCCAGGCAGAGGCCGTGATACCAGAGAACCGCAAGAGGGAGCGGGTGATCGGGCAGGTGTCCGAGTTCGTTACCGATAGTGGAGGACTGATGACCTTTCAAGGTCGGATTTGGGTGCCGTATGCAGGCGGGGCATGTACCATTCTGATGGAGGAGGCGCATAGATCGAGGTTCTCGATCCATCCCGGGGCCACTAAGATGTATTTGGACCTGAAGAAAGATTATTGGTGGCCCTGTATGAAAAGGGATGTCGCGTGGTTTGTCGAGAGGTGCTTCACCTGTCGCAAGGTTAAGGCCGAGCACCAGCGTCCGCATGGCAAGTTGCAGCCGCTTGAAGTTCCCCAGTGGAAGTGGGAACAGATTTCCATGGATTTCATCACCAAATTGCCGAGGACCGCGAGGGGTGTCGATGTAATTTGGGTGATCGTCGACCGGCTGACGAAGAGCGTGCATTTTCTTGCTATCAGTGAGAGCTCTTCTGCTGAGAGGTTGGCAGAGTTGTATGTGAGGGAGGTGGTATCGCGTCATGGAGTACCGATCTCGATTGTGTCAGATCGAGATGTACGTTTCACTTCCAGGTTCTGGAAGAAGTTCCACGAGGAGTTGGGTACGAGGTTGCATTTCAGTACCGCCTACCACCCCCAGACGGACGGACAGAGTGAGCGGACGATTCAGACACTCGAGGACATGCTTCGAGCATGTGTGTTGGACTTCGGAGGAAGTTGGGACACGTACTTGCCGTTGGCTGAGTTTTCCTACAACAACAGCCACCAATCGAGTATTGGTATGCCTCCCTTCGAGTTGTTGTATGTTAGGAGGTGTCGGACTCCCATTTGTTGGGGAGAGGTAGGACAGCATATGATGGGTAGCACTGAGATAGTGCTTCAGACGACAGAGCAGATACAACAAGTTAGACGGAGGTTATTGACGGCTCAGAGTCGTCAGAAGAGTTATGCGGATAGGCGACGATCCGAGCTTGAGTTCCAAGTGGGAGACTTCGTACTCCTGAAAGTGTCTCCTTGGAAAGGAGTGATCCGATTCAGGAGGAGGGGCAAGCTGGGGCCCCGGTATATCAGGCCATTTAGGGTGACCACTAGGGTGGGCAGAGTAGCTTATCGGTTGGAGCTACCTGAGGAGCTGAGACATATTCATGATACCTTTCACGTGTCTCAGTTGAGGAAATGTATAGCCGATGAATTGGCGGTGGTACCGCTTGAGGATATTCAGGTGGATGCGAGCCTGAATTATGCTGAGAGACTAATCGCGATCCGGGATCGGAAGATCATGGTTCTGAGGAACAAGGAAGTGTCCCTGGTGCAGGTCCAGTGGCAACATCGGAAAGGGTCCGAGCTGACCTGGGAGCTGGAGTTGGAGATGCAGGAGCAGCATCCACAGTTGTTTGCCGAGCAGGACTTCGAAGGCAAAGTCTGATTCTAGTGGGGGAGAATTGTAACATCCGGATTCCCAGGTATCTTATTTTAAGTATTTATATTGAATTTTAGAGAGGGACTCGGCGAGTAGGCGCTCAGACTCGCCGAGTGGGATCGCGCATTTCTGGTCTGATTTAATGAAGGACTCGACGAGTCGATGCGTGGACTCGGCGAGTCCGCGCTGTTAAGTGAAACCCTAATTCTCAGGGCCTATCCCCTATTTAAAGGCCTTTATAACCTCCATTGCGGCCACTTCACCCCTGAGAAACCCTAGAGAGAGAAAGAGAACGTTTGTGGTGCAAGAGGAAGGCTAATTCACCATTTCTTGTGTGTTTTAGCAAAAGAGAAGTAGTTTCCAACAAGAGGAGGTCAAGGGAGTTGTGGATCCAGGGTTTTCAAGTTCAGATCTACACTATTGAGGTATCAAATCGAACTTCCCTTCTGTTTTGGGTTAAGATCTATGATTTAGGGTTTTCTATAAACCTTTTAAGGCTTGGAAGGTTAAGGTTTTGGTCCCTTGCTGGGTTAGACCTCAGATCTGGACCCATAGAGGTCCAGAGAACCTTTCCCATTCTGCTTTAAGCTTGTTCATGGAGGATTGGAGACTAGGTTGCCATTTTTAGGGCTATTTCTCCATTTATGACTTGATGTGGGTTGCATGCACGTAAAGGTTGCACCTTTACGTGACCTTTGAGCTCTTGAAGGCCATATCTATAGTTTAGAGAAGCAGATCTGACCTCAGAAGGTCATTTGAGAGTTGTTATGGGAGCAACTCGCCGAGTCCATAAGTGGACTCGACGAGTCGAGTCGGGGTTACCCCGCGATTCGTGACAGGTGTAACCCATCGAGTGGAAGGATGATTCAACTAGCCAAGAGCGCTGAAAGGAATCAGAGGACCCGCATGCACTCGCTGAGTCGCTCTTGTGCACTCGACGAGTCGGGTCAAAGTTTGACCGTTGACTTTAGGGTTCTGGTCAAGACTGATTCAGGAGAGTTCAGGGAAGGGTAGAATGGCCTTCTACCCAATCTGTAGAGATGAGATCATGAGAGAATATTGATCGTAGATGCTATTTGAATAATAGGAGGAGGCTAAGTCGGGACGTTGAGCACGAGAGTTTATCCGACTTCATTGAGGTGAGTCTTCTCACTATACTATACCTGGAAGGGTACCTATGTATGAGCTGTATGTTGTTATGTGATATGTATGTGTTATGTATGTTATGTACGATAAGGACCGGAAGGTCAAGATGATATGGACCGGAAGGTCGATACGGGTAGGACCAGGAGGTCTACCGGGATTCGGGACGGAAGTCCCCTGAGACACATGGATCGGAAGATCCTAAAGAGTTATCGCCTGGAAAGGCGTATGTGTTGTATGTGGTATCTTGGGAAACTCACTAAGCATTTATGCTTACAGTTGTTATATTATGTGTTTCAGGTACTAGTAATGATCGCGGGTAGGCGCTGGCATGATCCGTACACACTTATAGAGTTTATGTTATTGAGATTCTGGGACATGTTTTGTTATGACACAGTGAATACATTATATTTTATGATTATTGTGTGATTGAAAGTATGATTTAAAATTGAAAATTTGTTTTGAAAAATTTCGTCGTTACAAGTTGGACCTAGGACTTGAGATCTAGACCCCTTGGTGAGTCTCAAGGGATAAAGTTGGAAACTTTATCCATTTAGATGATAATAATGATCAGAATTGGACTTTGGAACCTCTAGGATTGGAGGACTTGGCTTAACCCATTAAGACACTTTGAACCTAGTACCCACAGTCCGGCCTAGGCTGCCACAGCATGGCAAATGAGGAAAACGTGTTTGTTTTGGCCTTTGAGGACCATGACGTTGCCAAGGATGGCCACGACGTGGCGAGTCAACTTTAACCGTTGACTTTGATTTTTTCCTTGAATTGACCTTTGGTCAAACCCCTAGTTTAGAAGGAAAGCTAAGGGTGTACTTTGTACAACTGTATAGGTGGTTTATAGCATCTGGATTCGTGGTAGTACGAGTAGTAATGGTTGATCATCGCTTGTTAGGTGAGTCTCCTCACTGTACTCGTAGGTTAAAGGCATCAATGCCGGCCCACTAGGTTATGTTTGTAGGATGATAGTTGTCTTTGTGACACTTGCTGACATGCTTGTATGTGCTTGTTGTCTTTGTGACTCTTGTTGATATGATTGTAGGCTTAGCTGTAGGGGTGAAATAGAGCCAGTACCAGCTGAAAGATACCGAAGGGGGTGATATAGACCTAATACCGGTTGAAAGATATCGAAGCGGGTGAAATAGACCTAGTACCAGTTGAAAGATACATAAGGGGGTGAAATAGATCCAATTCAGTTTCAAGCTGTTACGTATCTTTCGTGTGTGGTATTTTTGGGAAACTCACTAAGATTTATGCTTATAGTTTATGTTTTTGGTTTCAGGTACTTCTGGTTTGAAAAGGAATTGACCAACATGATCGCACCGCATCTACCCACATTCCACATTTTATGACATGACTTGTACTATGATAACTATTTTATACATTATCACATTTTGATGGTTTTTGGAATGAATGAATGATGTTTTTGTTAGTTTAGAAATAAAATTTTTACATAGTAATTTTTGGGACGTTACAAGTTGGTATGAGAGCCTTTGTTTGAGTGATTCGAGCACACTCTCGGGTGTGTCTGAACTCAAACCGAGGAATTGGTAATCTCTTTTAGGAAGAAAATGGATTTTTCTAAATAGATTTTTATAAAGAAAAGGGGTGTGATGCGTGTAATCAGCCGAGCTCAAGTAAGTACTTTGCTAAATACCCATACATGTTTATTGTTAAGTATATGTGTATACACACACACACATATATATATATATATATATATATATATATATATATATATATATATATATATATATATATATAGACCATGCTAGATTAGGGCTAAGGATCTGCTCAGAATTGCAATGTAGGATGCTAGGAATGATGCCTTATATACCGGTTGTATAAACAGTTAGAACTGCATACCAGTATTGATTTCAGATGATCAGATAGAGTGGCCTGGTTAGGTAGTTCTCTAGTTTAGAACTCAATGCTTGAATGTTGCTTGCTTTGTGCTTCTAGGGAATCCACTGGTTTCATCTAATTATTAAGCGAATACGTTAAATTACATGTTGTGTGGATTAGATAACTTCCGAAGGTTAGGTTCAACCCTATCACGCAACTCTTGTTTGGGTCCAACCATTGTAGGGTGGGACCTAGCAGCCGAAAATTACCTGGTGTCGGTAACATGTAGTTGTATTCATGTGGTGGTTAGAAGGTATTGGAGGGAGTCTCTTCTGCAGCTGATGGCAAGGGTGGTAGGAGAGGAACCCTAGAAAAGCTTAGGAAATGTTTTAGCGTGTAGGGTGTTCTATATCGCAAGTAAGGTAATTGATGGTAGGGAAGTGACTTGGAGGAATCGAGACCGTTCTTGAGGAAGGTATAGATAGGTGTGGAGGGTAGTATTGGTCCCGTACTATTGAAAGCATAAGATCTAAACCCGAGACGAGGATGACCTTAATGATTTCGAAAAACTTCGGGAGCATGAACCTCTTTGTGCGTGTACTAATTTTTTATGTATTGTGTTTCAGCATGGTGATGACACATGGTGGAGCAGGAGGTTAGGGATCTGGATCTGGTTCAGGCGCGGGCACCGAACCAATTGATGAGGGACAACCCGAGTTCATCGCGTCCGAAATTGCTTTGATGGAGGAGTGCTTTCGGACCTTCAGAGCCGAGTTGGCTATTGGGAAGTATAAATCCCACACACTCTCCTTCATGGATTTTAAGGTATGCAGGGCGCCAAAGTTCTTTGGGGTGTAGGATGACCGCCAGGAGGTGGATAGCAGACATAGAGAGCGCCCAGATGACTAGCTTCTGCCTCGAGGGGTCGAAGGTGAGGTTTGTTGTAGGATGTCTTAGGCATTAAGCCTGAGACTGGTGGGAGGAGGTTGGTTATGCTCTTGGATCATCAGTCATTGAGGCTATTGTTGGGTTTTGAGCATTCTAACACTCCTATGGTGTACATGCAACCCTATAAACCTTGGATCTATGTTTTCTCTATTATACATGCAAATATTAACTATTCCAAGGTTTCATCCTAACTAGCATATTATGAAGCACCTATACTACAAAGTTCTAGTTAGATGACATACCTTTTGATGTAGCTTGATGTCTTCAAGCTTTAAGAGCTTAGCCCCAATAGTGTGGAAGCCTCAAATGGAATCACAAATCACCAAAACACCTTGGAAGAACTTGAGAGAATATGTATGTGTTGGATTAGTGTCTAAGTCCATAACTATAATTGGTATGTACTTGACCCGACTCGGCATGGCCCATTTGGGTTGCATGGCATCGGAACATTTGGATAGACCGTTTATCAGGAAAAGACATTTGGTGACATATTAATATATTATAAGTTCTAATATATTAATATGAAATCATGTTATTTAATTAGTATTGATCAAGAATTAATTTGGACTTAATTTAGTGATCAAAAAGAGACTAATTAAATATATGGGGATTGATTGTGTAAATCATTCATTCTTATAATATGTGGGCTTATGATCCAAGATTCTTTTATGTTGGGTTTAACCCATGTGGTGATCCATGGATACTCCATGGAGGTTAAAACCCATGGAGCATAAGGAATGGGTAAAGTCATGAGTTACATGGTGTAACCCTAATAGCCACACTATATAAGAACCCCTTTAGTTCAAGAAATTGGCACAAGTGATACATATTTTGAGGGCTAGCCGATTTGAACATGTATGTCTTCTTCTCATGGTTATTCCAAGAGTTCATGATGTTGTGTGAACCATTTGAGGTGTCACACTTGGGGCACTAGGCTCTTAAGCTTCATGGATTCAAGCAACAACAACAAGGTATGTATTCTATCTATTTTATTATCCTAGTATCAATGTTTTGGTATGATAGTTAGGATAATACCTTGGATAATCATATTTGCATGTATAATAGAGAAAACATAGATCCAAGGTATTTAGGGTTGCATGTACACTTAGGAGTGTTAGAATGCTCAAAAACCCATCAGTGATATCAGAGCCTAGGCTTGTTTTCAATTATACTTGATGCAAATTGCTGAAAAATGCTGGAAAAGTCGAATTTTGGGCATTTTGGGCACTGGACTCGCCAAGTCCACTGATGAACTCGCCGAGTCCATGAAGAAAATCATCCTACTCCGCGAGTAGGTTGATACACTCGACGAGTAGGAGCCCATGACAGCATATCTTCGAGTTTTTTGGCTAGAAATGGACTAGGAACATTACCATAAGCTGTTTTTGAACTTATAAACTTGTTTTTGATGTGGTAATGTTCATACTAATCCAATTTCAAAGATCATTGTCAATAGATTCATGTTTTGTATTAGTTTAGTGATTAGGCTAATTACATGAAAAAGTTTGATTTGAATTATCTTGTTCTTATGAGTTGCTTAGATTAATAAAAAGGTTAATTGATTATGTGTTTTCAATCCATTTTAATCTAAGAGTTGATTCTAAAATGTGTTTTTGTAACTTGTCCTCAAGTTATATGAAAAGTCACATTTAAGTTTCATAAAACTCATAAAAGTTGGTAATGGTTACAAAAATGAAGAGTCTTGTCCTCAAGTTATGGAGGTTCAAGAGTCACTTCATTAAGTAATAAAATGTGTAACCTTAATTAATTCCACAAATTACAAAATAAAGAAAAGTTACATTCTTTTATTAGTTTAAAGTCTTCCATAACTTGTGCTCAAGTTATGGAACTTGAAGAGTTTTTTTTAATTAAAACTACTTTAAACACATAAGTTATGGAATTAATTAGTTTTGAATAGTTTCAAAAACTTGCCCTCAAGTTTTGGAATTTGAAAAGTTTCACTTGTGAATACTTTAATTCCAAGTTAGCCCTTAGAATTTTAAAAGTTAAAATTCAAACCCTTATACTATTATTATAATTTTAATTATATAGATATGTATAAGATAAAGTCAATCTTACCGTTAGTAGGCCTCATTAACGAAGCCGGTCTATAAGGGGGGTATAAGGTTACTGCCTATAAAATGGCAGTTTAATGGGTGTCCACTCTCACCCACCGCTTCCTTGACTGGTGGAGGGTCGTTAGCCAAACGGGTAGGAAAGGACTAAAATTCTCCCTTCATTAAAAGTATTAATGATAAATACTAAGTAACCAAACACTTATACATTCCCAATCTTAGTTACTTAGGAAAATGTGAAAAGGTGCTAACCCAGGAAAATGTGAAAAGGTGCTAACCCATGAAATTACACTTTATACCTTACCAAGTCATTAGTGGAGCGTGTGTGGTTAACCGGCACACTAATAAGGACTAGTAAGAGTGGCAAAGGGTAACTTGACTTTATTATAGATCGGTGGAGCGTGTGTGGTTAACCGGAACATCGATTAGGTGATAAAGTTAAGGGTACCAAGTCAATTTGCATGGTTATTCACACCTTGTTTGTGATCCTCGGCATCCCAGTCACAAACTTGAGAGGGCACAATCGAGATTCAAACATGCCATTGAAAGTTCAATGTATCTCAAAAGATCTAGGAGTTTCAAATCCAATTAAAACTTAACTATATTTCGTTTTTCATGGTGGAAATTGGTAAATCGTCATTTACCTACCTTCAACTATTTTATAACTTGGATTACGGCATCCCTCTTCCAGTTATAAATAGGTTGTTGGGTCCTAGCCTTAATATTTCATATTGGGTGTTATATTAAGGACTTTAAATCAACTCTCTTGAATATCTCCCAAAAGACGATCTTCCCAAATCTCTTGAAACAAGCTTTCCTAAATGAAGATGATGTCCCATGGAAATCATACTTCTTTCACCTCCTCCAGTTATTCTCCCTAACCCACAAGTTCCTGAAAAGTTTAAGGTCACTCAAGCCCTATTGGCAAGCAAAGGTCTATATGTGATCACATCTTGGAGATGTAGTCAGATATTGACAAGCCGGGAGAGTTGGGTGTCAAAGTCTTGAGAAAGTTGGTGACTCAACTATTTTCTAAGTCACACAGTGAGTTCCTTTGGGACTCCTATGAAACAGACTATGACAAGACCCTTAATGATCTTATCTATTTGCTAAGATCAACTTCCTAAAACTTTATGGACATTGACAATGATGACATTGGATATCCAGTAAAGCTCTCTCTTCCCAATGGAAAGGGATCGGCCATAGTCAACTCGGTTGACCAAATGGTAAAGAGAACGGCTAAGTCTGAGATAGTCCCATTATCAAGGGTCTATTGCCAAAGAAAGGGGCATTGGTTGCGAAGCTGCCAAATTTACCTAAGGATATTAAACTCAATAAGTTTGACTCTACTTCGGGTAAAGTCCACTATCTAACTCTGCTAAGTTTCTATTCTGAGATTCTTGATACATGATGTGACTGGGTCACATGTTGATGTTTTAAGAATCAAAGAAAAAGTGAAGAAACTTAAAGAAAGATTATGCTGAATCTGATCGCGTAGATGGATTTCTATCGCATAGTTTGATGATCGGATTCTTAAGCTACATCTTAGGAGTTATGATATATTGCATAGGATTAGATAACAACAAAGTTTTCTTGTGCTTTTGCATTGTAAGGATAGTTTTTCCGCAAAGTTTTTTAAAATAAAAGGAAAAATGATGATTTTATTTATTTATTTTAAAATATCCTTACAATGGCATTTGAGGAAAAAATTGTTGCTTATATGATTCCATTAATAGCAAGAGTGGAAATATGAAATTGATTCTTTCATTTGTGATAATGTCTAAATTTACCAAATAAGGAAAGATCCTCATCACCCAAGTTTCAATTGGACCGAAACTTGGAATCATGCAAGTTGTATAGTATGATGGATGAGAATTTTTCATCTTTGGAAAATTAAGACTAGTTCCTTGTTCACATGTATATGTGAGTCAAGTGAAGGACTAAGGGATCGAGTACACATTCTTGTGCACTGGTCAAGGCCACCACAAAAGATCGTTAAGAGTATTTGTCATTATTTACTAAAGTTTAGTAAATATGGTTACACATACAAGCTTAAGTGTAGTTCTGAAACATTGGAAAAGATCCAATGTATGGCAGAGCGAATAAGAAGAATCAAATTAGGCAGAAAGATAAAAGTTTCTCAAATCTGAAAAGATGGGAGAGTACTTTAGTATCAGTTTTTGTGATCATCTTAATGATTAAGAAACCATGGCACAATTAGTTCTCTAAGGAAATCTTAGTGCAATCTTATGACTAAGAAGAGGAATCTTGAATTGTTGAAATGGTTAAATCAAGAAGATGAGTCATACTTCGTTCCAATACAAGTCTTAGAGTCATACTCCAAGATTGTAACTTGAGTGACATGTCTTAGAGAAGGTTTAAAACACTTGTCAAATGTAAGAGTAAAAGTTTTCTACTCTTGTACATTTGAAATTAGTAAGTTGTGATGTTTTGGATAAAACAAAGACCAACTAAGGCCAATTGTGTGAAGTGTTTGTCTTGATTAGAATCCACACTATCTCTTGAATATCTGACAAGAAAGTCTTATATATCAAGAGGACAGCGGCAGTCTTAAAGGTCTTGAAAGTCTCAAGAACTAATCAAGAATAAAACCTGAAGTTCTTCACTAGCACACGACTTGAGGTTTATAACCTATCGTGTTGACATATTATGTGCCCATTCCAATTAAAGTTGGCTTTGCATATGAGTTCTTAGAGTTCTCAATTGGTTGCACAACAACTTGGAAGCAATGGCAGACCCTTGAGCTGCCAGACGGCAAGAAATTAAGATTGAGTTCAGTCCATATGAGTTTGAATTTGTCATTATCCTTGTCTTGTGACTATGGTTTTGACAATTCACATGGATAAGAACACATACACCATTAAATCTAAGTGTCATAAGGTTTCTCTCCGATTCATGAAAATGATGGTGAGGAAACACTTTCACTAAGTAGATATTAGCTAGATAGCAATTGTGATATTTGCATTCTCAAAGTCGTTAGTGGAGCGTGTGTGGTTAACCAGCACACTAACATGGACTTGTGAGAAGTGGTAAAGGTCTAAACAATCGAGACTATGATTACGGCATCCCTTTTCATAGTTCTTAAAATTGTTTAGACACACCTGTGAGCTATCTAAGATAAGGTGTATGATATTGATAAAGTTTTATCAAAGCAATCTAGTATCAGAAATCTGAACTTTGGTAAGAAAGTCAATAAAGTATTGATTTCTAGAAGTCCAGCTGATTTCTGATTACATGTCAAAGCTAGTGGGAGCATAAGTGTTATGCTAATAATCATCATGTTAGTGGGAGCATGATAATTATGATAAAGGTTGCAAGTTAGCAATGTTAATTATAGAAAACAAAAGTTTCAATTCGTGAGGCTGCAGGGGTTGAAAAAGTTGTTTTGCTATAATTAAGGGAGAGGAAATTATACTTCATTTCAATTCTAAAAGCTTAGATTGAGATTTTAATCGTATTTAGTCAAGGATATATATATATGAATTTCATGTTGGAATGGCTCAACATAAGGAAATTCTATATATGGGTCCATTATTTGCGTTCTAAAATTCGATTATGATTACGGCATCCCTTTTCATAATCTGAATTATGAGAACTTGGCAAATAGAAATGGAAATGTTATAGCAAAAGACTGGTTTAGTCTTTATGTGAGACATCATGACTCGTGTCCCATATGCTTCGGATATAGGATCGATTTCATGTGCTATATTTATCCTTTCTAAAATTTTCCAAATGTCTGGGGCATTAAGAAGGGAAAAGGTCTAGAACTGGATATGACTAAAAGGATTAAGCAATTGTCGAGGACAATCTAAAGTTTACCAAAGATTGGTTGCTCAAGGACAGTTGGAAGTATAGTGTTAATTCTGGAAGGACCATATTGACATAATCTATAAGGAGGCAACTCTTGTTCAAAAGTGATAGTCAAAATGGAATATGGAAATGTTTCAAAGTTGGAAATTATTCAATCTGTGTAAGATTAGGAAACTTAATGAAAGAGGATCAATGCATATAAGTTTAGAATCTAACAGATTTTAGTAAGTGGCATGAATTTGGAATTCTTGCATTTGCAGTAAGGATTTGGGACTGTGAAAGAGGATCATTGGAATTATGTTCAATTGATCTAATTCACAAAGTGAAGATCATAGACAAACATAGTATGCATACTTGGTGTATGGCATGACTAGTGTTTAGAAAACATAGTGTACATGCTTGGAGCATGGGACAACTATTGTTTTAAATTCAAGAATAAAGTTGATAGCTGAAACAGTATACAATGAATAATGTGTAATCATATGGTGATAAATAAAAGGTGTTTTATTTATGTTCATAGGTTTTGATACCATATTAGATTCTATTATTATTGTGTTTCGTTTTGCATGTTTTGACTTCCAGAATAACTAGGTCGTTCTTCCTGATTGACTAAGTTATTCAAACTATCCACAGTCGGTCATATGTTGGAAGTAGATATGAATACAGACTGTCATGGGTTGGCTTGTAGAGGTCTAAGATGTTGGACAAGGGGCTACAACACTCATGAGTGCTCATAAGTTCTGAGTATTGGATTCAACCCGCGCTCATTGGAATCACTTCATGGATTTTATCACGAGTGATCATGAGACGATAATATCTTATATTCTTCAAACCTAGAGATATGAGTTGTTACTATGAGTTGGTTGTACATTGATTGCACGAAAACACATTCGGTAACTCGGTGTTATAAAACGTGCCTTTGTGTATGATTCAACAAGTAGTAAAACAAGCCATATGAGTCGAATTTTATCCATTCCTTTTACCTTCGGGATAAAAGCGATATCTGTGGGCCCCTCGATGATTTGGTGATGACAAATGTAAGTGCTCGGTCGGGCCTGGACTGATTTGATTTGTTCAATTAGTCAATCGTCATAAATCGGAAATCGGGAAACAACAAATGGACAGAGAGAATGATTATAATCCATGTCTCAGTCCATATGATATCTATAATGGAGGAATATATGATCCCTTATCTAATGGACAAGTCATTGACAAAGGTCAGAGTTCATCTACAAGGTCAGAGTTCGACAGCGGCTTTTGAGAGCTACGATTGCCAGTTGGTTCCTGAAGTCATACGCAATAATAGTTTTAGACTTATCCAAGTGGGAGACTGTTGGATTAGTGTCTAAGTCCATAACTATAATTGGTATGTACTTGACCCGACTCGGCATGGTCCATTTGGGTTGCATGGCATCAGAACATTTGGATAGACCATTTATGAGGAAAAGACATTTTGTGACATATTAATATATTATAAGTTCTAATATATTAATATGAAATCATGTTATTTAATTAGTATTGATCAAGAATTAATTTGGACTTAATTTAGTGATCAAAAAGAGACTAATTAAATATATGGGGATTGATTGTGTAAATCATTCATTCTTATATATGTCGGCTTATGATCCAAGATTCCTTTATGTTGGGTTTAACCCATATGGTGATCCATGGATACTCCATGGAGGTTAAAACCCATGGTGCATAAGGAATGGGTAAAGTCATGAGTTACATGGTGTAACCCTAATAGCCACACTATATAAGAACCCCTTTAGTTCAAGAAATTGGCACAAGTGATACATATTTTGAGGGCTAGCCGATTTGAACGTGTATGTCTTCTTCTCATGGTTATTCCAAGAGTTCATGATGTTGTGTGAACCATTTGAGGTGTCACACTTGGGGCACTAGGCTCTCAAGCTTCATGGAGTCAAGCAACAACAACAAGGTATGTATTCTATCTATTTTATTATCCTAGTATCAATGTTTTGGTATGCTAGTTAGGATAATACATTGGATAATCATATTTGCATGTATAATAGAGAAAACATAGATCCAAGGTATTTAGGGTTGCATGTACACTTAGGAGTGTTAGAATGCTCAAAACCCATCAGTATGCACACTAAAATCGGCCCACTCTTATTTTCACACACTTGTGCCAATTTTGTGAGCCAAGGACCCCTTTATATATTATGGAGGATTAGGGTTACATCCATGTAAACCCTAATACCCATGACCTTTCATTTACATAGGATCCATGGGTTAAAAGCTCCATGGACCATCCATGAAAGCTTAGCCCAACCTAAATGAACTTGGCCCATTCCATATATATAAGAGTCCAAATTTAATTAGTTCTTTTTGATCACTTAATTAATTCTAAATTAATTCTTGATCAATACTAATTAAATAATATGATTCCATATTAATATATTAGAACTTATAATATATTAATATAAATCATAAATATACTATTCTCAAAAGACTATCCATATAAATTGTGCCGGTGAAGTGCAACCCAAATGGACCATGCCGGGTCGGGTCAAGTACATACCAAATATAGTTATGGACTTAGACATTATTCCAACAGTCTCCCACTTGGATAAGTCTAAAACTATTATTGAGTATGACTTCAAAACCTAACTGGCAATCGTAGCTCTTAAAGCCGCTGTCGAACTCTGACCTTGTCAATGACTTGTCCATTAGATAAGGGATCATATATTCCTCCATTCTAGATATCATATGGACTGAGACATGGATTATAATCATTCTCTCTGTCCATTTGTTGTTTCCCGATTTTCGATTTATGATGACTGACTGATTGAACAAATCAAATCAGTCCTGGCTTGGCCAAGCACTCACATGTGTCATCGCTAAATCATCGAGGGGCCCACAGATATCGCTTTTATCCCGAAGGTAAAAGGAATGGATAAACTTCGACTCATATGGCTTGTTCTACTACTTGTTGAATCATACACAAAGGCACGTTTTATAACATCGAGTTACCAAATGCGTTTTCGTGCAATCAATGTATAACCAACTCATAGTAACAACTCATATCTCTAGGTTTGAAGAATATAAGATATTATCGTCTCATGATCACTCGTGATAAAATCCATGAAGTGATTCAAATGAGCGCGGGTTGAATCCAATACTCAGAACTTATGAGCACTCATGAGTGTTGTAACACCACTTTGTCCACCAACTTGGACCTCTACAAACCAACCCATGACAGTCTTGATTCATATCTACTTCCAACATATGACCGACTGTGGATGGTTTGAATAACTTAATCATTCAGGAAGAGCGACTTAGTTATTCTGGAAGTCAAAACATGCAAAGTGAAACACAAGAATAAATGAATCAAATATTATAGCACATGCAATCGATCATGTACCCAAAGCAAATGGTACACGATTTATGATGTCTCACATAAAGACATGATTCTAGACCAGTCTTTTGCTACAATATTTTTATTTGCCATGTTTTCAAAATTTGACTATGAAGAGGGATGCCGTAATCATAATCGAATTTTGAGAACGCAATATATAGAATTTCCTTAAGTTGAACCAATCCAACATTAAATTCATATATATATTCTCGACTAAAGATGATTAAGGTCTCAATCTAAGCCTTTAGAACTGAAATGAAGTATATCCTCTCCCTTAATTATAGCAAAACAACTTTTTCAATCCATGCAGCCTGACGAATTGAAACTTTTGTTTTCTATAATTAACATTGCTAACTTGCAACACTAACAATAATTATCATGCTCCCACTAACATGATGATTATTAGCATAACACTTATGCTCCCACTAGCTTTGACATGTACTCAGAAATCAGCTGGACTTCTAGAAATCAATACTTTATTGACTTTCTTACCAAAGTTCAGATTTCTGATACGAGATGCTTTGATAAAACTTTATCAAAATCATACACCTTTCCTTAGATAGCATGCATGTGTGTCTAAACAATTTCAGAACTATGAAAAGGGATGTCGTAATCATAGTCTCAATTGTTTAGACCTTTTGCCATCTGCTTCAGATCTACTTGGTGGAAGTGTTTCCTCACCATCATTTTCATGAATCGGAGAGAAACCTTATGACCCTCAGATTTTATGGTGTATGTGTTCTTATCCACGTGAATCGTAAAAACCATAGTCACAAGACAAGGATAATGACAAATCCAAACTCATATGGACTGAACTTATGCAATCTTAACTTCTTGCCACCTGGCAGTACAGGGCCTGCCATTGCTTCCAAGTTGTTATGCAACCAATTGAGAACTTTCAGAACTCCTATGCAAAGCCAACTTTAACTGGAATGGGCACAGAATATGTCAACACGATAGGTTATAAACCTCAAGTCGTGTGCTAGTGAAGAACCTCAGGTTTTATTATTGATTAGTTCTTGAAATTCTTTTTAGGATCTTTAAGACTCCCACTATCCTCTTGACATATAAGACTATCTTGCCAAATATTCAAGAGATAGTGCAGATTCTTTATCAAGACAAACACTTCACACAATTGGCCTTAGTTGGTCTTTGTTTTATCCAAAACATCACAACTTACTAATTTCAAATGTACAAGAGTAGGACACTTTTACTCTTACATTTGACAAGTGTTTTAAACCTTTCTTTAAGATATGTCACTCAAGTTACAATCTTGGAGTATGACTCTAAGAATTGTTTTGGAACGAAGTATGACTCATCTTCCTGATCTAACTATTTCAACAATTCATGACTCCTCTTCTTAGTCATAAGAATGCACTAAGATGACCTTTAGAGGACTAATTGTGATATGATTTCTAAATCATTAAGATGATCACAAACATGATACTAAAGTACTCTCCCATCTTTTCATATTTGAGAAACTTTTATCTTTCTGCCTAATTTGATTCTTCCCATTCGTTCTGCCATACATTGAGACTTTTCCAATGTTTCAGAATTAAACTTAAACTTGTAAGTATAACCATATTTACTAAACTTTAGTAAATCAAATAGTTTTAATGAGCTTTGTGGTGGACATGACCAGTGCACAAGAATGTGTACTCGATCCCTTTAGTCCTTCACTTGACTCACACGTCCATGTGAACAAGTAATTAGTCTTGATTTTCCAATGCTTGAAAGTTCTCATTCATCATACTATTCAACTTGCATGATTCCAAGTTTCGGTCCAATTGAAACTTGGGTGATGAGGAACTTTCCTGATTTGGTAAATTTAGACACTACCACAAATGAAAGAATCAAATCCATTTTCCAATATTGCTGTCAGTGGAATCATATAAGCAATAATTTTCCACAAATGCCATTGTAAGGATACTTCAAATAAATAAAATTAAACAATTTTCGTTTATTTTAAAACTTTTCGGAAAAACTTATCCTTACAATCCACATGGAAAATTGTTTTTATCTATTCCTTAGCAATATATCATAACTTCTTAAGAAACTGCTCAAAATTCTGATGCGATCGAAATCCACCTTCGCGATCAGAATCAGCATATACTTCCTTTAAGATTTCTCTCTATTCTTTGATTCTTAAAACATCAATATGTGACCCAGTCACATCATGTAATGAGGATCTCAGAATAGAACTTAACAAAGTTCAATAATGGGCTCTACCTGATGTAGAGTCAAACTTATTGGTGTAATGAGGATCTGGAAAAAAGTCTTATTATTTTCGAAAAATTAACAATTTGGTGTAATGACCTGCTGAACAGGTCAAAAGAGTTAAAGTGAATAAATTAGCCGGTTTCTTAGATTTTTCTAGTCAAAAGGTGAAAAAGTCAGAACTTTTTTATTCAAAAAATAAAATTTATGACTTTTTTAAACATTTGCCTTAAATATTGAGACTTTTCTGAACATATCCCGTATTTAAAACATGTCAATAGTGTTTTTATTAGTTTAGATTGTGTTACTTATTTATCCATTATTTCGTTTGTATTTATTTTAAAATTACTTTATAAGATACTTAATGTTTATATTTTATATTTTATTTTTTTTAATCAATCCGTATAATAAATGTGTTTCATAGTAAACTATCATATGAAATAATTGTAGTAAACATCTCTAAAATACCCTTAAATAAAAAAAGAACTAACTAAATATTCAACATGGATATTAACATCGAGTATATGTGAACACTAAGTAAAAGGCTCCAGTCAAGATTTTATTTCAAGAGGTTGATATGGTAGGTTTTAGGATAGGGTGGCGCTCGGTCGTGCGTCACTGGTGGTGTCACGAAATAGGTGACTTAAATCTGGCCGGATATGGACCTGCAATGCCGCAATTTGACTTAAAGATTTAATACATAGAAGTGATTCCGACGCCAACCACCGTCCTCAAAAGTTAACACTTTACGCCATTTTTGCGTGGAACCTTTTAAAAAAATATCTTATTCAATCAAATAGATCATTTATGGACTTTAGTGAAAAAATCATTTACTAAAGCAAAGTTTAAGTTTCATAAATTATTTTGTCAAATGGACATCAGAAGGTTATGTAGCCACTTTTGAGAAATTTTAAAAGCTTTTAACTTTAAAGGAAAAAAAGGACAAATTTAAAAAATAAAAAAAATTGGTCAGAAAGACGAGTTTATAGTTTTTATTTTAAATTAAAAAAAACTATTTATTGAAAAACCACTTCAGTCGTTTGAAGCTTTTAGATTTTAGGGATACTTAACTTTTCTTTTTAATTAAATTTGCACTTTTAAAAATTTCCATATAGTTTGCCGAATAATTCTAAAAATATTAAAGCTACTTTATCAATTCTAATAAAAAAATTTAGACTCATTTGATCGTTGTTGAATCATAAAAGTGACCCTCTTGAATTTCAGCTACCGCAGTCCTCAAAGGATCCGCAGTCAAGCTCTCATCAGCAGCCGCATCCGAAGTCATTTGTCCAACCGTAGTCTCATTTATCTTACTTAGTATAAGCTTATCTACTCTTCTGTAATACTCGTAATACTCTCTATTGTCCAGTATGCCTTGCATGACTACTCTTAGAGAACTGATCCAATGTAATTCTTGAGACTCTATAAATAGAGCTCATTCTTACTTATTCTAAATATCATCTTCACTTCTATCTTTACATATCTTACTTCCATCTTCTTACGCATCTTAATCTCTTCTTACTCTCAAGTTCTCTAGAACGTAACTGATTACTACCTCTCTCCGGAGCAAGTCATTCGTGAATTTATCACTAAGTTTGATCTCGCTCATTAACTTGGTCTGAATGCATTCCATGTTATGAATCAACTTACGTGTATTCTTGATATATCACCTGCTGCCATTTATATTTCTTACATTTGCGCAACTAACTGTCTAACTATCTAACTTATTAACTTATTATTGTTGAGCTTTTTAGATCCTTTGAGATAAACTATTCCGCAACTATACTTGTTCTAACGTTTGTTCAAGTGTGTCTCAAGTTTTTCTCTCAACAATTGGTATCAGAGCCATAGTGGTTGCTTTTTGAAAAAAAAAAACAAAACTCTGATTTTCAAAAGGCCTTCTATACCACTGAAGCTCATTTCTTAAAAAAAAGAAAAAAACAACAAAAAACAAATGGCACAAGCATTATCTCTGAATGTTTCCAACAGCGTTGGTGGTTCAAATCGAGCCCCAATACTGGTAGCAAATGAATACCATCACTGGTCTTAAAAAATGGAGAGGTACCTAAGGAGACTGGGTAGAGACGTGTGGCGGTCCATAGAAGAAGGACCACATGTCCCAGTTCTTACACCAGTTCAAACTGATGGCACCACAGCCAGACTAGGAGGAGGACAACCAGTCATGGGCCGTCCCACCAAAGATGATCTAGATAAAATGGAAAATGATGCTGTTGCTTTTTATGAAATCTCTTGTGGAGTTGCTCCTGACAACTTCGACATTATCATAAACTGTAAATCAGCAAAAGAGATCTGGGATGTTCTCAAGAATTTGTACGAAGGCTCAGAACAAGCTCAAGATAAGAAGCTCACAACTGCACTCAATGAATTCAACAACTTCAAAGCTCATACTGGCGAAAGTTTAGAAGACTCCTTTAAAAGGTTCAATCTAATAGTCACCAAGTTATCCAATGCGGGCACCATCCGTAGTAACCATGAAACAAATCTTCAGTTTCTTAATGGTTTGGTAAGACATTGGACTACGGCTAAGATGATAGTCCAAGGAGATAGAAAGATTCACTCTTTATCTCTCTACAAGCTCTACGGAGAACTGCAAGCACAAGAATCCACTGTACTCAAAGAATGTGTTGACTTCGGAGGACCACTCGCTCTCATAGCACAAGCTCCACACAATCAATCCTACTCTCCCTCGTATGACACTACACCGCAGTCATACGAAGCTGACTCAGAGTATGATGATGAAGAAGAATTTCAGAAGGCTATTGCTCTTGTTAGCCAACAGTTCAATCAACTACCACCTCTTTCCTTCCGCACGAATCAGCAGTTCAACAAACCTCCATTCAACCGTAACTTCAACCCGCAGAATAACCATCCTCGATATCTCAAAAGTTCTCATCCACCACCACAATCTCAAAACACTCAACCAAAGGAGGCACCGCAGTCCACTCAAACCACTGACTCCGGTACCCCCTCTGAAGACAAAAGCGATGTAGTTATTTGTCATAAGTGCAACAAAGAGAATCACTTTGCAAAGGATTGCAAGGCCAATGTAGTGAAAGACAGAGCATTCTACCTTAGAATGGCTCAAGAATTGGAAGAAAAGGAAAAGGCAAGGGCATACGTAGCCCATGTAAAAAGAGACCATCAAGTATGGTCATCTGGAGATGAAGAAGAATCCATCAGCAATGTCAAAGGAAAAGGCAAAATCTGCATGCTAGCAACTGTGGATGATGATGGGTCAACAAAGCTGGAACAGAACTACTGCTATATGGCAAAGGATGGAACTCTAAGCATCGTCGAACAGGTAAAACTCATGATCCAAACTCTAAACTATAGCATACATGACTGTCAACCATTCATAAATAATCTTAATGACACATGTGCTGCCGTCCTTACAGGCTATAACAAAGCCTTAGATGAGAAGAACATAGCGTCCCAAGAGATGTTTCATGTAAGAGGACGACTGGACAACAAAATACTCAAAATGGCCATGTTAGAGAAGGATTTAGAATTAGAAAAAGATGCTAGAATGTTAAGTGAAACACAACTAGAAATAGCTTTGAACCAAAGAGATTTAGCTCAGAGTGAGATTGTACGCTTAAATCTATTAATAGAAAAATTGTTCAATGAAAGTGAAGAAATTGAAAATTTGGTTAATAATGGAACTGTAGACAACACATACAATTGGGGTTGGTCCAATGGGTATCCTACCGCAAAGGATTCCTCACCCTGGTTTAACAAAGATAGACTGTATGTCCCTCCGGACCGAGAATTTCATTTCCCAGTCAATGACAAGACTTTTCCCGAAGACATCAGAACACACTTCGGTAGACTTCATAAGCTAAGCAATAATTGTATCATTGAGGAAATTGTGCCTGAGGTTTCGGGTCACACAAGTGATCACATCCCTGTCTGTGGCACAGTTTACCTAAATTCTCAAACTCCATCCGAGGTTGATGAGGAAATTGTCATTGAAAGCCCCGAAGTCTCACAAGACTTCCCATCTCTGTCCTCAGACCGCAGTGCCCCTCACTGTAGTCATGAGCAGCGGATGTATCACAAATGTCCCACTGAATTCCCAACCCAGACTTACTCTGCGATAGTCAAATCATCCCTACCGGAGTCCTCGATCAAAAGTTATGCAACTCTTCAACTAATTCATCACGAATTACCCATAGAAAACTTTGAAGTAGGTCAATGCTCTCAAATCCCTGAATCTTCAAGTTCGGATGACTCAAGTCCTCGTTTTCATAAATTTTCAAAGCTTTCCAGGAAACCGCAGCTGAACTCCAATGACTGCGGTTCCCCAAAAACCTTAGCTAAAAAGGCTTTCAAAGAGGAAATTCGATCCCGAGGCACAAATAGACAAAACTTTTCGAAAAACAAGAGGCATATCAGATTTCCAAAGTGAAAGAAGAAATTCCACTATTTTTCAAAAAACTCTCCCATCAAGAAAATATGCAAAAAGGAATGTACAGTTTCAACAGTCATTCCTACTTCATCTGACACAACCCACAAAAGTGTAAGGTCTTTTCGAAGCAATGGTTTTCAAGTCTATTCCTCAGATGATCCAAAATGGATGGGTATCTTACCCACTCCAACACTTTCAAAATCACATCAGAATTTTAACAAGTGGAAGGGTATTTTACCAAAACCAACAAAAAGGTCCCAAAGATCTACACATGCTAAACCTTTTTCAAAACAAACTTTTCAGAAGTCCAAAAGCACTAGTGTCAGATCTCACCGACCTCGGACCGGTCACAAGCATACCTCATCTTTCAGACCGCTGACCAAAGAAAATGTCAGGACAAAAGACAAAATTTCAGTATGTCAATGTCAATGTAGTTGTCAAAATAGCTCATCTCATGTCAAATCTTATTCTTTTCAGAAACCTCGTAACTTTTCAAAAATTCATAACACTCCAAAATCTCACAAACACCCAGGACTAGGATTAAAAGTTGACACAAAACCAGTCCCTGCAACCTCGGTCCATGCACCAATCAGAAATTCACCTTTTGTCCCAGGCTCCAAACAAGTTTGGATGCCTAAACTAACCGTGTAATTCTCAGGCCTTGTGCAAGGAGGAACAAGAAGAAGAATGGTTAATCGACAGTGCCTACTCCTTGCACATGACTGGAATACCTTCGAGATTTCAGGCCAATTTGCAACGGTGGAAATGTCACATTCGGGAACAATGCTAATGGGATAATCCGAGGTTATGGTGTTCTTACTACGGGAAACTTCTCTATTCAAAAGGTTGCTTATGTAGAAGGCCTTAAACACAATCTCATCAGTGTTGGTCAACTATGTAAAGCCGGCCATCGTGTTGAATTTGATGATCAATTTTGTTATATAATGACAAGCGATAGGAGCACTTGTCTGATCAAGTCCAGATCCGAAGGTACTATGTATCCTCTGGATGTCTCTCTGATCATAGGCAAACCGCAATTATGTTTCCTATCCAAAGCAGTATCCGAAGTCAGCTGGCTATGGCACCACAAGCTCGTTCACCTCAACTTCAGATACATCAACAATTTGGTCACCGGAGAACTAGTCAGAGGTCTCCCAATTCTCAAGTTCAGGAATTATACTCTATGTCCTGCATGTGAATGTGGAAAGCAATCCAAAGCAAGTCACCCCATGGTGATTGACTCCTCAATTGCTGAACCATTGGAACTCTTGCACATTGATCTCTACGGTCCATCTACCGTAGCCAGTCTTCATCACAAGAAATACATACTGGTTATAGTTGATGACTTCACACGGTTCACTTGGGTTTATTTCTTACGATTCAAATCAGAAACTCCACAGATACTGATCAATTTTATCAAGGAAATTGAACTTCAGATCAAGTTACCCGTTAGACGTATCCGCAGTGATAATGGAACCGAGTTTACTAACCATCTTCTAAATAGTTTCTTTGTTTCCAAAGGCATTACTCACAACTTTTCAGCTCCCTACACTCCGCAACAAAATGGAGTAGTAGAGCGAAGGAACCGCACTTTAGTAGAAGCTGCCAGATCTATGCTCAACTTCGCCCATCTTCCTCTCTATTTCTAGGCCGAAGCAGTGGCCACAACCTGTTTTATTCAAAACCGAAGCATTGTGTGCAAACGCCTCAATAAAACACCGTATGAGGGCCTTAACAACCGCAAGCCAAATGTCCGATTCTTCCATATATTTGGGTGTAGATGTTTCGTAATCAACAACAGAGATCATCTCAACAAATTCGCACCAAAGTCGGATGAAGGCATCTTCCTTGGCTACTCCACTAACAAGGTTGCTTATCGAGTTCTCATTAGACGCACAAGGTTGATAATTCAAAGCTTCGATGTGAAATTTGATGACTATCACATCCGCAACACCGCTCCATCAACCGAAGCCACAACAATTCTAGAAAGTGATATTCCTGCCTCTTCGGGTCCATTAAACCTAGTTGAAGTAAACTATGACGATCTCTTCGACCCTGTAGAAACAGCCACATTATCCGAAGTTCTTGTGTCTCAAGAAGCTCAACAGCAACACGCTGATGTATCTGGTCCATCCCTATCCGAAGTAGCATCTCTCAATACTTCCACATCGCCGGTTGAGGGGGAAAGCTCCACTCCGGATCAAGTTACAACCATCGAGGTTCCAGTAGATGATGAAGCTCTAGTTCCCATCCGCAGAGAATCATTACCATAAGACGCTTCTTCAGACTCTGATGATGATAACATAGAGAACATTGACACAAGAACAGATTCAAGGATTATCACACTCCCATCCGCAATCCAGGGGGAACCTTCACTCCCATCCGCAATCCAGGGGGAACCTTCACAGGTTCAGGGAGAACTCCCGTCTGCACTTCAGGAGGAACCTTCTTCATCTGCCCAAGAAAACTCTGATCCCTCCTTCCCAGTTCAAGACGATTCAGCAGGATGTTCTCAAGTCCAGGGGGAACTGCCGTCTCCAACTGCAGAGTCCTCCGATATCGAAGACATTCCCTCCACCGCAGCTGCTGATCATTTACAACCCCGTCTACATGTCTGGACGAAGGACCACCCACCAGGTCAAATCATCGGCAACCCATCCACAAGTATCCAAACTCGATCTTTTAAGGATTTATCTGATCACTGTCACTATGCAGCATTTATGTCCTCAGTCGAGCCCAGAACGATCAAAGAAGCACTACTAGAACCAGATTGGATATCCGTAATGCAGGAAGAGCTAGAAGAATTCAAAAGAAACAAAGTATGGCAGCTCGTTCCGAAGCCGCAAGGTCACGCCATTGTTGGTACTAGATGGGTGTACAAAAATAAGTTGGATGAATCTGGTGCGGTCGTCAGAAACAAGGCAAGACTAGTTGCCAAGGGATATAGTCAACTTGAAGGTATTGACTATGATGAAACGTATGCTCCGGTAGCAAGAATGGAAGCCATCCGGATCTTCTTAGCATATACAGCTCACAAGAATATAAAGGTTCATCAAATGGATGTGAAAAGTGCTTTTCTCAATGGTGAGTTAAAAGAGGAGGTTTATCTTCAGCAACCTCCGGGCTTCGAAAATCTTGAATTTCCTGACCACTGCTACAAGCTTGAAAAAGCAGTCTACGGTCTAAAACAAGCCCCAAGAGCATGGTACGAGACTCTCTCTGAATTTCTTGTCTCGTCCGGATACAAAAGAAGAGTGATTGATCCCACTTTATTTAGAAAAGCAAATGGTGATCACCTAATGCTTGTACAAATATATGTGGATGATATCATCTTTAGCTCCACTGATCAAAATATGGTGAATGAATTCGCTAAGCTCATGACCAACAAGTTCCAAATGAGCATGAATAGAGAGATTAACTTCTTTCTAGGACTTCAAGTGAAACAAGTTCCGTAAGGGATATTCATTCATCAGGAGAAATACACCACTGAACTGTTAAAGAAATATTCAATGGACAACTGTTCTTTGGCTAAGGTCCCCATGGCCTTCGGATACAAGATATCTGCTGATCCCTCGGGCGAATCAGTCGATCACAAGACTTATAGAGGTATCATTGGTTCATTGATGTACCTCACCGCAAGCCGACCAGATATCATCTTTGCAACAGGTGTATGCGCAAGGTACCAGGCTGACCCGAAAGTGTCTCACATGACCGCAGCCAAGCAGATTCTACGGTACTTAAAGGGTAGCAAGACTCTTGGTTTATGGTACCCTGCAGGGAATGACTTCAGTCTACAAGCATTCACTGATGCAGATCATGCCGGATGTCGACTGGATCGTAAAAGCACCTCCGGTGGATGTCAATTTCTGGGTGGAAGACTCGTCAGCTGGTCGTCAAGAAAACAAAATTATGTGTCATTGTCTATCGCAAAAGCTGAATATGTGGCCGCAGCCAGCTGTTGTTCTCAAGCCTTATGGATGAAAACTCAACTATTGGACTATGGATACAGAATGCTGCAGATACCAATCTATTGTGACTCTGAAAGTGCTATAGCAATTTCTCACAATCCCATATAGCACTCTAAGACCAAGCATATTGAACTACGGTATCACTTCATCAAAGACCACATCCTCAAAGGTAACATTGAACTGATTTTTGTTCACACTCATGAAGAGATTGCTGATGTATTCACAAAGGCACTTGACTCTACAAAACTCAACAGTTTCTTACAAATGTTAGGAATGATGAATCCAGACCCATAATTCTTCTTGAATTGTTAGGTACCGCAGACCATCCTTGGTCTCTGTTGCGGTCCTAACTGAAGTTACTTATGATAGATGGTTTTGATACATTCTGTGTACCGCAACCATATATCATATTTATCCTTCAATGGTCCTTATTGTTTGTTATTACTAATCGTTGTCCAAGTGTTCTCCTCAGTTCTTCTACCGCAGTCATCCATCCGATGGCAGTTGATCCATCCGCAATGATGTATCAATCCGCAGTCACTTTGATTGATTTTGGCAGTTGATCTATCCGCAATGAAGTATCAATCCGCAGTCACTTTGATTGATTCACAAACGGTTTCATTTAAAAAAAAACAAAAAAAAAACATTTTTCAAACTGTTTCATTTCTTTTAAAAAAAAAAATCATGGTGTGCTATTTAATTACCCTTCATTAAATAGAGAAAACATTAAAAAAACATTCTTTGTGTAACTGTCCCATTCTTTTTGAAAAACCTTGTGTCAGACCTATTTTAGGTATGATGACAAAAAGAGCGATTTCCCAAAATAAAATCCTTTTTAAACTGTCTCTTCCTATTACCCCAAAACGTCTAATCTGTTACAACTTCCCTTTTACACAACGGATTAAACCCTAACTAACCACAAGTTCTTCAAACATGGGATTGATTTATGACATTTCATTAAATGCCAACCTTTTTGATATATCTCAAAAATTATAGATTAATCTTTTTTTTAATCTATGGCTGAGATTACCCCTCTTAATCCAAGAAAAATACCCAAATGTTTTTTTTTACTTAGGGTAAAATCAATTACCGTTCCAAATCCCACACTATAAAACCCCATCTTCTTCCCCAAGAAAATGGTTACGCTTTCTGAACATCGAACTTTCCTTCCATCTTTCTTGCACTTTGTTTCTACAACTTTCTTCAAACACTTAACAATGGTGAAATCAGGCATCTCGAAGAAAACCTCTAAAGCTTCTGCCTCTGCAAACCCAACTGGGTCTGATTCTGAAACAAGAAATCAAATGCCTACGATTGCTTCAAGCAATTTTAGGGCTGTGTTCGAAGAGCATTCCTCCTACAATGCTCCGATCAAGCTAATGATCAAGTTCTTGACCAATCACCCTCTGTTTGGCCCCTTTGATGCATTCACATACGTAGTTCCTCTTTCAACCTTGTTCAAGTGTGCATTCTCCGCTTACAGACCCCTCGAGAACCCTCAAGAGGTGCATCTGAACTTAGTGAACGATTCTTTGGTCATTCTGAACAAAGAAAAATTTCTCAACGCCATTAATCTGCTGGTTCATCCTTCAACCAAGATTTTCACTCCAAGCATGGCGGACGTCACTTCTGCACTGTATCAGATGGGTTACCAAAAGAAGATTAAAGGAATTGGCGAATTCAAGAAGAATCAACTGCATGCGGTGTGGCAATTCGTTTGTCAATTTGTCATCCGCAGCCTGTCCGGCAAAACCGGAGGCACGGATAATATGGGTCTCAAGCTTTTGGAGCTGGTATGGAGCATTTTCACTGGCCATGAAGTGAAATACGGTCAGATTCTATGGGACGACTTCTTGCAATACATTCCCAAGGAAAGCCCAAGAGAGAACCCTACCGAACTCACGTTTGCAAGGTTCTGGTCTCTGTGCATCTCAGATCTTCATACGGATGCAGAAATTAGCATGGGCAACGACACCAATCTCTTCATCACCAAAGACCTCAAAAGGTACAATCCCTCCAAAGATCAATCTAACTTTGGACCTATAAGACGACTACCAGTCCACATTCTGACATCACTTGGACTTGAAACCCCAGATGTCATAGACCATATAGAGGCTACGGAAGGTATTAGCCCATACCTTTCTACCCCGCCTCTACAAGCCACATCTGCAATCACCATCCCTGGTAGTATCATAGTCCCATCCTCCACCACTCTCTCCAATCTTTCTCAAAGACGTAAGAAGTTAGCCTCAGTCCATCAAGGCCCCCGCAACGTCTCCAAGAAACAAGGAACCCCAAAGAAAGATGCTCCCAAACCAACTGAACCCTCTAAGAAACACAAAATCACCCAAACTGTGCTCTCGAATGACAAATCCTCTAGTAGTGATTCTGATGAGGACGATCAACCCATATCAATCCTCAAGAAAAGGAAAACCAATCCCACTGGCCATATGCGTGACCGGACTGATACCTCAGGCTCTCAACAGGCTCCGGTAGTCCTTGGGGTGGCCGCACACCCATTCGAATCAACCATCCTATACCACTCAGACGCAGATGGTGCGCCTGTTTCACCGCAACGTGGAGACTCACCCCCAGTTCAATCCCAAGGGGATGGAACTGTGATGAACCAATGAATTGAGTAATGAATTAATCAGAGTATGAATTCAAGTAAGAATATGAGATTTGAACACAGGATGTAAATATGATCTTGTTATGCTCTATTATGCTTTTGAATTCTTTACAGAGTACAGTAGACAAGTCTGTAAAAGTTCTTATCTAACTCTAGTAAATAACCTTATTTATAGGGAACTGAAAGCATACAAAAAATATACTAAGGCATTGACTCTAAATCTTCGAATAAAAGCGCCCTAGTAAAATACATTACAAAACATTCGAAGAGTCCAAAACATACTTCGACTAATTACAACAATTCGACTCTTACAATCTCTCCCTTTGTAATCATAGTCGAAGTCTTCAATTTGTAAGAAGTGTAATGGAATACAGTCATACTCTTCGAATCTCCGTGTACCAGGAGATAATCTTCTTCAGCTCTTTCTTGTCACCTTCATTGTTCTTCTTGCAATGATTCATACGAACAATCAAGTTCGTATATTGAGATGTTGAATATCTCTCGACTTCACTTGCTTGGAATAAGAACCATTTAGACTTTCCAGCTTTGTCTTTTCTTGTGAAGACAATTCCAAAAGGCTTCAGGCAAATTTCACCATCAGCATACTTCTTCAATTCCACCTGAGTCTTCGTAGGAGCCATCGGAGCTTTAATTTCCATTCATTTGGCAGTAGCTAATTCAACATCTGTTAGTGTCAAGCACTTATAATAGTTTTCGATAAAAATCTTGATGTGAGCTACTCCAAGCTTGAATTCATCTGGTTCTGTGTTTTGAAGGTATGAGAATGATTTGTCTTTCAAAAGTAATGCAACTTGTATAAGATCATACAAGTTCATTAATGGAAAATCTACAACAGTGCATTCGCAAATATTTCCATTTGCCCTGGCAACCACATACTTAACATTTTGGACTGTGTTTTCGAAAACCACATCCTTTTTCATAATTATGACCTTCTTGATTTTTATTAAAGACCAAACTTCCTCAGGGCCTTTTCCAAGAACAGCATGAAAACGAATTTTCATTTGTGTACCTTCATCTTTATTTTTAAAATTCCCTTCTGCTTTGAACTGAGGCATGATAAACATCATTTCGTTTATTGGAAAATCCAGCTGGCTTGCATCAGTATTTGTGACCAAATAACTCTACTTTCATTTCTTCTCGAATGTATACATGTGATTAAAAGCAACCTTGGCCTCAATTGTTTCGTAATTATAATGTTTGGCTTGATCACCTTTGTCCATTCCCTTCAGATCACTAGCACGCTGAGTCATAATACTTTGAATAATCCTTAGTTTTTCAAGTTCAGCTTCTACTTCAGCCTTCTTTTCCTCTTTTGATTTTTCCACTACAATTGATTTGCCTTTATCTTTCAAGGCTTGATTGTCAATTGTCTCTTTTGGTTTTGAACCACTCCCACCAGTCTCCGAAGATTTACCAATCACAATTTCTTTTGAAATTGGTCTTGCAATTGGCATTGTTGTTACAACACTTGAAGTAACAAGTTCAGCAGAAACTATTATTGGTTTTGTGGTTGGGATTTTCGAAGAAAAGACTTTTCCCACAACTTTCGCATCTTCTCCACTAGTCTTCGACTCACTAGTTTTTCTTTCTCCCCCTTGCACCCCTGTGAAAACAGGCGGGGCAAACATTGTTGGAAGAAGAATTGATATGCGAAAGAGAGGAGCAAGTTGTTTGTTGAGAATTGCTTCGAAGTGGACAAACTTTTGTGAAAAAAATTCAGGTGTAATCAAGGAAGAAGACACCGCCCTGCCAGTAATTTGTTTTAACTCCTTTAGTAAAGTTATCACTTCCTCAAAGTTTGTACTTTCAGTTGATGAAATTTGAGTAAGTTGTGGACTCAAACTTGCATATAATTTGACAAATTTGGTGACAGCGTCACAAATTATATCAACCTTGTGATGCAATGATGCATAGTCGTGTTGAACAGTAGCTATTTCTCTATTCATATCTTCACGAAGTTCGTGAATTTGCAAGTTTACATCCTCTCGAACTTTCTTCACATCTTGAATAAAAAGAACATGTCTTTCCTTTGCAACATTCTTCAACTCTCTCAGATCACCAGCAAATTTTGAATTTTGAGAATTGATTCGAATTTCATTGTTTTGATCATTGAGATCAACTTTCTCCAAAATTCGTGATTCAGAGTCTGTAAGCATTCCAGAGACTTTGCTCACAACTCTGGCTTCGAACATCTTCAACATCGAATCAATCTCCAGACTTGAAACAGATGACCCACCCCCAGATCAGCTTGGGATTGAAGTATCGAATTCAACTTCTGATTCAGGATTTTAAATTGTTTCATGGTCATCAGCATATGATCAGGAAACTGTTCTTCGTCTTTATGAAATTCCAATTCATCAAACATACCACCAAACCCCTCATTATCAGTCTCTGTCTCCACAAAAACGGTTTCTTGAATAGGTTAAGTGGGTTTGGGTGGCTCAGTAGATTGAGAAGAAAAAATAGAAGTAAAGGGTTGATCAATAATGTGTTCGAATGTTGGGGAATCTGTTGTTGAAGTAAGAGGAGTAGAAGATAATGGTAAAGAAACAATACTTGCAAAAGGAGCAGAAGTAGATGGACCTGTAGCTTTATTTTTCGAACCTCCTTCACCCATATTGACATTTTCATCCGTATCAGATACGTGTGCAGGGATGCCTGAAGTTCGAACCTCCTCAGGAACTAATTTGGCAATCGAATCTTCGGGTGGTATGACAACTGTCTTCTCAGGAGTGAAACTTTCTGTGATAAGAGTAAACTCTGGAGTTTCTGGAATTCTTTCACTATCATCTTCTGTTGACTCAGTAGAGATTACAAGTTTTCGAGTCTTCTTCTTCTTTTTCTTTGACAAATGCTTTGCCATATCTTCAGTCCTTCGTTTCTTGGACACCGGTGAAACAGGTGCGGGCACTTCCCTAATTAAAACGCCTTGATGAGTGATTTGAGGTTTTCGAATCACTTGTTGTGTGGGAGACTTGCGTTTATGGGTTGACTTCATTTTAATTCTTCGAAACATTCCAGTCTTCGAAGGAATGATAACATTTTCTTGGGTTTCTTCAAGAATAGGCTCAATCACTTGAGTCTCAGCAACAGACACTACATCAGTTTCAGGCTTCTTCTTTGGAGATTTCGAAGATTTTGACTCAGTTTCATTCTTCTTCGTCTTCTTGGATTTCGTATCATCTCTATCCAAGAGTATGCCAGTTTTGATTGAAGAATCAATAGTCTTCAAATATGCCACCAATACAGAGTTCGAAGAATCAACTCTTTTAAGCATAGCATCTGGAATACGAGCAACTGATGGAAAAACTTCAGCACTATCGATGACATCCTTCGGATAGTGGTATGATTGAAAAACTGCTTTGTCTTCATCATTGGGTACCAAAATCCCTTCCTTATTGTAAAAATGTTGCAAAATCAAACTCCAGTATCTTGCACACGAAATACCATGAATAACATTTGTGTTTTCTACACCCTTTTGGAATTCCTTCCACAACTGTATAGAATAATCTACTTGAAGATCATAGTAGATGCCAGCAACCATGGCATAAACCTCCATTCTTCCTTTATCAAGGCCAGCTGATCTCCCAGTCAAACATCGTAAAAAAATACCAAATAAGAAATTCCAGATTCGTGGAAGTCCAGATTTCTTAAAATCACTAATCTTGGACAATGGTGGCTGATATCCCATCTCATTAAACATGTGAACGATTTGTGGAAAAGTAAATGAAACATATGGAGGCGAATTCGGAATATCAAGAATTTGGCAAAATAGTTTCTTGGTTAGCCTGACCTTTTTGTCGTTCACCAGATGAAAAGTAATCGTATCAAATGCTTTGTTGTATGTCGCAGTTGATCCTGCTTGAGAAAGCCAGGACAATGGAACAGAGAAAGAGTTGAACATCGCTTTAGCCAAAACCGAGTTCTTCAAAGCAACTATGAGCATCTTTAATTCTTCCGGGTACTGAGAAACTTCACCCTCCAAGTAGTAGTTTGTTGCTTGAATCTTCATTATTGGTAATGAAGAGGCATCTTTAGTGGTATGAGAATCAACATGAGCAGAAGTCGCCATTGTTAGGGTTTGAAGATGATGATGAACAGAGAATTTTGGGAAATTTTCTTTTTGATCGCGTAAACTGACAATGAACCCCTGGAATTCCCTTTTATATGTAACCCTTAAATTTGAATTTGAAGCGGGATATGTATTTAATGATATCCGACGTGGCACCTTGAAAATCAGACCATTACTGCGTAAAAGTAGCCATGCGTCAAAAAGTAGCTGTCACGTCGCCTTGAAAAACGGACAGAATACCATACGTCATTTATAAACAGCCTGTCTTGTAATCCCCAAGAAAATTGTAACCGTCAGAACCCTTCGAATGGAAGCAAGGCTCTTTCACTTTTGGGATGAAAAGCGAAGTCATACGCCAGAAGTTCGAAATCATCAGCCTGAGTTGGTATTACTCAGAACCTCAAGGATTTCGTGAGTGCTGTGTTCCAAAGAATGGAGACGTGAAACAAATATAAGAAAAATATGGGATATTGTGATGTCAAACCATTGACACAAAAGCAGATGAAATCTCGGGCAAAGATTACTTCATTAATCATTAAGAGAAATGATCAATAGCTTGTGTGGGTTCCCGTGAATTACAATCGAATACTTGTTGATAAGTATCAAAGGGCTTCTTTTATAATGCTTCGTGGATGGTATAAAATTTCGTTACATGTCATCCTAAACATAAGGTGAGAAATTGTAACATAAATTACTTGTTTGACCAGTGTAGTCAGTGACAAGTTGGCTTTGAAAATTTTTGAAATGACTAGGACATTCGAATGAAACTCACACGGAAATCATATTCAAGAAAAAAATTTGTGTGCTGGATCTTGTTTGGTAACAAACATCGTGGGTTTCAAATGTTTGATCAAGACCACTTATTCGAAATGAATATGATTTGGAGTTTCGAATTTTGGTACAGAAACAAAAGTTTCGTGAAAATCTGGAACTTAGTTCCCTGTCAATTCCTTAAAAAAGATAATGAAAATTGGGTTTCACTTTCATCACGGTCTCATGATGTCAGATCATAAACACAGAGTTTTGATATATCTAAGTCTCGATGGGTTTGATCAGAGACCTCTCGGACATATGTCTTCGTGTGTGATCGTGTAAGAACTTTATGGATGAAAAAGATTGATGTAAGACACGAAAAATACCTCTGTTATGTTTGGACCAAACAGTAAACTCTTAACTCATTTTAAGAAGAGTAAGGTAGCTCAGAGACTAATGTGAATATAAGCCTGATTGGGAAGAAATCTTCGTAAGAATAATTTCATTAAGGCTTTCGTACACACACATTGTGTCATGGAGGCTTTGGTCAACATACAACAGCATGCTTCTAGGGACATCCTAACTAGTTCGAATGATGAAAAATTTATCGATTCATACGAAAAATGTACCTTACCCGAGTACTGCAACCATAATCTCCTTTGTATCTTCATGAGAATCTGCAACAAAATACTAAAAAGAAATAAGAATCAAAATATTTTTGATGTTTTGATTTTTCGAAAATAAAGACAGAACAAACGAAAATCTTTTTGAATTTTTAAATTTTTCGAAAATTAAATGACAAAATAAACGAAAATGTTTTTGGATTTTTGAATTTTCCGAAAATTAAATGACAAAACAAACGAAAATCTTTTTGAATTTTTGAATTTTTCGAAAATTAAATGACAAAATAAACGAAAATCTTTTTGGATTTTTGAATTTTCCGAAAATTAAATGACAAAACAAACGAAAATCTTTTTGGATTTTTGAATTTTCCGAAAATTAAATGACAAAACAAACGAAAATCTTTTTGGATTTTTAAATTTTCGAAAATTGAAATAGTACTTGATGCAAATATGCAAAATTTTATCATCCCCTTATAAGTAACAAATGTACGAATTCGAAGAGGTCGAAGCGTTGACTATGAACAGTAACAACTGAATCAACCCTTAAAATAAGTAACAAATGTGCGAATTCGAAGGGGTCGAAGCGTTGACTATGAACAGTAACAGCTGAATCAACCCTTAAAATAAGTAACAAATTTGCGAATTCGAAGGGGTCGAAGCGTTGACTATGAACAATAATCTTTGAATGCTGAATGACTGTGCCTTGTCTTTTATTAAGCGCCTCTGATTCATTCCTTATCGTGCATCA
The DNA here is from genome assembly GCF_052849685.1 of Lactuca virosa. Taxonomy (NCBI): domain Eukaryota; kingdom Viridiplantae; phylum Streptophyta; class Magnoliopsida; order Asterales; family Asteraceae; genus Lactuca; species Lactuca virosa. The sequence goes on from NC_136428.1 coordinate 382,343,502, forward strand.
TTCTTCTTTTTCGCATGGAACAGAATTTCCATTGATCATTCCAAGTCCCTCTATAATTCTCACAAGAGATTTTTCATCTAAAGGTTTCGTGAAAATATCAGCTAACTGATCAGTTGTTTTCACGAAATGTACTTCAATATTTCCATCCTCCACGTGATCTTTGATAAAATGATAACGAAGAGCTATATGTTTAGTCTTCGAATGCTGCACAGGATTATGACAAATTCTTATTGCACTTTGAGAATCACAATATAATGGAATCTTTTTCATATTTATTGCATAATCATGCAATTGACTTTGGATCCATATTATTTGTGAAGTGCAAGCAGCAGCAGCCACATATTCTGCTTCAGCTGTTGAAATTGATACGCATGTTTTCTTTTTCGACTGCCAGCTTACCAATTTGCCATCAAGAAATTGACATCCACCACTTGTGCTTTTTCGATCAATATTACAACCACCCAAGTCTGCATCCGAATACACTTGTACAAAGAACCCAGTTTTCGAAGGATACCACAATCCTAGCGAAATTGTTCCTTTAAGATAACGAAAGATATTCTTTACAGCAGTGAGATGTGGTTCTCGTGGATTAGACTGATACCTAGCACAATTACACACAGAAAACATGATATCAGGTCTACTAGCTGTAAGATAAAGTAATGAACCAATCATGCTCCTATATAAAGTTATGTCAACAACAGGTTTATCTAACGAAGGTGTAAGCTTTATGCCCGTTGCCATTGGAACTCGTAACTTCGTGCTATTCGTCAATCCAAACTTTTCCAACAGATTCTTCGTATATTTTTCTTGATTAATAAAAATTCCTTTTCCGTTTTGACGAATATTCAAACCAAGAAAATTATTGATTTTTCCCATCATGCTCATTTCGAACTTACTCTTCATCAAATCTTCGAATTCTGTAGACAAAGCAGGGTCAGTTGAGCCAAAAATAATATCATCAACATAAATTTGAACAAGCATTATATGATTTCCCACTTTCTTTCGAAATAATGTGGGATCAACTGATCCTTGTTTAAATTTAGATTGTTTCAAAAATGAGGTAAGAGTTGCATACCATGCTCGTGGTGCTTGTTTCAAACCATAAACTGCCTTATCTAAAATATAAACATGATTTGGAAATTCTTCGTTAATAAAACCTGGGGGTTGTTCCACGTAAACAGTTTCTTCAAGCTCTCCATTTAGAAATTCACACTTTACGTCCATTTGATAAACATCAAAATCTTTGTGAGCTGCATAAGCCAGAAATATATGAACCGCCTCGAGTCTTGCGACAGGGGCAAAAGTTTCTTCATAGTCGATTCCTTCTTGTTGTGAATATCCTTTAACAACAAGTCTGGCTTTGTTTCGAACAATATTTCCATCTTTGTCGGTTTTTTTATTTTTGAAAATCCATTTTAACCCGACAATCGAAACATTTTCAGGTTTAGGAATTAACCTCCAAACCTTGTTTCGTTCAAATTCAGACAATTCAGATTGCATTGCAACAACCCAATCTGAGTGTTCCATTGCAATCTTAACTGTTTTTGGTTCAATCTTAGAAATGAAAACATTGAACATGCAAAATTCTTGATGAGTATTCAATACCTCATTCTTTGCACAAATTTGAGCTCTTGTTAAAACTCCCTCTTGTGGATTCCCAATTACTTGATCCTTCGGATGATCTTTTGTCCACTTTTCCATTGGCAGATATGCTGGATCAAATTCCAAAGGTGCATCTTCGTATATATCATCGTTTTCTGAGCCGACAATCGAACAAGCATCATCAAAATCATTATTATCTTCAATATTTTCTGAATGCTCCCCCTCAACATTATGCTCCCCCTCAACATCATCATTCAATCTTTCTTTCTCCCCCTCGAAAGAATGCATGTTGTCATCTAATGTATTCGAATCCAAGTGCTCCCCCTCCACTGGATTGTTTTGCATACTTTCGCCTTTCTCTAGAGAATTTGATGTTGAAGCATCATTAAGCTTTGTTAGTTCAGAGATATGATTATCACTTGCATTTATTTCAGCATCAACAGCATGATCTGAAATTCCAAAAATTAAATCATAATCATTATCTAAGGTTTGTGAAGGTTCAGATTCATCTTGTACGTTTTTCAGAATTGGATGATTTTTAAACTGTGATTTTGGTTGTTTAACGTAGTAATCATCAAATGTAAGATTAAAAGTTTCTTCAACTTTTCGTGTTCTTTTATTCAACACACGATATGTGACTGAATTATGCGAATAACCCAAGAAAATCCCTTCATCTGCTTTTGCTTGAAATTTCGTAAGATGATCCTTGAGATTCATAATGAAGCATCTGCATCCGAAAACATGAAGAAATTTGACGTTAGGTTTTCGATTGTTGAGAATTTCATATGGAGAAATGTTAAAACGACGATGAATGAACAATCTGTTTTGAGTGAAACATGCGGTTAATACTGCTTCAGCCCAAAGATATTGTGGAAGATTCGCATATGCCAACATAGTCCTTGCCGCTTCGCATAGAGACCTATTTCTTCGTTCAACAACACCGTTTTGTTGTGGTGTGTATGGAGATGAAAAATTATGCGAAATCCCTTTCTCCACCAAAAATGAATCAAGAACATTGTTCTTAAATTCAGTTCCATGACCACTCAAAATTTTTTGAACAATCTTCTTCAATGTTGTTTCCATCTTTTTGATAAAGTCAATCCTGATTTGTGCAACTTCAGATTTAAGCCTGAGAAAATAAACCCACGAAAATCTGGAAAAATCATCAACAATCACTAAAATGTACCGTTTCTTGTTGAGAGTTGAAACTGTCGAAGGTCCACACAAATAAATATGTAAGAGCTCCAGAGGTGAAACTATTTTCGAATCAATTGTAATTGGATGACCTTGTTTATGTTGCTTTCCAACTTCACAAGCTGCACATAAAGAATCATTGTCAAATTTAAGTACAGGTAAACCTCTTACCAGATCTTGTACCACAAGTTTATTGATGTTTCGAAAATTTAGATGAGAAAGTCTTCGATGCCAAAGCCAACTTAAGTCTGATGTTGCTTTCGAAAGAAGACATATAGCAGGTTTCCCTACTATCGGATTGATGTCCAAAGTGAACATGTCACCTTTCCTTTTGGATTTTAGTAACACCTCTTTTGTTATGACATTCGAAATAATACTTCCTTCTTCATTAAAAAGAACTTGATTGCCAGTGCCCACAACAAGTTGAGAAACACTTATCAAGTTATGTTGAAGACCTTCAACATTCGCCACACGATTCACTGTGAATTGTCCATTCGTGATCTTCCCATATCCTTTGACTTGACATTTTTGATTGTTCCCAAACTTCACTACTCCAGCATTTTTGAGACTTCGAAAATCACGTAAATTCTCCTTCTTCCCAGTCATGTGACGAGAGCAACCACTATCGATGTACCACTTGTTATCATATTGCTCATCACATAGTACTTACATTCAATGGAAAAATTTAGGTACCCAAGGCTTTTTGGGTCCTTGGAAATTAGATTTCAATTTTGAATGTAATGAAGAACTTTTAACCCAATCACAAACTTTTGTTTTGAGACTATCAATTAAGTTTACATCTTCATTTAAAGGAACCGAAACATAAGTTTTTGATGGTTTCGAATATTCACTGACATTACCCTTCGAATTCTGAGTATGTGAATGAACATTCTTTGCTTTTATTACTGGTTTCCAAGCTTTGACTGAAATGTTCGAATCCTTAGACGATGAACTGCCATTTGATGAATTATTCACATACTTTTCATATGCTTCATGAATTTGCTCCTTTGAAAATGTATTTGACTGATACATCTTTCCTTTTCCTTCAAGCCAATGATCAATGTTCTTCCTTGACGTTATTCCTTTTTCTCGTGAAGTTTTCATAGTTTCTTTCTTCGTTTGATTTGGAAAATTTGGCTTTTTAGGAACAAAATCAACTTTTTGATTTGTTATAAAAGATTTAGCATATGATGTATCAACTCTTGATTTAAAATGTTGACGTTGACAGCATTTTTGATTTGGTTTTGAGTTATTTGAAATTTTTCTTGGAATATTAGTTTCTGAAACTTTCGAAAACCGTGGTTGTTTATTCACTTCAGACTTTGAATGATTTGATTGAGATGAGTATTGAGGTTTTGTTAAAAAAGATGAATTTTTAGCTTTGAAAACATTTTTGGGTGATTGTGATTCAGACATCTTTTGAGACTCAACATTTTGCCAAAATATTTTCTTTCTTGCTTGTCTTTTGAAATGTTGTTTTCCTTCGAAAATTTTTCAATATGATCTTTGAATTCCTTGGAGTTTAACTTGACAACTTTTTCACATTCCTTTTCAACTTGTTTTGAATTCTCTTTTTCAATTTATGATTTTTCAACCATTTTCTTTGTGGTTTTTGACGTTGGAAAACATATGAATTCTTTGTTAAGTTGTTTTCAACTGTGCTTTGATTTGCGAAAAAACCTTCATCAGTTGTTTTTGTATTATCCTCTTCAACTAACTTCTTTAATTTTAGTTTGATTTTCTCAACATTTCCAGTAGATACGAAAACTTGATTTGGAAAAATAACATTATCTGTACATTTGAAATTTGGATAAACCACTAAATTCGTTTCAAGATAGTGTTCACCTTTTTCATTCATCACTTTTTCGAACTTTTGTGTATCACCATACACCTGATCAACCACAATTCGAGGAGTTTCTTCTTCCTTTGAAGATTTCTTTTTCTTCGAAATGTTCACTTCATCTTCATCATCACTATCATCAGTTTGGCTGTCTTTGAGATCCACGAAGTTCATATCATAAACTTTCGAAGTTGAGGGTATATCAGTTTCATTTTCAACCATCAAATCCTTAACTTTTTCTTTTCCTTTAGATGTTGAAGCAACATTAACAACAGACAACTGAGAACAATCAATATCTTCAAGTTCACTAATTTCACTAATATTGTCAGAATTATCTTCAATATCAGCAAAATTAGATTGAGAATCAGATGTTGAATTCTCAGTCTTTTTCAAAATTTAAATTTGTTCAGATTTAGTCAAAGTATCATTCACTATGTTAACTAATTCATTCGCATCAAGACATTCATCAATTTTGACAATTCTATATTTATATCTATCATCAGGAACTCTGTCAAAATCAGCTATTTATTTGCTCACAATCATACGAAATATTATCTACCTTGGCACTTTCGAATGCTAGGAAAGGTAGTAATTTTCTATGTTGCTCTTTACTTATATCACATGAATGATGTAAATCAGTTAATTTGCTATAAATTCGTTTAGCAGAATTACAATAGATGTTTCTTTGTGCTAGCAAAATTTTAACATCACTCGATAACCTATCCCTATCACACATTATATTTGTCATTTGTAATTCCAAACATTCAATTTTGCTTATTTTCATGTCTAATCTCTTTTTGACCTCTAACAACTCCATTGACAACTTGTTGGCCTCATTGCTAGCAGACACAACAATTGAATCAAAATAAGTAACCGTCTCATCAAAAGAAATTAGTTCAGAGTCATAAGCATGTGTAGGAATATTAAAAGATTTGAGAATTTTACGTACCTTTGTTGTCATTGGAGATTTGTCAGCTGCTTTGGATACGAAGCATCGTCCCCTCACTTCGAATTCCTCATCATCTGAGTCCTCCTCCATTTTCGCATACAACGCTCCATGCGTTGGATTCCTCATTTCTTCATCGTCTGACCCGGATGACCAGATTTGATAAGTTCCATCTTCATCCTCATGCTCACCCTTTGCAACCAATGACAAATTCTTTGCTTTAGCACGAACCACCTCAAGCTTCTCTGCATAGTATGCCTCATCTTTGACTTTATTCTTCCTCTCATCCTTCTTTCGAAGCATACAGTCATTTGCAAGATGATTCGCACCGTTGCAATAATGACAATCTATTCCAGCATCCCCTTTCAGCTTCTTCTCACCCTTTCCATCAGCTATCTTCGAATCTTGCTTCTCAACTTTCTTTTTCTCCTCAACAACATTTTTACTCATCGAATTTCCTTTCACCTCAGCAAGCTTAGTCTTCGAATTGAACGGCTTTTTGAAAAATTTCTTGACACGATTATTCGAGTAAAATGCTATTGCTTCATCATCCGAATTCATGATGAATCCTTCTTCTTCCTCAGAATCACCATTTTCAGCTTCTTTCTCAGAAATCTTTGACACAAGAGCTAATGGACCTCCCAAATTCAACTTCGATTCCTCAGCAATTTCATTTACTTCAATTTCGTCTGTTTTCAACTGATTGTACAAATCATTGAGAGTTGATGTATCAAAACTTTGCTGATTCTTCACCATCATACTCACACTTCTCCATTCTTTTTGAAGCCCCATTACAAAGATGAGATTGAATTCCATTGAAGTCCTGGTAATTCCATAGCGATTGCAACGATAGATTAACTCGTTCAGACGATCATAGTAAACTTCAATTGTTTCTCCATCTTTTTGTTTGAAGTCTTTCAACTCAACCAAACACTGTTTAACTGAATTGATTTTTGTCTTCTCACTTCCTTGAAATTTATCTTTCAGATTGTTCGAGATTTCCTTTGCAGTTGTACAACTCCTAACATAATTGTACACAACTGGAGGTAATGCACCTCGCAATTCCCTCATACACCTCTTCTCCAGTTTCTTCAGACGATCAGTTTGATTATCAACTCCAGAATTTGTAGAAGATGATCCAATTGGTTGAACATTCACTGGAACATTGACATTTCCAGTGATACATGACCATAATTCTTCATCCAGACCATTCAGATAATCCTGCATACGATCAACCCACTAATCATAGTATTCAGGGATTAGCATTGGAATTTTGGTTGATGAACCTAGAAGATGAGAAAATGAGGTCATCGAATTGAGATTGAAACTCGCCATTGTTGTACGAAAGAAGATTTTGAGAAGTTTGAAAAGATTTGAGAATTTGAAAACAAACTAGATGAATCAAATCGAATTGATGAGAATAACACTCGATTCAACAATTCAAATGTAGAATCGAATCACAGACTAAGATCTTGACAATTTTTCACTTTCAAAAAGTGCGGAAACTTTTGAATCAAAGAGTTGATTCAAAAACTTTTTGAACAGCGTGAAAATCAGATCAGAGATATGATTCTTGCTCTGATACCAATTGATGAACCAATTAATTGAGTAATGAATTAATCAGAGTATGAATTCAAGTAAGAATATGAGATTTGAACACAGGATGTAAATATGATCTTGTTATGCTCTATTATGCTTTCGAATTCTTTACAGAGTACAGTAGACAAGTCTGTAAAAGTTCTTATCTAACTCTAGTAAATAACCCTATTTATAGGGAACTGAAAGCATACAAAAAATATACTAAGGCATTGACTCTAAAGCTTCGAATAAAAGCGCCCTAGTAAAATACATTACAAAATATTCGAAGAGTCCAAAACATACTTCGACTAATTACAACAATTCGACTCTTACAAACTGGTTCCCGCCCTAAGGTCTCCAGGGCTTCCTGTCTACACTTCTTTTCCCCTGAGGAGTTGAACTCCATTCTTTTGTCTATTACCCAAACACTGCAAACACCTTCCTAACCGCAGGGCAATTCTTCAGCCCTTGTGAGAACTAAGCCGAGGCCAGACTTGACCACGGGTCAAGGAGACCGAGGAAGCTCAGGAAATCCTACTCTGCTTACATCTGTTCCAGGTGGTTTAAGCAATGTGAGCACCAATGTGCCAGGATCCGTGAACCCGAGGGACACCTCGGTGAGCTTTGAAGGATTTGACGGAGATGAATCGAATGATTCATGGTTATGTTACACTCCGGTATCTGAGTCCGATATCAAGAAGTATGCCGCTTTCCGTAGGGCATTCCAAGCAAGGAAGGACCAGCAAGTCAAGCAACTGCAGCAAAAGCAACAGGAAATTCAATCTGTCGCTAAGTATTGGGCAGACGCAATCAACAATGCCAATACCGTAGCCACCATCCTGAAAGTACAAGAATGGATGACCGAAATAGCTGAGACGATCCGCAAGACTCAGTCCACTCATGGTGGTGAAGGTACATCCAAGGTCCCTCCAGTTCCAACTCCAACTGATAAAGGTTCTGAAGATGAAGGCATCGCAATTGAAGTCAGCTCTGCTCCCACCTTTGGATTTGATGATGCTGACCTAAATGAGGTAAATCAACCCAACCTTTCTGATGATGATCTTATGGTTTTTGATGAAGAAGAGGAATCGAGTGGTTCTCAACACTCAACCTCCAAGCCAAAAGCAAAGAAGAAGAAAAAGAAGAATGCAGTGACCAGAAAAGAATTCCTCAGTCTGCAAGCCAAAGTCGACCAAATTCTCGCTGCGGTTAAGCCAACACAACCGTAACCAGAAGACAATTCCGGACCGCAGTCCCTGATCGAACGCATTGAAAGACTGGAAACCCGTGAAAGATTGGTGCTGAGCGCATCTCCCTGAAGGTTGAAATGGGAATCAGATCCCTGGATATAAGTCGCCAAGCCGACCACAAGCAATTCATGGCTGCTGCGGAGCGCCTCATCTCTGAGGTATCCGCAATCAAAGAAGACTTACAAGCAGCAAGTGCGGACCAGTCAACTCTATCTCAAAAACTGATCGATGAGACTCACACTGTGTATGATTCTACCATCTCAGTCCTTCATGCAACCATCAACAAACTGCAACGATCTTTATCTTCAAACTTCCACGGCCCCGAAATTCTTCAGCTCACAGAAGAGATTCATCGCCTGCTCTTCAACACTACCATCCCAAACAATCAGCAACTGGCTGATGTTCTTAAAGCCCAATTCCAGGAGGTGTGTGCAAAGGTCGATGGTCTCAGGCAATGGCTTGAGGAGGCTCCATATCTGAACTCCTCAAGAGGGGGAAGTAAAGAAGACCATCGTGAAGAAGATCAAAATGAAGAAGTCCATCAATCCAACAACGCTTCTTATCATCAAAGTCCCCCCATCACAACTGAAAAACTTGCCTCACCGCAACTGTCACCGCAACCATCTTCCCACAAGAGTCCAAGCAATCAGTCTCCTCCACCACAACCAAAAATCATTCCCTCTACTGAACGACCTGAGACTCCCCCTCACTTCAAGAATCTAGCTCCTGAAATGTCTTCAGAAAGCTCCAATGACTCTCCTGTCACAAAACAAAAGAAAGCTGACTGGAAAGCAGCTAAGTTTGCTGAACTTATATGGAGAGAATGCGGTTTCGACACTGTCATGGATGAATCCTTGATAGACTCTTGGATCAATCCCCACCGCAGACTACTAGACGATGACTACAAACCCTACCTAACCTACGCTGAACCCCCTTCAGATGGCTACTGGGATGTTCCTATCTCCCCAAATGCTAAATACTTCACTGTATTTAAGCAGCTTGACCGCAGCCTGCCGGATCACAAAAGACTGCCTATGGAATTTGAGAGGCTCAATACATTCTATGCCAAACATGCCTCTTCCATAGAGAAAATTTGGTCTAATGATAGACCATCAGCAGTCAAGAACTTCAAACCTAGGAAATTCATGAAGGCTGACTTCATTCAATACACGCTTACTCGAAGGAATCAGGACTATGTCCGCACCCAAGCTGACTTCCCATGTATGAACCCAGAAGAAGTCTTTCTAATAGCAAAGGTGTTCCAAAACAAATGCAAAAAGCATCCAAAAATGAAGTTAGCACTTGAAAGGGCAAGCAATTTTTTGAAGGAAACCGTCTGCGATTTTGCGAAGATTGATGCGGACATCTATCCAACAATTGCTAAGAAGGTCGATCTGCCACCTCTAGATCCTGCACCAATGCTTACCGAAGGTTTTCAAGAAAGATCCTTAGGTGCAACAAACTTTCCTGATCTTGGAGTCATTTTCAAAAGGAAGGTCGATCAGATCAAATACTTCATTCCTATGACTTCCATGATTCGCCTCACAAGGAAACAACTTGAAATCTGTCGAACCGCAGTAGAAAAATCAAAGCATACAACTAATGAAGTCAAGTTCGAGATTTTAAGAAGGATCACTTGGCTGGACAATATCAGAAAGTTTTGGTGGATCTTAATCAAGTTCCTTAAAGTTGATAGGTGAAGAAAAGTTAAATTGGTCACTTAGGGGGAAATTGTTGAATCATAAAAGTGACCCTCTTGAACTTCAGCTACCGCAGTCCTTAAAGGATCCGCAGTCAAGCTCTCATCAGCAGCTGCATCCGAAGTCATCTGTCCAACCGCAGTCTCATTTATCTTACTTAGTATAAGCTTATCTACTTTTCTGTAATACTCTCTATTGTCCAGTATGCCTTGCATGGCTACTCTTAGAGAACTGATCCAATGTAATTCTTGAGACTCTATAAATAGAGCTTATTCTTACTTATTCTAAATATCATCTTCACTTCTATCTTTACATGTCTTACTTCCATCTTCTTACGCATCTTAATCTCTTCTTACTCTCAAGTTCTCTAGAACGTAACTGATTACTACCTCTCTCCGCAGCAAGTCATTTGTGACTTTATCACTAAGTTTGATCTCGCTCATTAACTTGGTCTGAATGCATTCCATGTTATGAATCAACTTACGTGTATTCTTGATATATCACGTGCTGCCATTTATATTTCTTACATTTCCGCAACTAACTCTCTAACTATCTAACTTATTAACTTATTATTGTTGAACTTTTTAGATCCTTTGAGATAAACTATTCCGCGACTATACTTGTTCTAACGTTTGTTCAAGTGTGTCTCAAGTTTTTCTCTCAAGAATCGTTTATCTATATAGGTAAAAAATCAAATGAGAAATATAAAATTTTAAAAACCCTAGGAACCATTCATTTTAGCTTATCATTAAGATTAGTTTTGCCCTTTTTTAATATTTTTTTATGTTTTTATAAATAGCAAAAAAAAAAAAAAACAATAAGGTCATAATGGTATTGTGTAAAAACCATTCCATAACGTTCAATCAGAAATAACATTTCTTTCATAATTAGCCACGAACAAAAAAAACTCCCTCTCATTTCCTTATACATGTCACACCTCGCCAAAACTGAAACACGAGTACAACAACAAAAGTTTCATAACACAAAATACAAGCAACACTAACCATAAACATTATATTAAAATTTTACAATGATGTTGATTACATTGTTTTCCAAAACATTGTACAAATGTAATCATAGATTATGTGAATAAAATACTCATGTGGAAAGAAAGTAATAGTATGATCATATATGCCAATAAATGACCACACTCTGAAAAACATACAAAAATGACGGTTAACTATAAAAATAGTTGGTGATATCACAAGTTTATGAGTATGCCCCATTTTTGTCAAGTTGATTTGATAAAATGGTATACCAAGTAAGCATTTGTTTCGTACAAAATTCCAATCGAGTAATAACTTTCAAGTGTTAATTCCTTGAGTTACAACCAAGTCTGTTAACCTGAATTCCCTAATGTGCCATGTTCTATCGTTAACATGAGAATGTGTCGGTAACATACACTCACATTTGCGGTGTGAGTGAGGATTGTCAATCCCAAATAGTGATATCTATCAGACCATCGTCTCGAAAGTGAGTTAATAGGTTGGTAACATACACTCACATTTGTGGTGTGAGTAATAACTTTCAAGTGTTAATGCCTTGAGTTACAATCAAGTCTATTGACCTGAATTCCCCAATGCGCCATGTTATATCTTTAGCATGGGAATGTGTTGGTAACATACACTCACATTTGCGGTGTGAGTGGGGTTTGTCAATCCCAAATAACGATCTCTAGAATATCATCGGCTCGAAACTGAGTTAATGGGTTGTAAGTAGTTTCTGGTGGCTGTGACTTTCCATACGATAATCATCTCAAGCATTCAATAAAAGTGTAATAGCAAATCCATACAAATACATATGTAGTAGTTTAAGACACACACAATGCACATTTTGTATTTTAGTAGCATGCTTTTCACCCGAAAATTTAAAGAGTAAAAAGGGATGTGAATACTCACGAGGGATTTTCGAGGTTCGAAATGTCGCAATTTGCTGATTTTGGCATCGACTCCTACTATACGAAACAATAAGTTTCTAGTGAGTTTTCGTCTACTAAACAATAAGTTAGTAATTACATAGTCAACTACTTGAGTTACAAAGTGCCACACGTTTTGGTTGAATTTTTGTTAGAAATAAACGAATTAATGTGAACTTAAAAAAAATTCACAAATGTATGATGATGAGCTCCAAACATTATGAAAATTTATTTTCATAATCTCACAGAAGATATGAGACTTGTGTAAAGTTTCTGTAAATTTTTAGGCTTGTTTAATATTTATTCTCAATTTATGCTTAAAATAATAGGGAAATTAAGAATAATTAGTAAACGGTTAAGAGAATTCAAGAAATAATTTTCAGTTCCTCTAACCTGTCTAAGGCCAAGGAAAATATTAGTTTATGGTTTGAGAGTCTAAAACTTGGAATTCCAAATTCATGCTTAAATATAAGGTAAAATTCAAGTAAAATATCAAGCAGTAACAAAAAAAAGGATGAAAATTTAGGTAGAGCCATTATATATATGTATATCAATCCCATAATTTTTTTAGAATTTTTCTCCATCTGGAAGTATTTATTTGGAATTTATGGCTCCAAACTACTTATTTATGTATTGAATTAAGGAAATGATTTTAGTACTTGAAACTTTACAAAACACTTATGCAAGGTCAAAGCTTATAATCTGATGAGTCAAACCTTCTTCGTGCTAATTATATGTTGACAACGTTCGCAGATGTTATCCAAGTTTCTCACTGCAGCGTAACATTACTTTTTTATCAAGTTTCTGATTCGTTATCTTAGTGATAGGATCATATTTTGTATAGTTTAAATCTCGTATATATGGTAGTTATATTTATATTTAAATGCCTGATATGTAGGGATTTGATTCTAAAATAGTTATTAACCAAGTATATATCTTCCACTAGGTTTTGATCTAAAAACACCGATTTGTGCATTCTCTTTGTGAGAATTTTTATTTAATCGAAATTGGTTTTTGACTTCCTTTGTTCTTTGTTCGTCTTTTCTTGATATATCTTGTTACTTTTGATCATTTAGATAGTATTAGAGAAGGACTCTGACTTATCAAGCAACGACATCTTCCTTCGGATCTAAACCTACTTCTAGATCTACATTGGCAAATAAAATTCCTCCTTTTGATGAAAAGAAATTTGCTATGTGGAAGAGAATAGCCATGGTTGTTCTTGAAACCATGGATTACAACGTGTTGAACATTGTTAAAAATGGTCCACACATTCGAACCTTTACTGAGGCGAAAGAAGGTTCTCCCACTGGTGTAAAAAAATTGACTCAAGCACATCAATACACTGAAGAAGATAAGAGGTTGCTCAGTCTGGATGTTCATGCACGTGTTGCCGTTGGAAACTCTCTTCTATATGATATTTATCATCTCGTTCAGAACTACATCTCTGCCAAAGAGATGATTGCCACGCTAACTATGGATTATGAAGGTACTAATGAAGTCAAAGCTACAAGAGAAAACAGTCTCAATCGGAAGTATAGGCATTTTTTTGCTCAAACGAATGAACCTTATACACAAAATGTTAATCATTTTAATTATTTACTTAATGATATGAGAATGTTTGATATTATTAAACATGAAAATGTTTTTGTGATGACATTATTGGATTCTTTTGATGACAAGCGGGAACATCATGTAGATGTTCTCAAGAACAACGAAATATTCAAAACCATGGATCTTCAAAGCTTATATGGAAACTTACGCAACTATGAAGAAACAAATATCATGTGAAAAGAAATCAAGGACATCTACAAAGAAAAGACTTCAACTTTATTTTCAAAGAAATCTAGTTTTGTCCAAGATAGTGACATCAATAAGTCTGATTATGCTGAATCAGAAGATGCATCCTATGCTGACCTACTTTTAAATGCAGTTACGATTGTAAAACACTATGGCGACAAGAAGTTTGGTGGATCCAGAAAGTTTCAAACCAAGTTTAATTCATCAGAAACTAAACGAGCTGACCCTTTAAACCCCAAGAAGATTGTTTCTAAAAAGAAAGATGAAGGCAAGTGCTTCCACTCCGAGGTACTGGCCACTTTTATTGGTACCGCAAGACCAACAAAAATAATTGAAGAATCCTATGAGACAATGTACCAGAGGTTGGTGGCATCGCTAAAAAGACAGAATTTGGAGTCTAATGTTTTGGTTGCCGAGAGGTTAAGAATGGGTTGATGAAGAGGAATCATAAAATGAAGAAGTAAAAATGGATGTCTGTTTGATGGAATTCACTAATGAATGAAGAAAAAACTCAAGCTCCTTCAAAGCTGATATTTTTAAAGCTGCAAATGACTCTATGGCTCTAAATTGGGATTCATCTTCCTTGTATCAGGTTGAAAAAATTGTAACTTATTCTAATGATGAAAATACTACAATGTTTGAGTATCTGCGTCTTGAACTTTAAAAATCAAATTAGGAAATTAAAAATCTCAAAAAGGATGTTGAATCTTAAAAAAATGATCTCCAGAATAGTGAGAAGTCTCTATCACGATGAGTTCTAAATATCGTGATGTGTCTCTCACAAACCATGTACTCAACAGTGAGAAAGACAATGCTCATATTCTTCTAAAAAATGCCAGAGTATTATAAAAAACAGGGATCACTCTGTCACACCCCCGACCAGACGGCGGAAACGTCTGGGGGTTTGCGTGACTTAATTTTTGTAGTATCGTCACAGTGTATATAATTGAAACCAAACATCATCATCATCACACATGTAATATTACAACTGTCATTGTTTACATCAAGTATTGTATTTTAATATTACATGCCAAAATATCCAAATCTAGTACTAACAAAACACAACAAAATATCCAGGTATTCTTGCTGACCAACCTGCTCAAAGATTCCCTGAGAATACAAGTTAATTTAAAAATGTCAACATATATAATGTTGGTGAGTTCATAAGCATGTTTTGAGTAAAATGTTTTGTATTGCTTTGTAAACACCAGCAAAACCGATATTTTTTTAAAACGGTTTGAAATGTTTATGTCAGATCTTTTATTAATGCATGTGTGTTAATGGTTGTGAGTGTATGAAGTGAATAATTCTAGGCAACCCGATGTTGTCTGTTTTTAAAAGGACGTTGTGATTTCATTACCCTAAAAATGAATACAAATTGAGTGTGTGTTCCCGTAATATCGGTAGATGTTGTATTCCGTAAATTTTATAATGGTGTTAATTCCTCTAAGTGAGTCGTTATAACCATAGTTAATAATGACAAATTCGCCTGCCATGACGTTCCTTGGGACGCCGACGGGTTTATGGTAAGGTTTGTCACCCTAGACTGGCCTAGTCTAACTGTAGCGAACAACTCTGGTGTGGGGTGTCACCCCCGTATAGATCTATACACAAACTCCCGCTCTCCCTCCAGGAGACTCTGGTTATAAATACAAGCTACGGTTGTACACTCAATAGGTGCCAAACGAAATGTCTCACAAGATCCTTAACCAAATTTACGCGAATATGAAGTTGCACAGAGTATATTGTTTTCGTGTAAGTATTTAGTTTTCAAAGCCCAACGTGTACGTTTGTGAATGTGTGAAATTATCAAGCATGTATATGGACCATGAAGGCCTAGTAAACATGTAAGGTGTATTACAGACCCAATTAAACATGAAAATGACGACTAAGGCCCATTAAACATGTAAATTATATTCTAGGCCCAATAAGCAAGAAAGTGACGTAAATGATCAGTTTGTTGTTACGTTGGTTGTTAAGTTTAGTTGTTTACCAAAATGACATAAAAGGCCCACTTTTCGTAAAAGACAGTTTTGGTCCTCAAAACTGAAAATTTACAATTAAGGCACATTTTTGGTAAAAATGACACTTTAGGTCCTTTAAGACCAAAAATTTACTTTTAAGGCTAGTTTTAAGTAAAAATAACATTTTTAACCCACTTTTGTCAAAAATATCATTTTTGGCCTTCATTTTATGAAAATTTACATTCTCGGCCCATTTATGAATAAATTTAACTTTTTGGCCCAAGATTTGATAAGTTTACATTTTCAGCCCTCTTTATTGAAAATTTACACTTTTGGCTCAATTTTGTTTAAAATGACACTTAAGCCCACAATAGTCCAAAAATTTACAATTTTGGCCTAAAAGTCGTGAAAGCCCAAATGAGGCCCATTTGTGATAAATCACACTTTTAGCCCTTTTAAAATCACAAATACCATAAAGAATCATATTTATCAAAAATAATTCCTTTTTGGTCCCTTAAAGCCGTGAGTTACATAAATAACCTCACTTTTTATTATGTTGTTATTTTTGGCCCTCTCATGCAATTTTCTTAGTTTTAAACAACTTTGAAATGTGTTAAACCTTTTATTTGCATAATAAGTTGTAATAAGTGTTAAGTTCTACAAATATCATCATATTTTAGCATGTTTTCAAGTTTATGAAGTTTATAACACATAATCACACTTATATCATGAAAAAGACACAAAATCATGCATATACACATAGATCTACACAAAACAACTTGTATTCTCCCCCAAAACATAGTCATAACCGAAAATAGGGGGTATGAACTCACTTTGGTTTGATGGATTCGGTTTTTGGTGAAGAATGAATGAGATCTCGGCCCTAGAAAGCTTGTTGAGTGGAGTTTTCGAACCTAAGATGGATCTAGGGCATGGATCACAAAATGATGTGTTAAGGAGTGAAGATTATCATAAAATGAAGTTAATCATCATACTTAGAGAGTAGCTTACCAAATGAGTGGACTTTTGGATGAAGTGTTCTTGGATATACACTTTAGCACACACAAAATTTTTGGAAGAATAGAGGAGGTTTCTTTGAGAGTTCTTAGAGAGGATTTTTGTGTTTGAAAACTTGAACAAGGATGATGGTGGTGTAGGCTCTTATGGCCGAGAGTGAGAAGAAAAGAGAGAGAGAGAGAGAGAGAGAGAGAGAGATATTTGATGTTGCATGGAGATATGTGATTGCTTAGATTTTTGAAGTGTAAAATGCATGGATAACCACCATGTAATATTGAGGTGTCACGGTTCTAATCCCTCTTAATTTTATATAGATTTTTTTTATAATATGGGCCGAGAATGAGAGGGAAGTAAAAAGAGAAAGAAATGTTTGGGCCATTCTTGAATATATTCGAAGTTATAGGCCCAATATGAAGGTTTTGGGCCCATTGGGCCCTTCTTATGGGTTTATTGCCCAAAAATGATGAAGGAATGGGGTTTACGGCCTAGGAAAAAAATAGAGAAGTGGGTTTACGGCCCAATAAGGCTCATGACAACAAAGTGAGACATTTGAAGCCCAATAAGGTCCATGAGAAGTCTTATGGCCCAAATGCTATAGTTTAAAGAATGTGGGTCCAACTAGGGCCCATATAAGGATTCTTAGCCGATAATAACCATGTTGTGAGTTTATTGGCCCATTAGGCCCAATAAATAATTTCTAGCCCAATAGGGGTTTGAGTTGGGAAATTTGGGTTTCAATTCCATAGTTGAGTGGATGAGATGTGTTGAATTGTGTTTTGAACTTCACTCATGAGTATTGATTCAAATGGTTGATTTTGAATGAGCATAGTACATGACATCAAATTAGATTTACAAGATATACAAGAGTTGATTTTTTTACATGAAGACAAAATTTCCTAGCTAAAATGCTAGTTGTGACATCATCCCCCCGTTAGAGGGAATTTTGTCCCGAAATTCTTTACAAAGATAGACCTATGAACGAGAGAATAGGTGAGGGTACTTCTGCTTCATCTGGTCTTCGCGTTCCCATGTGAATTCCGATCCACGCTTAGCGTTCCATCGGACCTTCACAATCGGAATGCGACTCTGTTTTGTGCGCTTCACTTACCTATCCATTATCTCAACTGGTTCTTCGACGAACAGGAGATTCTCGTTTACTTCAATCTCTTCCAGAGGAATGAAAAGGGTTTCATCTGATAAACACTTTTTCAGGTTCGAGACGTGGAACACGGGGTGTACGTTGCTGAGATCCGCAGGTAGCCGCAACTTATAAGCCACCGGACCAATCCGGGCAAGAATCTCGAATGGCCCGATGTATCGCAAATTTCGTTTTCCCCGCTTCCCAAAATGAATTCCAGAGGCTTTCGTCGTTTATCAACATAGCTCTTTTGTCGGTCATGTGATGTCGGTCACGTGATGCTTGAAGTCGTGCCTTGATTTGGATTATTTTCTCTTTCGTTTCCTGAATGATCTCAGGTCCTGTAAGAGTATCATTTGGTGTTTGTCCTTTTTCCAGCTGGGTGTCACCCACCTTAGCCAAGCAGAGAGACGATCAACATTTGCGACCATATAAAGCCTCAAAAGGAGTAACCTTTATGCTTGTGTGATAGATGTTGTTGTATGAGAACTCAACTAAGGGCAAATGGGTATCCCATGATTTGCCAAAATCGATCACATAAGCTCGGAGCATATCTTCGAGTGTTTGGATGGTTCTCTCACTTTGGCCATCGGTTTGCGGGTGGTAAGCAATGCTCATGTCTAGTTGTGTTCCCATTGCCTTCTGGAGCAACTGCCAAAATCGTGACGTAAATCAACTATCCCGATCCGAGATAATAGATACTGGTACCCCATGAAGTCTCACGATCTCCTTTATATAGATTCGTGTTAATCTTTCCATCTTGTACGATTCCTTGATTGGCAGGAATGAGCGGATTTGGTTAACCTATCTACGATTACCCAGATAGCATCCAATCCGTCCGATGTCTTAGGTAATTTGGTTATGAAGTCTATGGTAATCCTTTCCCATTTCCACTCGGGTATCACTGGCTGTTGTAATAACCCTGAGGGCTTCTAGTATTCCACTTTCACTTTGGCACAAGTGAGACACTTGCCCATGTAAGTGGCGATCTCTGCCTTCATATTTGGCCACCAATAATGTTGTTTGATGTCCAGGTACATTTTATCCGAGCCTCGGTGAACGGAATATCGCGTTTTATGAGCCTCGTTCATGACTATCTCTCTGAATCCCCCATATTTTGGGACCCAGATTCTATTCATGAAGTAATGAGCTCCGTCATCTTTGGTTTCAAGGTTTTTAGACATCCCACGCAGTGTTTCATTTGCAGCATTCTCCGGCTTCAATGCCTCTGATTGGGCTCCCTTGATCTGTGAGGTTAGGTGGGAGTGGATAGTTATTTATAATGTCTTCACTCGGCGACATGAGTATTCTTTCCTGCTCAGGGCATCGGCTACCACGTTAGCCTTGCCTGGGTGGTACTTGATCTCGCATTCATAATCGTTTAGCAGTTCAACCCACCTTCGCTGTCTCATGTTGAACTCTTTTTGGTTTAGAATGTGTTGGAGGCTTTTGTGATCCTTGAAGATGGTGCATTTTGTACCATATAAGTAGTGCCTCCAAATTTTTAGGGCGAAGACCATGGCTCCTATCTCGAGATCATGGGTGGTGTAATTCACTTCATGTGTCTTCAATTTCCTGGACGCGTAAGCTATCACCTTTCCACGCTACATGAGGACACAGCCTAAACCTTGGTTTGAAGCATTGCAATATACTACGAAGTCTTCGGTTCCCTCTGGTAAGGATAGCACTGGAGCACTACAGAGGGCCCGCTTCAAGGTTTGGAAGGTAGATTCTTGCTTGTCCGTCCAGTTGAAGGGTACGCCTTTTGTGTCAGAGTGGTGAGGGGCTTGACTATCTTGGAGAAGTTCTTAATAAACCTTCGGTAGTAGCCTGTGAGACCCAAGAATTATCGGATTTCGGTTGGCGTCTTCGGGATCGCCCAACCTTCAATGGCCTTGATCCTGGAAGGATCCACATGAATTCCTTCCTCACTGACTACATGACCCAAGAAGTTTACACTGCGAATCTAAAACTCGCATTTGGAGAGTTTCGCATATAGCCTTTCAGCTCTTAGATTTTACAAGATTTGGCGAAGGTGTTGACTGTGCTCCTCTTTAATTCGGGAGTATATGAGAATATCATCAATGAAGCCAATCACGAAATTATCGAGGAATGGATGGCATACTCGATTGATGAGGTACATAAATGTTGCGGGGGCATTTGTCAGACCGAAGGGCATAACAAAGAATTCGTAATGGTCGTATCGAGTTCAGAAAGCAGTTTTTGGAATATCCTCTTCTCGGAATCGGAGCTGATGATAACCGAATCTTAGATCTATTTTGGAGAAGTTACTAGCTCCCTGAATCTGGTCAAATATATCGTCAATCCGAGGGAGTGGTTATCGGTTTTTGACGGTGAGTTTGCTCAACTCCCGATAGTCGATGCACATTCTGAAGGATCCGTCTTTCTTCTTGACAAACAAGACCGGGGCTCCCTAGCCTGAGAATCTTGGCCTGATGAATCCTTTGTTCAGAAGTTCGCTTAATTGACTGGATAACTCCTGCATTTCGGCGGGAGCTAACCTGTAGGGTGATTTGGCAATAGATGTGGCTCCCGGTATTAGGTCCATTCGAAATTCAACCTGTCTTTCTGGGGGTATTCCCGGAAGGTCTTCAGGAAATACATCCGGGAAGTCGCATGCCATTGGGATGTCTTTAATGTTTACTTCTTCTTTCGCTTTATTCACAACGTGAGCGAGGAAAGCATAGTTTTTCTTGTGCAGGAACTTCTATGCCTTGATGCACGAGATAAGACGAAGATTGGCGCCAAGTTTATCACCATAGATTATTAGGGTTTTGTGATTGGGGAGGTGAAGGCGAACGGCCTTCTCGTGACACATAATACCAGCATGGTGGGGGCTTAACCAATACATGCTGATTATCACATCAAAGCTCCTAATATTTGTTGGCATCAAATCTATTTGAAATGAATGGTTGTTTAGTGTTAATGTCCACCGTACATAAACATCTTTGCTTGTTTTGGTTTTCCCATTAGCCATCTCCACCGTCAAGGCTTCGTTTAGCTTCTGGGTTTGTTGTTTTAGTAAGTGTTTGAATTTGTTACTAACGAAGCTCCGCTCGGCTCCACTATCGAATAAAATGCATGCGTCAGTGTTGTTAAGTGGGAACGTACCAGTAACAATCATCGGTTCTTGAACTGCTTCACCTTGACCCAACGTCAGGACCCTCCCTGATCCACCTGCTCCTTGGTTGTTGGCTTTAGGACAATTGCATCTGAAATGGCTAGTTCCTCCACACCCATAACAAGTGTGACTACCCCCAACATTATTATTGTTGTTATTGTTGTTGCGGTTGATGTTGTTGTTGTTGTTGTTGTTGTTGTTGTTGTTGTTGTTGTTGTTTTTGTTTGGTTGTTGGTTCTGTTGGGGTTGAGATCTGCAGTATCGAGCAGTATGGCCCTTACGGTCGCAATTTGTGCACTGCATTTCTCTGCACTCTCCATGGTGGGGAAAGCTGCATTTGTTACACTTAGGTAAGGTTCCCGAGTATTGCCTGGTTGTGGTTTGCGTAGTTGAGGCTGGAGCATGTGGTGCTGAGGCAACGTGAGTAGTAGCAGAGTAGACTGCCACAGTTTGCTGTTTTTCGATGAGTCGTGGTTTTGTCGCCCTTTTCGTTTGTTGTCTTTGTTTTTCTTGTTATCTTTTCCCTCCTTCTTGGCTTCAGTCTCCCCTGTTTTAGCACCCTTCTTCTTGCCATGGTCGTAGAGCTTCTTGGCTAATCTTTTAGCACTGTCATATGTCTCCGGCTTCTTCCATCTCTTCGTCATATTTTTCATACTCGTAGTCGGTTTCCACATACTCCTCAGGTCCTATACCTGGACCTGCCCCTTGCACCATGCCCGGTTCTCCTTCGATCAGCTCGTTGGCCACTAGGGCCTGATAGTAAAGGACACCCTACTGAAACTCCTCCATGATGACTGCACGAGAAACGGAGGGGTGAGAAATGTGTAAGGAGAGTGTATGTAGATGACATTCCGAATACTTCCATAGTATTTTAATTGTTTATGTTTGAGTTCCTTAAAGCTTTTTGGACACAAGGTTGGTAAGTTTCTAGATTCATTGCCCACCATGATCACTCCCAAACACATGTTGGCCGTATTTTGAATAAATATAGTTGATCAGGCTCTATTTATCCCCAATACGACTACATACTGTCCGGGTTTAACCACGGTGTTCAGTTTCCACAAGAGACTTTTGGTGTTATAGTATTAGTGCACACCTAGGTATGTATGTTAATTATTTTATTCAGAGTCCTTTAGTCCCATTGTATTTATAGTTTCATATCTTGCATGATTAGATATGCCAGTTCACTATAAACAATGCTCTGATACCAATCTGCCACACCCCCGAACCAGACGGCAGAAACGTCTGGGGGCTTGCGTGACATCATTTTTGTAGTATCATAACAGTGTATATAATTGAAACCAAACATCATCATCATCACACATGTAATATTACAACTGTCATTGTTTACATCAAGTATTGTATTTTAATATAACATGCCAAAATATCCAAATATAGTACTAACAAAACACAACAAAATATCCAGGTATTCTTGCTGACAATCCTGCTCAACGATTCCCTGAGAATACAAGTTAATTTAAAAAGGTCAACATATATAATGTTGGTGAGTTCATAAGCATGTTTTGAGTAAAATGTTTTTTATTGCTTTGTAAACACCAGAAAATCCGATATTTTCTGAAAACGGTTTGAAATGTTTGTCTGAGATCTTGTATTAATGCATGTGTGTTAATGGTTGTGAGTGTATGAAGTGAATAATTCCAGGCAACCCGATGTTGTCTGTTTATAAAAAGACGTTGTGATTTCATTACCCTAAAACTGAATACAAATTGAGTGTGTGTTCACGTATTATCGACAGATGTTGTATTCCGTAAATTTTATTATGGTGTTAATTCCTCTAAGTGAGTCGTTATAACCATACTTAATAATGACAAATTCTCCTGTCATGACTTTCCTTGGGACGCCGACGGGTTTATGGTAAGCTTTGTCACCCTAGACTGGCCTAGTCTAACTGTAGCGAACAGCTCAGGTGTGGGGTGTCACCTCGATATAGATCTATACACAAACTCTCCCTCTCCCTCCAGGAGACTCTGGTTATAACTACAGGCTACGGTTGTACACTCAATAGGTGCCAAACGAAATGTCTCACAAGATCCTTAACCAAATTTACGCGAATATGAAGTTGCACAGAGTATATTGTTTTCGTGTAAGTATTTAGTTTTCAAAGCCCAACGTGTACGTTTGTGAATGTGTGAAATTATCAAGCATGTATATGGACCATGAAGGCCCAGTAAACATGTAAGGTGTATTACAGACCCAATTAAACATGAAAATGACGACTAAGGCCCATTAAACATGTAAATTATATTCCAGGCCCAATAAGCAAGAAAGTGACGTAAATGATCAGTTTGTTGTTACGTTGGTTGTTAAGTTTAGTTGTTTACCAAAATGACATAAAAGGCCCACTTATTGTAAAAAGACATTTTTGGTCCTTAAAACCAAAAATTTACAATTAAGGCACATTTTTGGTAAAAATGACACTTTAGGTCCTTTAAGACCAAAAACTTACTTTTAAGGCTAGTTTTAAGTAAAAATAACATTTTTAACCCACTTTTGTCAAAACTATCATTTTTGGCCTTAAGTTTATGAAAATTTACATTCTCGACCAATTTATGAATAAATTTTACTTTTTGGCCCAAGATTTGATAAATTTACATTTTCAGCCCTCTTTATCGAAAATTTAAATTTTTGGCTCAACTTTGTTTAAAATGACACTTAAGCCCACAATAGTCCAAAACTTTACAATTTTGGCCCAAAAGTCATGAAAGCCCAAATGGGCCCATTTTTGATAAATCACACTTTTAGCCTGTTTAAAATCACAAATACCATAAAGAATCATGTTTATCAAAAATAATTCCTTTTTGGTCCCTTAAAGCCGTGAGTTACATAAATAACCTCACTTTTGATTATTTTGTCATTTTTGGCCCTCTCATGCAATTTTCTTAGTTTTAAACAACTCTGAAGTGTGTTAAACCTTTTATTTGCATAATAAGTTGTAATAAGTGTTAAGTTCTACAAATATCATCATATTTTAGCATGTTTTCAAGTTTATGAAGTTTATAACACATAATCACACTTATATAATGAAAAACACACAAAATCATGCATATAAACATAGATCTACACAAAACAAGTTGTATTCTCCCCCAAAACATAGTAAAAACCGAAAATTGGGGGTGAACTCACTTTGGTTTGATGGATTTGGTTTTTGGTGAAGAATGAATGAGATCTCGGCCCTAGAAATCTTTTTGAGTGGAGTTTTCGAACCTAAGATGGATCTAGGGCATGGATCACGAAATGATGTGTTAAGGAGTGAAGATTATCATAAAATGAAGTTAATCATCATATTTAGAGAGTAGCTTACCAAATGAGTGGACTTTTGGATGAAGTGTTCTTGGATATACACTTTAGCACAAACGAAATTTTTAGAAGAATAGAGGAGGTTTCTTTGAGAGTTCTTAGAGAGGATTTTTGTGTTTGAAAACTTGAAGAAGAATGATGGTGATGTAGGCTCTTATGGCCGAGAGTGAGAAGAGAAAACATAGAGAGAGAGAGAGAGAGAGATTTCATGTTGCATGGAGATATGTGATTGATTAGATATTTAAAGTGTAAAATGCATGGATAACCACCATGTAATATTGAGGTGTCAAGGTTCTAATCCCTCTTAAATTTATATAGATTATTTTTTTTATAATATGGGCCGAGAATGAGAGGGCAGGAAAAAGAGAAAGAAATTTTTGGGCCATTCTTGAATATATTCGAAGTTATAGGCCCAATATGAAGGTTCTCGGCCCATTGGGCCCTTCTTATGGGTTTACGACCCAAAAATGATGAAGGAATGGGGTTTACGGCCCAGGAAAAAAAAAGAGAGAAGTGGGTTTACGGCCCAATAAGGCTCATGATAACAAAGTGAGACATTTGAAGCCCAATAAGGCCTATGAAAAGTCTTATGGCCCAAATGATAAAGTTTAATGAATGTGGGTCCAACTAGGGTCCATATAAGGATGCTTAGCCCATAATAACCAAGTTGTGAGTTTATTGGCCCATTAGGCCCAATAAATGATTTCTAGCCCAATAGGGGTTTGAGTTGGGAAATTAGGGTTTCAATTCCATAGTTGAGTAGATGAGATGTGCTGAATTGGGTTTTGAACTTCACTCATGAGTTTTAATTCAAATGGTTGATTTTGAATGAACATAGTACATGATATCAACTTAGATTTAGAAGTTATACAAGAGTTGATTTTTTTTTACATGAAGACAAAATTTTCTAGCTAAAATGCTAGTTGTGACACACTCTCATTTTAAGACCAGCAAGATCATTCATGATCAAATTCCTAGTCAGTGTGAGAAAATTATTAGAGGATATTTTGATGAAGATTTAAAACTTTTTAACAAGTTGAAACTAAACCAAGTTTTCCATCTCAACCCGAGCTTCTTCATGAATATAAGACAAAGTTTTTAAGCATTGGATTTATAAATCGTCAAGACCTAATAGTCAAACATTGTGTTATAAACTATGACGGTCTTACCTCCTGTGTTTCTCCTTTAACTTATTTAGAACCTTTAGTAAAACCCCCTGATCGTGAGTATGAGAGTCTAAATTCTACTACCTTTATCAAATTTCCCATTTATAATGGTCAAATTCATGTTGTTAAAGACATGATTTTTGAATTCCCTTAATGCACTCCCAGTGGTCATGACACTGATCTTAGTTCAATGTCTCCTGACACTGATGATTCAAAATCTTCAACATGAGGGCGTCAGTTCACTGAAACTACATCTTGTAGCACTGATCACTCACATTTTTCCAACGCCAATGAAAGAGTTTTAAAATCAAATGAATGTGTTTCCACTCACAGGAATCCTAAATTTATGTAAAATCGTAAACATAATTTTCAAAAGAAAATAATTACGGAATAAGAAAGTGTTATAGATGCGGTGATCCCTCGCATAAAGTGGGAGATTGTACATTTGTGGAAAACACAAAAAGGGCTGATAACATCTTGATTCGTAATAGTAAATGGATTAAAAAGGAAAATTCTTTAATTTGTCTTCATGTTGAGTGCTATAATATATTTAGTTCTGTTAAATATTTAATTGTCAAACCCATTGCCAAATGGGTTCAAAAAGTGTTCTAACTGTTCTTAAGTGATGCAGGGTCAAGATTATATATTTGGTATCTTGACAGTGGATGTTCTCGGCATATGACATGATACAAGTCTTTTATGGTGGATTATGTTAAGAAAGATGGCCATGTATTCACCTATAGAGACAAAGGGAAAGGAAAGACAAAAGGTTATGGTACCATCAAGTGCAAGTCAGTTCAGTTATCAAATGTATCATACGTAAAGGGTCTTAAGCACAATCTTATTTCTATTAGTGAGTTGTGTGATGGTAATTATGAAGTGAACTTTAGCAAAAGGAAGGAAGGGTGATTGATTCAAACAATGATATTGTTCTTTCAGCGAATTGTCACAATGACATATTCATCTTAGATATCTTCTCTGTTAATAATTTTCTCAGTCGTTTCTTCTTCTCTCATTTACAATGTCACGTACATTGGTTGTGGCACACTAGATTATCTCATCTAAAATTTAAATCTATATCTAACATCTTTAATGACCAGCTTGTAAGAAGGCTGCAGAAGATAAGATTTGTAAGGGATAAATTGTGCCCAACGTATGAAAAAGGAAAGCAAACTAAGTCTTCCTTCAACCCCAAGCAGTCTTCATCTATCTCTGCTCCGCTCCATCTTCTGCATATGTACTTGTTTGGTCATATTCCTGTTGAATCTCGAGCTGCAAAAAGATACTCACTGGTTATTGTTGATGAATTCTCTAGGTTCAATTGGGTAATGTTTCTATGCAACAAGAATGATGAAGCTGATGAGATTATATCTTTGATAAAACAATGTAAAGTATTATATTATCTTAAAGTTAAACAACTTCGAAGTGATCATAGTAATGAGTTTCGCAATCACACTCTATATAGTTTTTGTGAAGGAAAGTGAAATGCTCAGAACTTTCTGCTGTTCTTAATCCTAAGCAAAATGGTGTGGTGGAAAAAAGAAATTATACACTCACTGAAGCTGGTATACCTATGGTTATTGAAGTTTTTCTTTCTGTTTTGTTCTAGGCTAAAACTATTAACACTACATGCTATACTCAAAATCGATCAATCACTGTTAAGCATCATGTAAAACCTCTTATGAGTTTTTAAAAGGTATAAGAAATGATATTTCATATTTTCATATTTTCATATTTATGGTTGTGTTTGTTTTACTTTGAATAAGAAGGACCAGCTCACAAAGTTTCAAGCCAAAGCTGATGAAGGATTTTCTTGGGATACTCATCAATTTCTAAGGCTTTCAGAGTGTTTAATTTAAAAAAATTGATGAAGAATTAATTCATGTGAATTTTGATGATGATTCCTATACTAAAGATCTGGTTAATCATTCAAGGTGAATTTTGGACGAGCTTATCTCATTCCCTGAGTTACATGAGTCTGATGTTTCATTCATTCCAACAATTCCCACTCCTTCAAATGTTGATTCTGAAGATCATTCCTATATTTGTCCTAAATCTAAAGTATCTGTTGACCTTGATGAAGATTCCTCTCTCCCTGAAAATGAAGAAACCTCCTCCTCATCCGATTTATCCAACATTCAAGGTATTCGTGATCATCGAATTTCCCAAGTCATTGGAGATGTCATTGCTGGAGTTAGCACTCATCGTCAAATATCATCAAACTTCTGCATGTTTGTGAATTGTGTGTCGTTGATTGAGCCAAAGAAAGTTGATGATGTATTGAATGATGTGGATTGGATTGATGCTACGCAAGATGCGCTGCATAAATTTAAAAGGCACAATGTTTGGACTTGGGTTCCTCATCCTATGGATAAAAAATTATTGGTACTCGCTAGGTCTTTAGAAAAAAAAGTGGATGAGGATGAAATTATTACAAGAAACAAGGTAGGACTTGTTGCACAAGGATTTACCCAACTGGAGGGCTTAGACTATGATGAAAATTTTACCCCTATTGCAAGATTGGAAGATATTAGAATATTTCTCGCTTATGCTTCTTACAAAAATTTAAAGTGTTTTAGGTGGATGTTAAGTATTCATGGTGATTTGGAGTAAGAAGTTTTTCTCAAACAACCCTTGTCTTTGAAAGTGAAGAATTCCTCGATCATGTGTACATACTGGATAAGGTTGTCTATGGATTAAAGCAAGCTCCCAGCGCATGGTTTGATATACTAACTCCTTATCTTATTCAAAATGGCTACATGTGGCACGTTAGTGACAACACCATGTTCATCAAGAAAGAAAAATTTTATCTCGATCTCGCTCAAGTATATGTTGATGACATCATTTTTGGTTCTACGAATGAAAATTTGAGCAAAGATTGTGCTGATGTTATATGTAACGCCCGTGTTTCCCGCTATACATTAATAAAATGATGTAATAGTTACGGTCAACAATTGTAAACTATTTTGAAGTAATAAAGAATAATTATTTGAGAATTACGTGATTTATGTGTAATTATCTGCAGTATACGTGCTTATAATGATATAATAAAATAGGAATAAAAACGCATCTAAAATAGAATAATAATTAGGTATCCTTGAAGAAAGTTGAAGTAGTCATGAAAAGGATTCTGGAGATCTAAGGAACGCTTAAATCCGACTTATAATGAAGAAGTTATGATCCGTTGAAGTTTCACGATTAAGCTGACACGCCTCTGCGTATCGTAAAAAGTGAGATTTTGATAAAATAATTTTTAGCCTTAGTGATCTAAATGAAAGTCATAGTATTTGTTAACCGCGAGCGTGCATATAGAGAACGTCCAAAGTTGACTTCAGCAGAGAAAGTTGTGATTTTTCGAAGTTTCAGCGTAGTTGTGTGGGCACAAAAATCAAATTTTAGATCAGCCGATTTCTAGCCGAAATGATCTAAACGAAGATCTTGTTAATAGGAGTTCAACAATAAAAAGACAGTCAAAAACGGAATCCGTATGTAGAAGTTATGAATTTTACATGGTGATTAGCACTATAATCTTCTCAGACTGTTAAATTTAAGATCAGTTGAGAATTAGCCGACGGGGTCAAAAGGAAAATTGTAGTACTCGGAAATACCTATGTGTAGATATAAATAACGGAAAAAAAAAATTCATATGAGAAAATTATTAACTTTTGAAGTTGAAGTTTTACGTATATTTTTGCTTGCTGCCCACGCCACTACGCTGGGCGTAACACAAAAGTATGCTGGGCGTACACTGAAATTACTCTGGGTGTAATCGCTACTGGCTGCCTATAAATAAGTGGAAAAAATCCTTCATTTGCTCACATCTTTCAAATCCAGTTGCTCCTAGACTTATTTCTTCTTGAGTCTAAGTTCTTCTAGTCCTTAGGGATGTTTAGCAAGGCTTCGAGGCATCAAAGAGCTCGGAAAATAGAAGCTTTCTGGTCGGAGTTCTACTAGCACAATTTCCCAGTTTTCGCTAAAATCTCTGTATGTTAAGCTACACTTACTACGCTTTAAGTGTAATTTATGGTATAATGAAGTGCAACTCAGTTCAGTTCTCAAATGTATCATACGTAAAGGGTCTTAAGCACAATTTTATTTATGTTAGTTAGTTGTGTGATGGTAACGTTGAAACAAAAAGAGACCCTCTTCAGCTAAAAGGAACCGAAGACTTTTGCTTTGAAAATACCGCAGAGAAGATCCTACCGGAGACTACTTTTGTCTTTTGTGAACCGCAGATTTGAAGATGAACCGCACAGTTGAACTATGCATGAAGATTGTTTAGGTTACTTGTACTGACATTGCATGTATTTTATGTAATATCCGGTGTACCATTCATGGTCACCGTAGTCAGTCACTTTATGATTATTTTACTCTTTGATGTAACTTTTGGGACTATACAAATAGAGCATCCCACTTCATGTATTCTTTACCAATTTACCAACTATCAATCGATCACTGAAAGTATATATCAATATCAGATTCTTCATCTCTATATCTTAAGTTATCTTAACTGATACTTACACCGAGTCCCTCTTCACTTGTGTTGTTCATCTTATACTAACTTGTGTTTGCATGAAAACCTTGGTACGTTTCAACCTTGTGTCTACTTGTTTACTGCTTATTGATATAAACTTGCTGCTATTTATTTTCCTTATATTTCCGCAATCTAACTATTATTATTGTTGACCTAACAAGATTCACTGAGATTAACTTTAATTCCACAACTTATTATCTCGTTACTAACGTTTGTTCAAGTTTTTATCTCAACAATTGGTATCAAAGCCAAAGTGGTTGCCTTTTAATTCCTTTCAAAATCGAAGCTTTTGTTCTCAAAACTCTAATTTAAAAGGCCTTCTATACCACTAAAGCTCATAAGAAAATTTCAAAAAAACAAAAAAAACAAGGAAAATGGCAAAAGCTTATTCTATAAACGTTTCAAACAGTGTTGGTGGTTCTAACAGAGCCCTAATACTTGTTGCAAGTGAATATCATCATTGGTCCCAAAGAATGGAATGATATCTAAAGAGGCTCGGTAGAGATGTGTGGGGATCTGTAGAAGAAGGACCTCATGTCCCTATTCTCACTCCCATTGCAGCAGACGGTGCTCAAGCAAGACTTGGTGGAGGTCAAGCAGCCATGAACATACCTACCAACGATGACCTAGAGAAGATGGAGAAAGATGCAATCGCTTTCTACGAAATCTCCTGTGGTGTTGCTCCTGAAAACTTCGACATTATCATCAACTATGAATCTGCTAAAAATATGTGGAATGTTATAAAAAATCTCTATCAAGTGTCTGAACAGGCTCAAGATAAAAAGGTTACTACATCTATATATGAATTCACTAACTTTAATGCCTTACCCAGTGAAAGCCTTGATGACTCCTTCAAGAGATTCAACCTCATCATAACAAAACTTTCAAACGTTGGCACTATAAGAGCCAATCACGAAACAAACATGTAGTTTCTGAACGATTTGGGTAGACATTAGACTACGGCTAAAATGATAGTCCAAGGAGACAGAAAGATCCAAACTCTCTCACTGGTCAAGCTATACGGTGAACTTCAAGCCTAAGAATCGACAGTGTTAAATGAATGTGCAGACCTAGGTGGACCACTCTGCTTGATGGCTCAAACTCCATAGTTTAAAACTCCTCAGTACCCATATCCCACAGAGTCATCATACCAACACTCATATGACAGCTCACTGCAGTCGTATGAAGCTGATGTAGAACTTGATGACGAAGAAGAGTTTCAGAATGCCATTGCCCATGTCAGCCAACAGTTCAATAGACTCCCACGACCCTCCTTTTGAAAAAATAAACAGTTCACCAAACCACCTTTCAATCACAACTTCAACCCACAGAACAAACACCCAAGATCTCCCAGAAACCCTCATTACCAATCTCAGCCACAAAATGTTTCTTCATAAGAAACCCCGCAGACTAACAAATCTTCAGACTCCTGTACCACTACGGAAGACAAAGACAGAGTTATTGTTTGTCATAAGTGTCACAAAGAAAACCACTTTGCCAAAGCCTGCAAAGCAAACGTGGTAAAAGACAAGGCATTCTACCTCAAAATGGCTTAAGAAATGGAGGATAAGGAAAAAGAAAAGGCAAGAGCTTATGTTGCTCCAGTCCT
This sequence comes from Lactuca virosa, assembly GCF_052849685.1. NCBI lineage: Eukaryota > Viridiplantae > Streptophyta > Magnoliopsida > Asterales > Asteraceae > Lactuca > Lactuca virosa. Next base: position 382,375,215 of record NC_136428.1, read on the forward strand.
CTCTACCGCATACCCCGGTCAAATTCACAAGTACTCTTCAACCTATCTTGCATGAGCTACCCATAGATAATTTTGAATTTGGACTAAGCTCTCAGAGTCATGAACTCTCTAGTTCTGATGACTCTAGTCCTCGATCTTTACCTCGAACAAAGTATCTCAAAAAACCTCAATTAAATGTTTTTGATGTTGTCCCAACAAAGGTTGAAGCAAAATGGGTTCTGGAAAAAGAGATCAAATCCCGACGTGAAAAATGGGAAGCTGATTCCAAAAACAAAAATCTCAAAAACTAGACCAAGTTTTCAAACAAAAGGAATTTCGAAAAACCCACCACTACAAAAAATCTTTTCAAAATCCACTGCAGTCAATGGACCGTGCAAAAAAATCATGCACAGTGACAAAATCTTTTAATACAAACAAAACTGAAAATTTTCAAAAGGGAGTCAAGTCACCATCACCATATTCCTTAAAAGACACAAAAATGAAGGGGATTTTACACACTTCACAATTTTCGAAATCCCTTCCGTCAGTCAAAAGGTCAAAACCTACGACAAAGTCTTTTAACAAACCTTTTCAAGATCCAGTGGACAATTCCAAGAAACACAATCCTCGGACCAGTCAAAAGCAAAAGACCACACCCTCCAGATCGTTGACTAAGTATGGTCTGTGGATTAATGAAAAGAACATATCTTTTTAATTTTATCCACTGACATCAAAGACTAGTCCAATCCCAACTCGAAAAACTCAAAAAGATGTAACACTTCGTGGTCCCAAACAAGCATGGAAAAAGAAACCTGTTTCCAAGTCCCACATGCATGCATCTGTTAAGAAAGTTTTCCATATTTACTATGCGATCCAAACTTGTTTGGGTACCCTAACTAACCAACTGATTGTGCAGGCAGTTTGGAAGGAGGAACATGAAGAAGTGTGGTTAATCGATAGTGCCTGCTCCTAGCACATGACTGGAAGGTTGGAATACCTTCGTGATTTCAGGCTAATCAGTGGTGGTGGACGCGTCACCTTTGGGAACAACACAAACGAGATTATCAGGGGTTAGGGAGTATTGAATACGGGTAGCTTCTCTATTCAACGAGTAGCTTACGTAGAAGGTCTAAAACATAATTTCATCAGTGTGGGTCAATTATGAAAAGCTGGTCATCGGGTTGAGTTTGATAGTGAGTATTGCTACATCATGACGAATGAAAGAAACACATGCTTGATAAAATCTAAGGACGAAGAGATAATGCATCCATTGGATGTCTCTCTGATCATCGGCAAACCACAGTTGTGTTTCCTATCAAAAGCAGTGTCTGAAATGAGTTGGTTATGGCAGCTCAAACTGGCTCACCTCAACTTCAGATACATCAACAACTTGGCAACTGGAGAGTTAGTCCGTGGACTACCAATCTTGAAGTACAACAATGATACTTTGTGCCCAGCGTGTGAATATGGTAAACAAACTAAGGGTAGCTATCCTATGATAGTTGATTCTTCAATCGTTGAACCTCTAGAGCTCCTTCACATCAATCTCTGTAGTCCATCAACCATAGCTAGGCTTCACCACAAAAAATATATTATGGTCATAGTTGATGACTTCACTCGTTTCACTTGGTTTTTTTTAGACTAAAGTCACACACACCACAGATCATGATCAACTTCATCAAATAAATAGAGCTTCAGATCAAACTACCTGTCAGACGGATAAGATGTGATAATGGCACTGAGTTTATTAATCAACTCTTGAATAGCTTTTTAGTCTCCAAAGGAATCAGCAATAACTTCTCGGCACCTTACACACCACAACAAAATGGAGTAGTGGAGAGAAGGAATAGAACATTGGTCGAAGCATCTATATTGATGCTTAATTTTGCCAACTTACCTCTCTACTTCTAGGCATAAGTAGTGGTAACTGCATTCTTTGTTCAAAATCGAAGCATCATTTGCAAATGCCTCAACAAGACTCCCTATGAAGTTCTCAATAATCGGAAACCCAATGTACGATTATTTCACATTTTGGTTGAAGGTGTTTTGTGATCAACAACAAGGATCATCTTAACAAGTTTTCACAAAACTCTGATGAAGGCATCTTCCTAGGTTATTCAACCAACAAAGTTGCATACCTGGTTCTTATACGGGGCACAAGACTAATAGTCGAAAGCTTTGACGTCAAATTTGATGACTATTATGTCCGCAACACTACACCTTCAAAAGAAGCAAAGTTCATACTAGAAAGTGATATCCCAACCTCCTCGGGTCCTCTAAACATAGTTGAAGTTAACTATGATGACCTCTTTGATCCTGTATATACAGATCATCTTTCAGAAATTTTGGTGTCTCCGGTAGCACAACAACAACATGTAGAAGTATCTGGGCCAATCCTGTCTGAAGGAACATCATTCAATACTTCCACCTCAATGGTTGAGGGAGAAAGTTCAACTCCTTTAGAAGTTACAACCATTGAGGTTCCAGTACTTGAAGATGCTACTCCAGCGCCAACATACAATCTGATCAATCCATTAACTGTGTCTGAAGACTCTGAGGATGAAGAAGTTGAAAATATTGATTCAAGAACGGATCCAAGGATTTTTAATCACTCATCCGTCCAGGGGGAACCGACGTCACTGTTTCAAATAGAACCATCGTCGGTTAAGGGAGAACTCCTATCTTTAATCCAGGGGGAACCTCCACTACCAACTGCAGAACCAATCCCAACAGTCCAAGATTCATCTACGGGTTGCTCTCAAATCGAGGGGGAACTACCTTCTTCAAACAGACCGAAAGACTCCTCTGATGTAGAGGATATTCCCTCAAATGCAGTCGTAGACCATCAGCAAGGTCGTCTACATATTTGGATGAATGATAACCCACCGGGTCAAATCATTGGCAATCCATCTTTAGGTATTCAAACTCGTTCCTCTTCTGATTTAAATAACCATTATCACTATGCATCATTCATGTCATCGGTCAAGCCCAGAACCACAAAAGAAGCACTTATGGAGCCCGATTGGATCTTTGCAATGCAAGAGGAACTTGTTGAGTTTGAACGTAATAAAGTTTGGAAATTGGTACCAATCCCAAAGGGCCACACTTTTTTCGGAACAAGATGGGTTTACAAGAACAAGTTAGATGAATCTGGTGTGGTGGTATGAAACAAAACACGCTTAGTTGCAAAATGGTATTATCAACTTAAGGGTGTTGACTACGACGAAACATATGCACCAGTTGCAAGGATGGAAGCTATACGTATTTTCTTAGCTTATGCAACTCATAAAAACATCAAGTTCCATCAGATGGATGTGAAAAATGCTTTCCTTAATGGCGAACTGAAAGAGGAAGTATATCTGCAACAACCTCCACGATTTGAAAGCTCAAAATTTCCAAATCACTGTTACAAGCTGGAGAAAGCACTCTACGGATTAAAGCAGGCACCTAAAGCTTGGTACGAGACTCTTTCAGAGTTTCTTGTCTCTTCAGGGTACAAAAAAGGTGTGATAGATCCCACTTTGTTTAGACGATCAAATGACAAACACTTGATGCTTGCTCAAATCTATATGGATGACATCATCTTCGGTTCAACGAATCAGGGAATAGTTGATGGATTTGCAAAGCTCATGACAAGCAAGTTTCAAATGAGCATGAATACATAAATTAATTTCTTTCTATGTCTTCAGGTTAAACAAGTCCCTCAAGGGATTTTCATCCATCAAGAGAAATACACCACTGAATTGTTGAAGAAGTTTTCAATGGATAATTGCTCCTCGGCAAAGGTCCCTGTGGCCTTTGGGTATAAAATCTCAGCTGACCTTACCGGAGAGTCAGTTGATCAAAAGATATATCGAGGAATGATTGGCTCATTGATGTACCTCACTGCTAGTCGACCGAACATTGTGTTTGCTATGGGTTTATGTGCTAGATACCAGTCTGATCCCAAAGTGTCTCACTTGACCGCAGTCAAGCAAATCTTCAGGTATCTAAAAGGGAGTAAATCCTTGGGTATTTGGTACCCTGTGGGTAACGACTTCAGTCTTCAGGCTTTCAGAGATGTAGATCATGTCGGGTGCAGACTCGATCGAAAGAGAACTTCGGGTGGATGTTAGTTCTTGGGTGGAAGATTAGTTAGATGGTCTTTAAGAAAACAAAATTGTGTTTCATTGTCTACCGCAGAGGCATAATATGTGGCGCACCCAGTTGCTGCTCCCAAGTCCTTTGGATGAAGACACAACTTTTGGACTATGGGTACCGGATGCTACGGGTACCCATCTATTGTGATTTAGAGAGTGCAATAGCGATTTCTCGTAATCCTATTCATGAAAGGATAGGTACCGCAGACCTTATTAGGTGTCCGGGTGTGAATGGATTTTTCATAATCCTTTTCATTAAAACACTCAACTCCACAAAACTGAATGGATTTTTGGAAATGTTAGGGACGATGAACCCTGACCCGCAGTTCTTCTTGAAAGGATATGTACCGCAGACCTTATTAGGTGTCCGGGTGTGAATAAACTGCTTATTTTCTTTTCAAAAAACAAAACTCTTGAAGCACTTTACTCATTGTTGTTTATTTCTAGAATAAATAATATAGTATACACTTCATAATTGCTCCTCGGTATACTTTGTATACTGAAGTCATTTATGATTTATATACTCCTCGGGTCTCTTTGTTTCCTTTATTTCTAACCTTTATGATCTAGTTTGTTTTCTGCTACCGCAGACGCATTAAATGAACCCGCACTCATCACCTCACAAATGCTTTGAATGACAGTGTGTGCTACTTAATAAAATTAAAACATTCTTTAAACAGTCAATTTGTCGCACATGATTTTTTAGTTATTTTTCAAGTGACTTTCCTCAGTCAGGACTACTTTTAGATAAAAAGTAAATAAACCGATTTGGCTTTAACAAAATCTTTTTGAAAATCCTTTCTAATCACATCAAGCAAACGTTGGGGTCTAATCCGTTCCACTTCTTCATTTTTTACAAAAGAGAAAACCATTTCTCACCCCACGTTTAAACGGCATGTCATCATGGTTCTGCAAAACAATAAATGCTCCTCTTTTCCCGAAAAACATTTCTTTTTGATTTATTTTAATTTAATATGATAATGGTAAAAACCCAAAGTTTTTTAGCTATAACAGCTGTAATTAAATCAATATCAACAATTTTTGAAATCTAGAGGTATAAAAGCCACCTTTTCTTCCTAGGAGAGCTTTTACGCTTTTTGCACTTTGATCAGACGAACTTCATCTTCTTCACCTTCTTGCAAAAACTCTTTCAAGCAAGTTCTTCAAACGTTTTTGCAACAATGGTGAAATCTGTCTTATTGAAGAAACAATCCAAAGCTTCTTGTTCAGCACGACCAACTGGGTCTGAATCTATGATCAAAGACCTAACTCCATCAATCACAACCAGTAATTACAGAGGAATTTTTGAAGATCACAAATTGTACAATGAAGCAATCAAACTCATGATCAAGTTTCTCCAAACTCACCCTCTGTTTGGAGCCTTTGATTCGTTTACTGAAGCTGTTCTGCAAGAAGTTCTTTTCAAGTGTGCATTCCATGCATTCAGACCTCATGACAAACCTCAAGAGGTTCATCTCAATCTTATCAATGATTCTCTGGTGGTTTTGACCAAAGAAAAATTCCTTACTTCAATCAACTTAAGGGTGCTTCCTTCAACCAAGTTCTACTCCCAAAGCACCTCAGATGTCTTCTCTGCACTTTTCCAAATAGGGTACCAGGTGAAACTCAAAGGAGTCAGTGAATTCAAGAAGAGAAAATTTCCTACTATTTGGCAATTTGTGTGTCACTTTGTGATTCGTTGTTTGTCAGACAGAACTGGAGGGACAGACAACATGGGAAAGCAATTATTGGACATTGTATGGAGTATTTTCACTGGCAATCCTGTCAACTATGGGAAAATTGTAACGACCCAATTTTTTACAAATATTTTTTTTTTCATTCTTGAATAATTAAACACATTTCCAATATCAAGAAATCCAGTTATAATTGTTTTCAAAAATAATTCAAATACAACTTTTATTCCAAACATCAGAGAGTCCCACAAAATGCCCGAGAGAGTGCACACTACGCCATCAAGCTTTGCCCTTGCCCTTGGGCTCCGGTGTACCTGAAACAACTCCACAAACTGTAAGCTAACGCTTAGTGAGTTCCCCAGATCATACCCCACGTACAACTCACATAACACAAATCATAACGGCTATAAAAACTACCTCTACCACACACCACATACCATATTAGCTATAAAACTATCTCTACCATTAGCCATAAAGGTTATCTCTACTGTGAGCTGTAAAAGGTATATCTATCATTAGCCAAAAAGGCTATCTCTACCGTTAGCTATAGAGCTATCTCTACCATAACCATGAAGGCTATCTCTACCGTATATTACAACACAATCATGCCACACACCTCTACACAACGAGTATACCAACTAGTATGAAATGGTCCGGCCTTGGTGCCTTAGACCCATTGGTATGGTGAGAAGACTCACCTCTGGAATGCTGAACTGGTAAGCCGAATTCAGATATGTCCCACCATGCCTCTTCTCAACTGCCTATATTCATCAAGTGATTAGCTTAACACCATCCCATAAATTCCCTCAGAGTCAACCTGGATCAAGGTCAACTGTCAAGGTCAACAGTCCATGTTGACCTCAACTCGTCGAGTATAGCCAGCCACTCGTCGAGTTCCTTGCATAACTAGTCAACTCGCTGAGTCACTTGAGTGACTCGTCGAGTTCCATAATGTTTGCGGCCGTAAAGTCTCAACCGCAAACTCTTGACCGCAAACCCATCCAGTCGAAAACCCCTTGGCGGACTCGTCGAGTTGATTAAAGAACTCGACGAGTCCCATTAGTCCTTCTCGTTTTCGGCCTTTTCCAGTGGAATCTAGAGTCCGAAACTTCAGATCTAGTCCTTCCTAGTGTAGATGTCATGTAAATTTGCAAACTTTATGTGCGTGCAAGGCCTCTCATGGCCATAACACCAAAACTAGTCTTCATACAAGGTTTTAATGCATAGAAAGGGATTGAACTGCCTAAAGGAGACAACTTTATGTCATTGGGGACCTAAAGAGGTCCAAATCTGGAACCATATCCTTCTTATACGTCCAGATTCGAGTATGACTCAAAATGGCCATTCGCTTCCAAGAAGAGGGATCTGAGTAACTAAAGCTCAAAGTAACGGCTTTATACCTCAATATGGCGGCCAATACAGTGTAGATGTCGAATCTAATGCTTCTCTCCTTGCTCCTTCTTCTTCAAGTTCTAAAAATCCTTCATAACCCATCAAAAACACTCACAAACTCTCTTACTCTCACTCAAGAGTGTTCACGGCCGCAAACTGCTTTCTATAGGGAGATAAGGTGCTAAGGGAGGCCGCAAGGGCAGATAATGATCCTTATATAGGGGGCAAACCCCGAAATTAGGGTTTTTTCTTTACAGCTCCAACTCGCCGAGTCGGGACCGATCCGCGTCCATGATTAAATGCCCCTACTCGACGAGTTGCACTCCCAACTCGCTGAGTCCGTGCACCAAAACCCTGAAATTAAATAAATCAAATAATTACCTGGAACAGGTGCTACACAAATCATTTGGGAAGACTTCATGTAGTACATCTCCAAGGATTCCCCGAAGGAAGGCATGACAAAACTCACTTTTGCTAGGTTCTGGTCATTATGCCTTGTGGATCTTCACAAGGATGCTAATCTCAGTATGGGAAAGACACCAATCTCTTTTCTGCACGCGATCTTAAAAGGTACAATCCCTCAAAGGATCAATCTCTTTTTGGTCCCATTCGCCGTTTGTCTATGTACATTCTCGAGTCCGTTGGACTTACTGCAATAGAGGTGGCTGATCACATTATGGCTATGAGTGATATTGCCCCATATTACTTTTCCCCGCCAAGGCCCAGTTAGCCTACCGTAGTCCAGGACCTGCAGCCAAAACCAAAATGTAACACCGTGAATTCTCAAACAAATTTTTCATTTGAAAAATCACATAACTCTCATAATACATTTCACAAAAATCCCATTTATTTAATTGACAAAATGCAACTCCATAATTGTTTGATTAATAATCCAGGATCCTGAAAACATAACTCTTTCTCTAGTGTGTACAATCAAGCCGGCGCCTTCCTGCGATCCTGAGAAGAACCTGAAACACATATCACATAACACGGTAAGCACGAAGCTTAGTGAGTTCCCCAAAATACCACATATATCCCATTAGCCTCTCATGCCTATAATCAGATAAGACCCTCCAGTCAATGTGTCTCAATGGGTCCCTCCGGTCCCACAACTCGGGTGGACCCTCCGGTCCTAACTCAGTAAGCTCCGAATACTACACAGCATAAATCACAAAGACATAATGCAGGATATCAAAATACTCAATATAAGCACATAAGACCCTCTGGTCACACAAATGTTACCACTCTAGGTAAAGTATATTGAGAAGACTCACCTCGGATGATGAACAACTCCTATAGATGCTGCTGCTGTACCGGCCTCTAACACTAGACCAAATCCACAATTACCCAATTAATATCTAAGTCGAAATGCTCACTCTTTAGGTCTAAAGGTAGTCCACTAACTAGCCCATCAATAAACTAAAACTCATTGGGCCCACCAAGGCCCAATAATGAATGGGCTCTCCCGAGGCCCAACTCTCAAGTCCAAGTGACAAGCCCAATACAAGGGCCGAAGGCATATATATAATATTTGTCTGCTCAAAATCTCTAGCACAGAAGCCCAAAGATCCAGGCCCAACCCTTAAGGCCCATTATAAGATTTAGCCCAAAAAGCCCATTACGAGGTTACGTGGGGTGTACCTCCCTTGGTACGCTCAACGTACACAAGCATGGACGAAATCTGATCGGGGGCACCAACCCAGTACGCGGGGCTTACTAGGATTACGCTCGGCGTACATCAAGTATGGTTTTTCTCACTTTCTTGGTCTTAACCCGTTAAGACCTTAGCTCATATCACAGATCTGGACTCCCTAGAGGCTCTTACTCCATAAACTCTGTGACTTTAAGCCTTAGCATGGCTGGTAAAGTCACAAACACCCAACACTCTCATTCTCTTATCTCAAAATGCTCATATCTCATGCATGGGTTGATTCAAACATCCAAGTCTCGATTTTTATGACTCTACACCACTTAAGATATTCAAAGGAGATTATAATAAACTCTGGAGCTCAATATCTCATAAAGTCTCCAACTTTGGGACTAAGACCCTAATATACACTAAAATGATGCACTAATCAAAAGTGTGAGAAAGCTTTGAGCTTTATACCTCAACATCAAGCATCCAACTCAGATAAGCTCAGATCCAAAGCCTGGAATCCCACTCCTTCTTCTTCAAGGCTCCTTCTTCTTCAAGGCTCCTTCTTCACTCCCAAGAAACACAAGATCACTCAATAGCTCACAAATGGACAACACAAGCTCAATGGACAAGTATTTACGATTTGAGAGGGTTGATTGTCTGAGGATGGTGGTGAGGAATGAGGCCATCTTATTCTTTATATAGGGACACCCCCTCGTTTAGGGTTTTCACTCTGTGCCTGGTATGCCTAGCGTACTAGGTGGCTCCACTTAAAAGTCACGCATATGTGTACGCTAAGTGTACACACACACGTACGCCCAGCGTATTCAGCTGCCATCTTTCTCAAATAAGGGACCTATCTTGACAAATCTTCAAACTTCCATAGTTTCCTCGATATAACTCCATTTCCAATGAAGCTCATATCCATAGAAAGGTGACGAGAAGCCCTACGCTTCTAGCAACTCGTCGCAGCCCCGAGGCTTCTTAATGCCCGGGTTGCAGCCCACGAACCCTAAATCACGGACGATCCGAAACAGGATGTTACAATTCTCCCCCAGTTGAATTAGATTTCTCCCTCGAAATCGCTCTATATCAACACATAGATTAAATCAAATAACCCGAGGATCACCATCGAAAGGGCCTCATATCATACAACAATCTCTTCCAAAGACACCCGAACCCAACATGAACTCCCGACCCCGAAGAAGGACAGACCCTCCTGGTGCTGCGGTACTCGATCTGTGTCTCCAGAACTTAAAAACTCTAGTGGTCTGTCCCCCTGCCAATTCTGATTCTCTAATCGATTCCGGTCGTAACTTAAAAGGAACAGAAAGGTCATATCCTACTAAGGACCCACCGCCTGAACAACTATCAGAACTCTTCTGAAGGAATGATCCTCAACATTGTTCATCATAAGCCCCAGTTCCTCTCAAATTTCCCTTCCAACACTGAGCACCAGGTCAACTCCCGACCCTATAGTTGAACCTCCAAAGGTTACCTGCTGCACACCCAAAAAAAAAGAAACGACTTACCAGCTTCCTTCTCATAATAACAATCTCGGCCCATCATGACACACAAGTCACGAAGTTCGCTTTACCCCAAGCGAATACTACAACCTCATTTGAAGTCGTCTCACCTCCGACCTCTGACGTCTACCACCTACTGGTTCCATGCGTCTCGCGGTTCTTCCCATACCAACGAAACTGACCCACTCCGGTCTAAGATATCAGATGGAGATCAATATCCCTCAAAATGAAACCCATCTACAAATCCAAAACCTCATCTCACCTACTCAATACATGAATTGTCCCAAACTCAACTCGAGAGTCTGATTCAACAGCAGAATTGGAACCACTCGTTTCCAATCTGATACTCAACCCACACCCGCGATTCGTGAATTCATGCACACACCATCTCTCAAATTCTTTCTGATTAATATAATCCCTCCTTAACCCGGGATATAACGATTCCCAACCATCACGGAGACCCCAGTCTCGCCCCTGGTCCAGCAAGCACGTTCCCGAAGACTCAAGTGGTAAGGCTACCCAAGCCTAAGAACTCCTCTGTGTCATAGTCTGACTAGTGAATACTACAACTCCCCGCAGAACAGTATTCTCTCTTATCGACTATTGAGTGCTACGGTTCCCCCCGTAGTCTTAAGACGCTCCTTTATAGACTCATGAATGCTACGGATCCCCGCAGACTTAGGACACCCTCTCACTGACTCGTGAATACTACGGCTCCCCGTAGTATCACAACACTCTCCTGCTATCCAGTGAATACTACGACTCCCCGCAGTACCACGACACTCTCTCGCTAACTAGTGAATACTACGGCTCCCCTCAGTACCACGACACTCTCTCGCTGACTAGTGAGTACTACGGCTCCCCGTAGTATCACAGCACTCTCCTGCTATCCAGTAAATACTATGGCTCCCGGCAGTATCACGACACTCTCTCCCTCACTGACTCACCATGGGCTCACTCCATGGTTTTTCCTGTAATCCCAAGTGATTACTCCCACTCGGATCCACTTGCTCTCTCATCACCCCATAATCTCATCATCAAGTCATCACTACACTGAGTTCACCAACTCATGCTCCGCAGCTCAACATAGATAGGTGCTTACACCCACCGAACTTATGCACCACCACTCCTAATGTAAGTTCTCGTAGGCAAGGCACTTTTCTCAGCACATATACAACCTTAGACAGTCCCACTCTGGCGACTATTAACTGATGGGTTCCCACTGGAAAAAAGTCACTCGGTACTCCACTCGCCATCTCACAACTCGAGTCTCAACATGACCAAAAATTAGGACATCATACTCGGGTACCTCGGTACACCATCACAACATATCACGATGTCTTGCCTCAACCACTGATCTTCCACTCACGCAACTCGAAACCTTGAAACACTCTCATCTCATAATTGAAAAACAGAGGAATCGTCAATGACTGAAAACACGTTGACGAAAATCCAAAGCTCCATCCTCTACTGATCACCACCCATACGAAACTACTCATACCGACTCGGAAATTGGTTGACAAATTAATTGCTTCCCCTCTTGGAGTATAGATCACAATCCATACCAATACCCGCAAATCTCAACTATTGCACCCTGAACTCAGCGACCCAACCGCCTCGAACTCAACATTTGCAAACCCGAAAAATCCCTGGCCACAATAAATTCTCTGACCAACGGCCACCTGCCGTGGATTCATTCATCCTTTCTTGAGCACATACACATACATTATCTCGCCTTGCACCTCACTTCATCCACCAATAACCCAGGTCTCATGTTTCCGCACCGCAGATCTCCATTACCAGTTCTCTAACCGCACTTGAACGGATCGCTGATCCTCTCAATAGAATACCCAGCTCTCCCCCACCCAGGGTTCGAACCATCACCAATTGGCATACCGACAATCTACTCCGTAGACTGTTTCACCCGGTACATCACACTTGACTCTTGGAAAGTACCTTGAAATCACTCAATGATCTTCCCGATGGAAACCAAGCAACTCAAAATATCGCGTAAGTCAGACAAAAAATCTCAGAATCCTCCCAATATGATGCCTCTAGTCATTTCGAAGCCTCAGACCGACACACCGTCGGATACCCCAACTGTTCCAAATTAGTCCTGACTCTCAATATGGAAATAATACACTATCACACACCTCGTCTCCGATTCCTCGACCAACCTCCCATCGCGGGAATCATCAAAAAGCAAGGGGCCTCACTCTCACAGTCGACACACAAGATAGACAACGAGGGTCACCACCGCGATATACTCCTCTTAATCACCTGGAACTGCTGCCAAAAGTATGCCTCCCTCAATAAGGCACCTCCTTGTTCTCTTCCATCTTAGTCCCACTAATGACTCTCTCATGGTATAAGAAATACCTCGCAGCAAACATACTGCCCAAATACTCTGGTGAAAAGGTTGCAACCCTATGCTACCCCATGGGGTTTACCTCCAAACTCTGAAACCGGAAGCTCGTTATCTATTTTGCTTCTCCAAGGAAACTGGAACAATGCAACTCTTGTCACAGAAGGTGACGTCTCATCTATCGGTCGATTGCTAAACTCAAAACGTGATCTTCCAATAAGCATCATCTCTACTCATCCCTGAGTCTTGCGGCTCGAACTGGCACCTCACCAATAAAATCTCTCGGAAACTAACTCGATTTCCATCTCAAGGTATGCTCCATTGAAAATCGTTCGACATGGCCCTCTGGCCCCACACTTTATCATATATGCTCTCAGTCTAATCAATCACAATGGGATAACTGGTAAACTCTGAAGCACTAACCGCCACGAATCATAGTACTCGAGCCATGTTATCACCTCTCAATCTGCTACTTAGAACTTCTGGAATTCTCCCTGTTTCGAGTACGAGTCCTTTGCTTTTAGTAGTACGGGCCCATACTACCTGCCACATCTACCCATACCTTCCACACGGATCGTCCATGATTTCCTAAGTAGCTGCTCAACCTTCTCGATCACCAATCCCGATATACCTGGCCGCTATCCAGCGAACACTGTCCTGTATCAGTGTACTATTCAGACTAAAGCCACTCCCTAGGCTCTTCCTAGGTTCTCACACTTCTCTGCCATCAGCTGCTGAAGAACTCCTTATGACGCCAGCCACCTACCTCATGAATATCGTCATATTCACTTAGTAGCTGACTCCCATCATGAAGAGTTCCACAAAGCACAAAGCAAACAGCATTCGGGTATCGAATAATCTCCACCAACACGTAAAACCACTCTAGGTTACAAATCTACTTACTCTACTCACACTCAGAAGGTATCACCGAACTCAAGCAACCCTACCACTCGTGGGTATCTAACTACTCCCTCAGTAGACTCCTCCAATGCTCATCTAGGTATCTCTCCTAGATTACTCCTCTACTCAAAGCTCTCTCTAAAAGATTCCTGCTCGATACTCTTACTCCACACATACTCAAAGCACATCACAGATAGCAACAATTCCTAGGCTAAGGCATCACAAATCAGGCAACTCTAGCCCTAAAATATGAAATACCTAGCCTATCTTCTAGCATGCATCACTAATATCTCAATAATAACTCACAACACAAATAAGTAAGGGTATTTTGGGGAATCGCCGTTCGGGCTCTGGCTGATTGTACACACTGCTCCTTCTCGTTTTTCTCTTAGAAACTCTTGCTCATTTTAGAAAAATCATTTCTTTTGAAAATTTTTCACAAATCCTCAGTTTGAGTCCAGACATACCCGAAGGTGCATCCGAATCCCTCAAACCAAGGCTCTGATACCAACTTTATAACACCGTGAATTCTCAAGCAAAATTTTCAATTTAAAATCACATAACTCTCATAACACATTTCGCAAAAATCCCATTTATTTAATTTACAAAACTCAACTCCATAATTGTTTAATTAAGAATCCAGGATCCTCAAAACATAACTCTTTCTCTGGTGTGTACAATCAAGCCGACGCCTTCCCGCGATCCTGAGAAGAACCTGAAACACATATCACATAACACGGTAAGCACGAAGCTTAGTGAGTTCCGCAAAACACCACACATATCCCATTAGCCTCTCATGACTATATTAAGATAAGACCCTCCGGTCAATGTGTCTCAGTGGGACCCTCCGGTCCCACAACTCGGGTGGACCCTCTGGTCCTAACTCAGTAAGCTCAGAATACTACACAACATAAATCACAAAGACAAAACGCAGGATATCAAAATACTCAATATAAGCATATAAGACCCTCTCGTCACACAAAGGTTACCACTCTAGGTAAAGTATATTGAGAAGACTCACCTCGGATGATGAACAACTCCTATAGATGCTGCTGTTGCACCGACCTCTAACACTGGACAAAATACACAATTACCAAATTAAGATCTAAGTCCAAATCCTCACTCTTTAGGTATAAAGGTAGTCCACTAACTAGCCCATCAATAACCTAAAACTCATTGGGCTCACCAAGGCCCAATAATGAATGGTCTCTCCCGAGGCCCAACTCTTAAGTCTAAGTGACAAGCCCAAAACAAGGGCCCAAGGCATATATATAATATTTCTCTGCTCAAAAACTCTAGCACACAAGCCCAAAGATCCAAGACGCCCCCTTAAGGCGCATTATAAGATTTAGCCCAAAAATCCCACTGCAAGGTTACATGGAGTGTACCTCCCTTAGTACGCTCAGCGTACACAAGCATGCACGAAATCTGATCGGGGGCACCAACCCAGTACGCGGGGCGTACCGCTCAGCGTACGTCCAATATGGCTTTTCTCACTTTCTTGGTCTTAACCCGTTTAGACCTTAGCTCATATCACAGATCTGGACTCCCTAGAGGCTCTTACTCCATAAACTCTATGACTTTAAGCCTTAGCATGGCTGGTAAAGTCATAAACACCCAAAACTCTCATTCTCTTATCTCAAAATGCTCATATCTTATGCATGGGTTGATTTAAAACGTCCAAGTCTCGATTTTTATGACTCTACACCACTTAAGATACTCAAAGGAGCTGATAATAAACTCTGGAGCTCAATATGTTATAAAGTCTCCAACTTTGGGACTAAAACCCTAAAATACACTAAAATGATGCACAAATCAAAAGAGTGAGAAAGCTTTGAGCTTTATACCTCAACACAAAGCTGCCAACTCAGATAAGCTCAGAACCAAAGCCTGGAATCCCACTCCTTCTTCTTCAAGGCTCCTTCTTCACTCCCAAGAAACACAAGATGACTCAATAGCTCACAAATGGATGACACAAGCTCAATTGACGAGTATTTAGGGTTTGAGAGGGTTGATTGTCTGAGGATGGTGGCTAGGAATGAGGCCATCTTATTCTTTATATAGGGACACCCCCTCGTTTAGGGTTTTCACTCTAAGCCTAGTACGCCCAGCGTACCGTCTGGTACGCCCAACGTACTAGGTGGCTCCACTTAAAAGTCACGCACATGAGTACGCTAAGCGTACACACATGTACGCCCAACGTACTCTGCTGCCACCTTTCTCAAATAAGGGACCTATCTAGACAAAACTTCAAAATTCCATAGTTTCCTCGATATAACTCTGTTTCCAATGAACCTCATATCCACGGAAAGGTGACGAGAATCCCTACGCTTCTAGCAACTCGTCGTAGCTCCGTGGCTTCCTCATGCCCGGGTTGCAGCCCATGAACCCTAAATCACGGACGATCCCAAACTGGATGTTACACAAAAAGGGTTAAATCCCTTGCTATCTCAAGAAAAATACCAGTGAATGTTGTTACTAAGGGAGCTGGTCCCTCAAAGAAGAGAAAGGCTAAGACCACAGAGCCTACTCCTAAAGCTCAACCTTCTCCTTCCTACGCTCATGACCTACCTGTTAATGTCATTAATTAAAACCAAGACGAGTCTTCGGAATCCATAGACATTTTTCGAAGGAAAAAGTTGAAGCTTACCCCTAGGCACAACCAAATGGAAACCAAGGCAAATGTTAGAGTCTCTCAAAAGACTCCCGTAGCCATTCGAGTCACTACAGACTCACCTGAAAGAGCCCTAAATCACAACTCTAATACAATGAGTGTATCAGTTTCATCTCTAATTGGAGACAGACCCCCATCCGAGCTGAAGTGGATCTAGATGTTAATACTTTCCCTAAGATCTCCAAGGCTTCACGTCTGCACATTTTTTTTACCGAGGAGTTGCACTCCATTTTTCTTCATGTTACACATACAGATCAAACACCTATTGTACCGCATGGCCCTTTTTAAGTGGCCCTAGCTGGAATACAGTCAAGGCCAAGATTGATTTTAGATCAAGGAGACCAAGGAAGCTCTAGAAATCCTATACTGCCTTCATTACACTCAGGCGGTTTAGGCATGGTGAGCACAAAGGTGCAAGGATCCATGAACCTGAGGGACACCTCGGCGTATAAAGGATTTGACGGTTATGCATCCGACGACTCTTGGTCTTGATATCGTCCAAAAACAAAGTCTGGGCAAAGGAAGTTTGAAGCCTTTAAAAGGGCTCTACAGGCAAGAAAAACTCAACAGGTGAAACAACAACAACAAATGGAGGAATGTCTTCTCCTTGTGGCGAAATATTAGGTTACCATGATAAACAATGCCAAGACAGTGCATGACATCCTTAAAGTTCAACAATGGATGTCAGACTTGGTAAACACTGTCCAAAAGATTCAAGAGATAGAAAATGTTATTGGTCCCTCCAAGCCTCCCACAATCAATGTAGCTCATGATTCCAATGATGATGGTACAACTATAGAGATCAGCTCTGCACCAATGTTTAGTCTCAATGATGTTAAACAACTTCGTACTTCAGAAGACTTCATTATGGTTGTCGATGACGAAGAATCAAGTGGTTCTCAACATTCCACTTCAAAGCCCAAGCAAAAGAAGAAGAAGAAATTAGTCGTATCCAAAACAGAATTCCTCAACCTTCAAGCCAAAGTCAATCAAATCTTAGCTGAAGTCTCTTCCAAAACCCCACAGAGCACTGAGACTCAAACTACACAATCAGCCATTGATCGTGTTGAGATCTTAGAAATAAGAGAAAGAATGACTGCATAGAGGGTTCTTCTACAGATAGAAATGGGCATCAGGCAACTTGACAATCAATAGACATCTGATCACAAGGAATTTATGTCCAAGGCCAAAGACCTCATCAAGGAAGTGAAAGAGCTAAAAATCGAACTCCAACAAACCCTTCTAACTCAAGCATGCAACTCAAAGCAGCTTATTGAAGAAACTTACACCGCATATGAATCAGGGCTTGTGGTACTACAAGAAACAATCAAGGAATTGAGAAGATCACCCACTGCCAAACATAGTGTTGATGAAATCCTCCGTCTCACAAAGAAGATTTATCAACATCTCCTAAATCTGGAGATCGCCAGCAACAAAGAAGTGTGTGCCCAGATGAAAATATAATTCGATGCCACGTTTCAGAAGATTGATGAGTTGAAACATTGGTTTGAGGAGCAGATGGAGCCTACTTCCTCAAAAGGTTGAAGTGATAGTGATCTGAATAGAGGGATAATAATTGAGACTTTCGTCAAAGTGCAAGACCCCTTCAGCTCAAAATTTTCAAACTCCTCCTCAAAACCAACCTCCAACCGTAGAGGTCAACAAAGAACCAACTCCCCGGTCATCTCCTGAAAATCCAACTCCTCAGGCTTCACCTCAATAATCAACTTCTCCTAACTCCAAAGACTTGGAAAATGAAATGAATTCAGATCACACTGATGACTCTCCTGCCACAGCTCAAAGGAAATGTGACTGGAGAGCTACTAAGTTTGTGAATGAGATCTAAAAAGAACAAGGGTTTGATACTACGTTTGACGAAAACCTGATCAACTCATGAGTAAACCCAACCCGTAGACTTCTTGATGCTGATTACATTCCTCATCTCACATATGCAGAACCACCATCAGATGGCTATTGAGATATTCCAATTTCTCCAAACTCCATGTATTTCCAATTCTTTCAGCCTCTTGATCTCAACATTCCTGATGACAGTACACTCCCCATAGAGTTTGAACGCTTGAACCTCTTCCATGCAAAGCACGGTGGAAAATTTGAGAACATCTGGTCCAACGATAAACCAAGCGGGGTGAAAAACTACAAAGTTAGAAAATTCATGAAATGCGAAATTTTCCAATACACTCTGACCCGGAGAGGAAGTGAGTACATTACAAGTCAATATGACTTTGTATACATGAATCCTGAAGAGATTGTCTTGATAGCTCGAGTGTTTCAGCTAATGGCAGACCCAAAGATGAAAATTGCCTTCGAAAGGGCCTGTGAATTCTTGAAGGCCTTGGTATGTGTTTTTGGAAAAAACGATGCTAAAATACATCTTGTCCTTGCCAACTAGTTCGATTTTCCTCCTTTCGAGCAGGTGTCACCATCACTAAAGGATTCCAAGAAATAACCCTTGGTGCTACAAGCTACCATGAGCTAGGGATTGTGTGTAAAACGACTCAAGATATTTCAAAGTTCTTCCTTCCAGTAACCGCAATCCACCGTCTAACAAAGAAGCAACTAGATGTCACCCTGGCCTCGGTGCACAGATCAAAGCACACAACTGAAGAGGTCAAGTTCGAGATTACAAGAAGGATCCTGTGGCTTTTCAAAGTTAGAACATTTTGGTGAATCATCATCAAGTTCCTTAAAATGAATAAATGAATAAAATAGCTGAGATGTCACTTTGGGGGAAATTGTTGAAACAAAAGTGACCCTCTTCAGCTAAAAGGAACTGAAGACTTTTTCTTTGATGATACCGTATAGAAGATCCAACCGGAGACTACTTTTGTCTTTTGTGACGCACAAAGTTGAAGATGAACCGCAAAGTTGAACTATGCATGAAGATTGTTTAAGTTACTTTTACTGACATTGCTTGTATTCTGTGTGATATCCGGTGTACCATTCATGGTCACCGTAGTTAGTCACTTTATGATTATTTTATTCTTCGATGTAACTTTTAGGACTCTATAAATAGAGAATCCCACTTTATGTATTCTTTACTAATTTACCAACTACCAATTCATCACTAAAAGTTTATCAATATCAGATTGTTCATCTCTATATCTTAAGTTAACTTAACTGATATTTAAACTGAGTCCCTGTTCACTTGTGTTGTTCATCTTATAATAACTTGTGTTTTCATGGAAAACTTGTTACGATTCAACCTTGTGTCTGCTTGTTTACTGCTTATTGATATAAACCTGCTCCTATTTATTTCCCTTATATTTCCGCTGTCTAACCATTATTATTGTTGAGCTAACAAGATCCACTTCGATTAACTTTAATGCCACAAATTATTATCTATTTACTAATGTTTGTTTAAGTTTTTCTCTCAACAGGTAATTATGAAGTTAACTTTAGCAAAAAGGAAGGAAGGGTGATTGATTCAAAATGATGTTGTTCTTTCAACGAATTGTCATAATTACATATTCATCTTAGATATATTCTCTGGTGATAATTTTCTCAGGCGTTTCTTCTTCTCTCATTTACATTGTCACTTAAATTGGTTGTGGCACACAAGATTATCTCATCTTAACTTTAAATCTATGTCTAAGGTCTTAAATGATCATCTTGTAAGAGGGATGCCGAAGATGAGATTTGTAAGGGATAAATTGTGACCAACGGATGAGAAAGGAAAGAAAACTAAGTCTTCCTTCAAGCCTAAGCAGTGTTCATCTATCTCTGATGCACTCCATCTTCTGCGTACATACTTGTTTGTCCATATTCCTGTTGCATCTCGAGCTAGAAAAAGATACTTACTGGTTATTGTTGATGAATTCTCTAGGGTCACTTGGGTAATGTTTCTATGCAACAAGAATGATGAAGCTGATGAGATTATATCTTTGATAAAACAATGTGAAGTATTATATGATCTTAAAGTTAAACAACTTCGAATTGATCATGGTACTGAGTTTCACAATCACACTCTATAAAGTTTTTGTGAAGGAAAGGGAATTGCTTAAAACTTTTCTGCTGTTCTCAATCCTAAGCAAAATGGTGTGGTGGAAAGAAGAAATTATACACTCACTAAAACTGGTATAACTATGGTTATTGAAGTTGGTCCTTCTTTTTCTTTCTAGGCTGAAACTATCAACACTACATGCTATACTCAAAATCGATCAATCATTGTTAAGCATCATGGAAAAACCTCTAACGAATTGTTAAAAGGTGGAAGGAATGACATTTCATATGTTTATATTTTTGGTTGTGTTTGTTTTATTTTGAATAAGATGGAGTAGCTCACATAGTTTCAAGCCAAAGCTGATGATGGATTTTCTTGGGTTACACATCAATTTCTAAGGCTTTCAGAGTGTTTAATTTAAAAAAATTGGTGAAGAATGAATTCATGTGAATTTTGATGAAGACTCCTATACTAAAGATCTGATTGATCATTCAGGGTGAATTTCGGACGAGCTTATCGAATTCCCTGAGTCACATGAGTCTGATGTTTCATTCATTCCAACCATTCCTGCTCCTTAAAATGTTGATTATGAAGATCATTCCTCTATTTTTCCTAAATCTAAAGTATCTATTGATCTTGATGTAGATTCCTCTCTCCTTAAAACTTAAGAAATCTCTTCCTCGTCCGATTTATCCAACATTCAATGTATTCGTGATCATCCAATTTTGCAAGTCACTGGAGATGTCATTGTTGGAGTTCGCACTCGTTGTCAAATATCATTGAACTTCTGCATGTTCATGAATTTTGTGTTGTTGATTGAGCGAAAGGAAGTTGATGATGCATTGAATGACGTGGATTGGAGTGGATCTATGCAAGATGCGATGCATGTGCTTGAAATGCACAATGTTTGGGCTTGGGTTCCTCGTCCTATGGATAAAAAAATATTGGTACTCGTTGGTCTTTAGAAAAAGAAATGAATGAAGATGGAATTATTACAAGAAACAAGGCAAGACTTGATGCACAAGTATTTACCTAACTGGAGGGCTTGGACTATGATGAAAATTTTAACCCTGTTGCAAGATTGGAAGATATTAGACTATTTCTCGCTTATGCTTCTTACAAGAAATTTAAAATGTTTCAGGTGGATGTGCAATCTTCATGGTGATTCGGAGTAAGAAGTTTTTCTCAAACAACCCCTAGCCTTGAAAGTGAAGAATTCCACGATCATGTGTACAGACTGAATAAGGTTGTCTATGGATTAAAGCAAGCTCCCACTGCATGGTATGATATACCAACTCCTTATCTTCTTCAAAATGACTACAAGTGGGGTGTTATCGACAACTCCCTGTTCATCAAGAAAGCAAAATTTGATCTCAGACTCGCTCAAGTATATGTTGATGACATCGTTGTCGGTTCTACTAATAAAAAATTGAGCAAAGATTGTGTTGTTATATGTAAAGCCCGTGTTTCTTGCTAGACATTAACAAAATTATATAATAGTTACGATCAACAATTGTAACCTATTTTGAAGTAATAAATAAGAATTATTTGAGAATTACATGATTTATGTGCAATTATCTACAATATATGTGTTTATAATGATATAATAAATTAGGAATAAAAACTCATCTAAAATAGAATAATAATTAGGAATCCTTGAAGAAAGTTGAAGTAGTCGTGACAAGGATTTTGAAGATCAAAGGAACACCTTAAATCCAATTTATAATGAAGAAGTTATGATTCGTTGAAGTTTCGCGATTAAACCGTAACGACTCTGCGTATCGTAAAAAATGAGATTTTGATAAAATACTTTTTAGCCTTAGTGATCTAAATGAAAGTCACAATATTTGTAAACCACAAGCGTGCATATAGAGAACATTGAAATTTGACTTAAGTAGAGGAAGTTATGATTTTTCGAAGTTTAAGCGTAGTAGTGCGGGCACAGAAATCGAATTTTAGATCGGTCGATTTTTAGTCGAAATGATCTAAACAAAAATGGAAAATATTGTTAATAGGAGTTTAAAGATAAAAAGACAGTCAAAAACGGAGTCCGTATGTAGAAGTTATGAATTTTACACGGTCATTAGCACTATAATCTTCTCAGACTGTTAAATTTAAGATCAGTAGAGAATTAGCCGACGGGGTCAAAAGGAAAATTGTAGTACTTGGAAATACCTACATGTGGATACAAAGAACGTCAAACACGGAACTTGAATGAGAAAGTTATGAATTTTTGAAGTTGAAGTTTCACCTCTATTTTCGCTTGCTGCCCATGCCACTATGTTGGGCGTAACACAAAAGTTCGTTGGCCGTACATTGAAATTTGTCTAGGTGTAATCACTACTAGCAACCTATAAATAAGTGGCGAAAATCCCTCACTTTTTTAACATCTTTCAAATCCAGTTGCTCCTAGACTTCTTTTTTCTTGAGTCTAAGTTCTTCTAGTCCTTAGGGGTGTTTAGCAAGACTCTGAGGCATCAAAGAGCCCAAAAAATAGAAGCTTTCGGGTCGGAGTTCTACCAGCGCAATTTCTAATGACATATTCATCTTAGATATATTCTCTGCTGATAATTTTCTCAAGCGTGTATTCTTCTGTTTTTTACAATGTCACTTAAATTGGTTATGGCACACGAGATTATCTCATAAACTTTAAATTTATATCTAAGATCTTAAATGATCAGCTTGTAAGAGGGCTACCAAAGATGAGATTTGTAAGGGACAAATTGTGCCCAACGTATGAAAAAGGAAAGCAAACTAAGTCTTCTTTTAAGCATAAGCAGTGTTCATTTATCTCTGCTCCGTTCCATCTTTTGCATATGGACTTCTTTGGCTATATTCTTGTTGAATCTCGAGCTGGAAAAAGATACTTAGTGCTTATTGTTGATGAATTCTCTAGGTTCACTTAGGTAATGTTTCTATGCAACAAGAATGATGAAGCTGATGAGATTATATCTTTGATAAAACAATGTAAAGTATTATATGATCTTAAACTTAAACAACTTCGAAGTGATCATGGTACTGAGTTTCACAATCACACTCTATAAGGTTTTTGTGAAGGAAAGGGAATTGCTCAGAACTTTTCTGTTGTTCTCAATCCTAAGTAAAATGGTGTGGTGGAAAGTAGAAATTATACACTCACTGAAGCTGGTATAACTATGGTTATTAAAGTTGGTCTTTCTTTTTCTTTCGAGGCTGAAACTATTAACAGTACATGCTATACTCAAAATGATCAATCATTGTTAAGCATCATGGAAAAACCTCTTATGAATTGTTAAAAGGTAGAAGGAATGATATTTCATATTTTCATATTTTTGGTTGTGTTTGTTTTATTTTGAATAAGAAGGACTAGCTTAAACAGTTTCAAGCCAAATCCGATGAAATATTTTCTTCGGTTACTCATCTATTTTTAAGGCTTTCAGAGTGTTTAATCTAAAAAAATTGTTGAAGAATTAATTCATGTGAATTTTGATGAAGACTCCTATACTAAAGATCTGGTTGATCATTCAGGGTGAATTTTGGACAAGCTTATCTCATTCCCTGAGTCACATGAGTCTGCTGTTTCATTCATTCCAACCATCCTTACTCCTTCAAATGTTGATTATGAAGATCATTCCTCTATTTGACCTGAATCTAAACTATCTGTTGATCTTGATGCAGATTCCTCTCTCCCTAAAACTGAAGAAACCTCCTCCTCGTCCGATTTATCCAACATTCAAGGTATTCGTGATCATCCAATTTCCCAAGTCATTGGAGATTTCACTGCTGGAGTTATGATTTTTCGATGTTTCAGCGTAGTAGTGCAGCCACAGAAATCGAATTTTAGATCGTTCAATTTTTAGCCGAAATGATCTAAATGAAAATTGAAGATCTTGTAAATAGGAGTTCAACGATAATAAGACAGTCGAAAATGGAGTCCGTATGTAGAAGTTATGAATTTTACACGGTCGTTGGCAGTATAATATTCTCAAACTGTTAAATTAAAGATCGATTGAGAATTAGCCGATGGGGTCAAAAGGAAAATTGCAGTAATCGGAAATACCTACGTGTGGATATAAAGAACGTCAAAAATAGAACTTGTATAAGAAAGTTATGAAATTTTGAAGTTGAGGTTTTACCTGCGTTTTTGCTTGCTGCCCAGGCCACTATGTCTGGCGTACACTGAAATTACTCTAGGTGTTATCGCTACTGGCAACCTATAAATAAGTAGCGAAAATCCGTAATTTGCTCACATCTTTCAAATCTGTATGCTCCTAGACTACTTTCACTTGAGTCCAAGTTCTTCTAGTCCTTAGGTGTGTTTAGGACGGCTCCGAGGCATCAAAGAGCCCGGAAAAAAGAAGCTTTCGTGTCGGAGTTCTACCAGCGTAATTTCCCGGTTTTCACTAAAACGTCTGTAAGTTAAGCTGCACTTACTATGCTTTAAGTGTAATTTATGTTTAATTTCATTCTCGTTATGATGAACCTATAAACAAGATTTATACCTGATTCCAAGTCGTTATATTGATTGATTTACTTACGGGGATGATGACATGGCTAGATTTAGTGAGGTGTTTAAAGTGGGATTTCCAAACAGTATACTCTGTATACCAAACGGACCCTACCTCCGATATGATCTTACCTTGTTGTCTCTTATCAGCTCTAGGTCAGTAGACTTTGAATTAATGATGAATCTAGACTAATAATTAGTCACAAGAAATAATAAACTAAGACTTAGTGATAATTTAACCTAGGTTACATCAAAGGAAAAACGAAGTGCTAAAGCGAAGCGCTGCCCACTTTTCGAGTCATCACTTTAACAAGTGAGTGCATGGTTACTTTCATCTTACCCATAGATATGAATATTTAAGATAATTACATTCTATATGTTCTTATTATATGTGTTCCTGATATCTATGCTAAATGAACGATTTATACATGTTTTACTTGATTCAAATTGTACGTGTATTTTAATACCAATAAATATATTGGGTAGAGATAGGTACATAAAAGATGATATAGATGATTAGAGATGAAAGATGAATTAGATGATGTGAGGCCTCTATTTTAAAGATGATCCATTCGTCTAGCGGAGTATAGATGATAACCACAGAGTATTCTAGACAGTTTAGTGGAACACTAGCAAGCTCGTAACCTGCAGGTGTTTTTCAACTAAGTGTTCACCAGGTGTACTCTATCCCCCCATGGTTGCCTTATTGACTTATATTGCTAAGGAATCCCCTAAGCATTATTGTCTATCTCGAAGATAATCCTTAGGATAGGTCCCTTGATTTAGATACTTTAGGAATGGAAAGTGAGGATAACAAGAATGGGTAATCAGGTTAAATGATTTGATGAAAATATATAATTAAAAGAATTTAATTATTGTGGGTTGAAAACCTTATGTGCTCACTAGGCTCTGAAGCCTGACCCAATCAGTTTATTATATTACAAGTAGTGGCACAAGGGCACAGGTGTGATGATCAAATGAGAAATTTATAGATTATAGGCTAGTAGAATAATAGATGTTTGTAAGGCCTGTACTATATCCGTTTATTCTTATGTACTGTATTGACGATGACTAACCAATGTTTTTAATATAATTAAAATACATTTCTTCAGAAATGCTTTGAATATATCTTTATCATATTATTTGGAACAAATTCCGCAATATTACTCTTTAAAAAGGATACTCTGATTTTAAATAAGCATAAATAAATTGGTCTTTTCTGGCTGTGAAATTGGAGATGTCAAATTATGTTAAGAAAGTTTGAGATGAGTATGATGGGTGAGCTATCCTTCTTCTAAGCTCTTCAAGTCAAGAAACTTTGAAAATGCATTTTCATCTGCCAAAGCAAAGATATTTTTGATATGCTGAAAAACTTCTCATTCACTAATTGCAAGCCTGCAAAGACTCCTATGGCTTCCTCTCTGAAGATCTCAACTGATTTATTTGGAACTGATGTGAATCCAAATTTGTATAGATGAATGATTATATCTCTACTATATCTCATTGCTAGGTATTTTGATATTATGTTTTCAACCAACATGTGCTCTCGTTTTCAAGAAAATCCTAAAGAGTCACATCTTCTCGTTTTTAAGCACATTTTCAGATACCTAAAGCATACACCCATTCTTGGTATTTGGTATCCTCACGACCGTGAATTTAATTTGGTTGGAATATACTGATTTTGATTATGTAAGTTGTTCTTTAGACAAAAAGATTACTTCTAGTGGATTCCAACTTTGGGAAATAGACTGATAAGTTGGTCAAGCACGAATCAATGATAAATGGCTTGTTCAATCGCTAAAGCAAAGTATGTCGTTGCTGGACGATGTTATGCTCAAATTCTATGGATTCAAAACCAACTTCTAGACTATAGTTTTAAGCTTTCGAAGACTCACATCTTCTGTGACAACTCTAGTGCTATTATTATCACTCAAAATTTTGTTCGACACTCGGAGACAAAGAATGTTGAGATAACGCGTCATTTTATTATGAACAACATGTATAAAGGAAAGATTGAACTTATGTACATCCCAACTGAAAATCAACTCACTGATATCTTCATCATGCCCCTGGATGAACAAAAGATTGTGTTTTTCATTGGGTTAATTAGGCATGCTTTGCATGTCCTGAGGTTTTATTCCTTTTTGTTTTATGTCTTTGAGGGTCTACAAAGTTTATCACTAATTCTTTTTCAAGTACTTTATGTATATTTTCAAACTAAAAAAAGTAATTATTTTATTTTTCTTTTTACAAAAAACATAAAAATAAAGTCTTTCATTTATCTTTTCTATTACATCTATTTCTACCAAAGGAGTATACATTGATTGCTAATATCTTTTTGAGATTGAATCCTCATGTATTTTTCTTCTCAACTACATAGTTCAGGATTCTACCCTATTGATGACCAAACAGTGACTCTCCATCTTCAAAGCAGTCACTATAACTTTTAGTTTGAAGGTGATATTTGAGGAGATCGACATTGAGCATCTTACTCTGCACACAAGATAAGAAATAACTAGTGCCAAGATGGAATTTTAGGATGCTCTCCTCGACTCTTCAGAACCTTTCATCTTTTGTTGAGGGACATGTAGAGATAAAGTGAGTGGCACGACTAATATTCGTAAAAGTTTTCTTCACCACCCCTGTCTTCCATTAGAGATTCAAGTTCTCATTATTAAGATAATGATTCATGTCTCTTGTCCCTTGGTTCATAATCTTTTCTCCCTTCAAGTATTTTCTTGTTGCCTTTCATAACTTGAAGGTTACATAGATTACGAACTATTAACTCGTTGGTTACAAATATTGATTTCTTCTAGTCGTCCCTTGATGATAGTGAACTTGAAGCTTTCAATCTATCAGAATAGTGGTTTCTTCAAAGAAAAGAGCTTTTCTGCTCTCATTTTTATGAAAAGAGATGTGATAATTTTCTGTGATGTGAGAAAAGATTTCTAATCAGTCTCTCTTTTATTGACAAGTTTTTGAGGGTAAGTGTTTCAAAAAGTGGAAATCCTTTAATGTGCATTCAGTTTAGGATACCAAAAATCTACGTGTTAATGATCTTACTAAAAAAGCTACAATTTTCTCTATTTGAATATTTCCTTTTAACTCTAATTATTTTTATTTTTAATATTTTATTTTGTTTTATACTAAGTCTAAAAGAATTGACGGAGAAATTTTTATTCTAGTATGAAACCATAT
This sequence comes from Lactuca virosa, assembly GCF_052849685.1. Lineage (NCBI taxonomy): Eukaryota > Viridiplantae > Streptophyta > Magnoliopsida > Asterales > Asteraceae > Lactuca > Lactuca virosa. The sequence goes on from NC_136428.1 coordinate 382,403,165, forward strand.
CATTGATTAAATTCATTGATAATATCATCTCATGATATGATATACCTAAAGATTTGACGGTGAACCTTACTGCTCAAGAACAAAACGTTGACTATCCAATGTTCCTAGTAGCATGCTACAGCATGTGACAAAATCTCTCTAAGCATCCCATCAGTGAGACTAACTGTTGAGTTGAAAATAAGTCATCCACTAGCATTTTCAAAACTTTTAGGGTGAGTCTGTCCCTAGAAACATGTTGTTGTGTGTGTCAGGTCAAGTGTTCTGCTAATTCATTGTGCACTACCATATGGCTTGCCTTGATAGCAATGTCAACAATACAAGAATTAGTTATCCAATCCTTTAAATACAAAGGGTAACTTATGTCCTTGACCTCATATGTTGAGGAATGACATTACTCATATGTACCAAAACTGAATTGATGATGGATCCTATGCTCCAAGATAACTAGGATTCGTTGGTGTTAATGATTGGATGTTAAACTTATAGTTAACTATCCATCTTTCCCCCATGTTAATGATCTTTCTATGACCTTGATGGAGAGTGAAACATCCTAACTTCAGATAACTAGGATTCTTTATATTAAAACATACAATATGTGAAGATCAAACCACCTCATGTATTACATCATATAGCGAGCGAGGCATTTAAACATATCACCTTATTCAGCTATGCAAGATATGCTCTCACTGATTATGTTTCACATCATACAACGTTTTCTCAGAAACGTTTGTCTAACAGTAACTTTTGGATGAGAAAGGAATAGTCTATTTTGGGGATTCGATAATTATTGTGAGGGTGCTCAAAAAGCTCATAATTCTCCATCTACTCCCATTGTGCTCAATTCTACCAATGTTGCATTCTATTATACTATCCTTCCCAAACAAAGAAATATATGGTTAGAAGCTTTTGTTGAGTTCTTGAAAATTCATGCATTGAGGTATGCTCTTGATGCTACTACTGATTCATTCTTCCCAAAACACACCTACGAGTTCTACTACACATGCACATATGATGAACAATCAAAATCCATTCAAGGAACTACTGGAAACGGTAATCATGCCATTCATCTTAGTGTACCAATTATCAGATATACCCCTCCTCTTTCCAACTTGGTTCAGTACTCAAATTTTCCTTCTGACGAGCAACCCAAGCAGGTTATAGGAAATTTAGGGTATGATCTATAAAACAAGGTAAACGTATCGGTTTGATTCTCCGATAATGTCTACCTGCTGGATGGGAATATATCACATGTGTTATCAAAAAGTTCCTAGGGCACAAAACTAGAACTTTTGACCAGTTAAATTTGTTCGAGATACGAATTCTGTATCCCATGGTGAAGAACGAAAATCTAGATTTTGCACCGATGATTTTTGATCAACTTGTGAGCTCCATTTCTAGGAATAAAATGTCATCCTGCATTCCTTACCCTTGCTGGTTCTCACTTGTTCTTGAGCATATAAATTATGGATATAATGGTAATGCTGATGATTCCATTTCGAAATCTACTACCTCCACCAAGCTGATTAATGCAACTCTAATTCCCACTGATCCTCCAATTACACGCATGATGGCAGTGTTTAATGCATCCATATCTTGTTGATGAACTTCCCTATTCTCCATTGGGTATTTAGGACACTGTATATCAATATGAAGAAGATGATTCTGAAGTTGTTTCTTTATTAGAAAAAGAAGAAAATTTTGATCATGAAGATGATATGGATGTTGACTCAGATGCTTAAGTCTCAGATAGTAAATACTTATCATGACCTTCATCTCAATCCCCTTCCATCACTATCAGACAGCCCATGCTAAGATGTCCTGCTACTATTGATGCTGCTCACTCTCCATCATGACTTAATTAGCATATTCATTTTCAATCATAATCCTCCTCACTTTAAGTTATGCCTTTGAAACCTATCCTTTATGATCGTGCATTTGGTTTTGAAAGAACTTCTCATTCCCATGGTCTAATTCATGGTGAATCCCAGTGTGTCACAAATCTCAACCTAATGTTCAAGCTGAGGGGGAGTATCAACCAGAACAACTTGAGCAACCTAATCTTCAACAATAGATTCTTACATCCTTGAAGACACTGATTGGGCTATCCGATATATTTTCTCAGCGACTGTGAAAATTTGAAGTTGATATTGCTGGTATCAAGGATGGTATTGTTGCTATTCTGTGAGATATGATTCCATCTGAATGTAGTTGTGATCCTTCTCCTCCACCATAAAATTCACCTCCGACTCATAACCCTCTTCCAAGCAATACTCCACATTCGACAACTCCTTCTACCTCTGCTACCCCACCATCACCTATTCCTGCCACTCGTGAGTCACCTGATAATGTCAAAAAGGGGGAGAGTTCTAAACAACAAGATGTTCATGAGTCTACTGATGATGGTGAAAATATTTTTGAGACTCCAACTACTCCTAATCTTGATGAAAAATGACTTTTAGATCTTGATTTTTTGGGAGATTCAGTGCATGCTCATGCCATGCCTATTCTGTTTTCTACTATCTTCCCAACTGATTTTCATGCTGAGTGGGAGTCTCAACCTCTGGGGAAGCAACACATAAACAAAAACATAGAGTCTGATGATGATCAACCTATGTCATGAAAAAGATAGTCTTCTGCTTCTGTTTCCTCAAGTTTCTCTACTCCCAAACAAAGGAAACTCATTAAGTTCTCTAATGTTATTGCTGAATGAGGTCTATCTATTGAAGTGGCTAGAAATTTTGCCTCTAAGCACAACATTACCACTCAAAATTGTATCAATTTTGAGTATGATGCTACAAATGTTGTTCCAGATGTTGCTTATACTGAGGGAAGTATGATAGAGCATAGGGAAGCTCTTAAAAAGTTTAATGCAGAGAATAACAAGAAAAAGAGGGTTGATGAAATCCTCAAAAAGATTGATCTCTCTACTTACAATGTTGTTTTTTAAGAACGTTTGCTCCTGATCCAATCATGAAGGTAAGCTGCACAACAGCCAAAGGATAGAAAATTCTTACTGAGCACCTCTCTTTGTTAGAGTTTTTCTTTAATCGAATTTGGTTTTTTATTTCCTTTGTTCTTTGTTTGTCTTTTTTTGATATATCTTGTTACTTTTGATCCTTGAACTTATTAACATAATCTTCTAGATAATAATTGGGTTGTATTTTATTTGGTGTTGTGGGTGCATTTAAACCGCATAAGTTACAAAATAAGTGCTTATTGGTGTATGAACATGCAAATAAAATTGAAAGTTTACGAATTTTTATATATATTTCTATAGTGTTTTAACCCATAATATTTTGGCTCCTCTGAGTTTGATATATGATACGTTCAAAATAATATGGACAAGGTTTTTAAATATGGATGTTCCTTGAACATGCAATACAAATTTAACATCTACAGAAAAGGTGGTGTTGTTGGAGTAATTATTTTGTATGCACTGTTTGGAGGTCGGAGACTCAACATTTTTTGATTGAGAGAAATTGGGTTCGAAATCTAACCCATAATTAGATTCTATAATAAATAACAAAAGTTTTGGATAATAAATGAGGGATTTATGGTCTCCCTAATTCGGGTAATGAAATATGGCAGAATGCATGTTGTGAAAAAGTCTAGATAAATTGTTTTTGAACTATATTTTTACAAAAGTGTTTAGCTTCTTATTTTGATTACGAGTAACATGAATATTATGAACATTTCCATAGGTATAAATGGTTTTAATATCGTGAGAAACATGAATGCATCGAAGCATAAAATATTGGTTCTTAAGAACCCCTAGAAGTGGGTTTTCGTGTTCTTATCTTTGGAACCGATTTTCGAATTAATCAAGAACATGAAACCATGTTTAAAAAATGCAAATAAATCTATGATATGTTAGAAATGATTTTGGACATAAGAAAGCAAATTAAGAAGAAGAATAAATCTGGTTTTTGAACTTGGAAAGCACATGCAATCTTTCCTTTTGATCTAAGCACAGGTTTGATCCTAGATTTTCACCATTTTTGCATATGCAATGTCCCTTGGTGAAAATATACAAACCATAAGATACATGTCAAGATTATATCCATAAAAGAGGTTTATAGCAGAAAATGGCTGATTTTTGGATGAACTTGAGAGATTTTTTAAAAAGAGAAGTTTCTTGGAAGATGAGAGAGATGTTTGAGTGTATGAAATGTTCAAATGAGTAAAAAAAGATTGCTTTAAGGGTATATATATATATATATATATATATATATATATATATATATATATATATATATATATATAGAGAGAGAGAGAGAGAGAGAGAAAGAGAGCCAGATTTTTGGGTAGGAGAGAAGTAGAGAGAGGGCCATAGTGGTAAGGGAAATTCTATTTAAAAACCTTGTTTCAAATTTTATAAAAACAATGTTATATTTTATAAGATTTAAGGACTAGATTATGCTTTTTATAGAATCATTTTGTCTTTAGTTAAAAGTTCATAAAATTTGTGTATCTTACTGAATTAATTTATAAATTTTTTAACTTATGATTAAATCATATCATGAATTAATTAATTTTAATTTGTTAAATACATAAACTAGTTAAACACTTAATAAACTTTCATTAGGGAATTAAGATATTCAATTTACTGTTAAATTTTCTTGATTAAACTAAATATGATTTTGTAGAAAGTTGTGGATCTTGATTTTGGCAGTTTATAATTTAGTTGCAGCATACACATGTCCATGTGATTGTTACGTATGAGATAAGTTGCATCTAATTTTTACGAGGTACCTATCATGTTGAGACATAATCCTAAAATAAAATCTAAGGTGAACTTATGTATATACAAGAACCTCCTGATGTTCATGATGGGTAGTAACCTGAGTTTTGGCAAATGTAACAGTTTCTCCCGTTTTGAGGGATTTTCGTCCCAAAATTCAACTAGAAATACTCTTGATTCTACTATCATGAATAGATAAGGATACTTGTTTTCATCTAATCCTTCCATTCCAATGTAAACTTAGGATCACATTTCGAATTCCAGCGAACCTTCACAATTGGAATTTTGGTTCGTTTGAGTTGTTTAACCTCCCGATCGAGGATTGTTGTGGGTTCCCCCAGAAAGTTTACTTGATCACCAATTTGAACATCCTCCATGGGTATGATTTGGGAGTCATCAAATAAACACTTCTTGAGGTACGACACGTAAAATGTGTCGTGTGACACACTTAGTTCCTACGGTAATTTGTTTTTGTAAGGTACCCGACCAATTCTTTTGGTAATTTCGAAAGGTCCTACATAACGGGGACGCAATTTGCATCTTTCCCTAAAGTGACAAACTACTTTACATGGAAACACTTTCAAGAGTACTTTGTCTCCCACTTAAAACTCCAAAGGTTTCTTTGTTGGATTAGTGTCTAAGTCCATAAATATAATTGGTATGTACATGACCCGATTTGGCATGGTCCATTTGGGTTGCATGACATCGGAACAATTGGATAGACAAAATGAGAAAAAGGATACTTATGATTTATATTAATATATTATAAGTTCTAATATATTAATATGGAATCATATTATTTAATTAGTATTGATGAAGAATTAATTTAGAATTAAGTTAGTGATTAAAAGGAACTAATTAAATATGGACTCTTATATATATAGGATGGTCCAAGTTCATTTAGGTTGGGCTAAGCTTTCACGGATAGTCCACGGAGTGTTTAACCCATGGATCCTATGGAAATGAAAGGTCATGGGTATTAGGGTTTACATGAATGTAACCTTAATCCTCCACACTATATAAAGAGGTCTCTAGTTCATGAAATGGGCACTAGTGTGTATAGTACACAAGAGGGAAAAACCGATTTGGTGCAAGTATCCTTATTCTCTAGTTATTCTAAGGGTTCTTGGTGTTGTGTGAGTCCATTTGAGGTGCAAGACTTGAGGCACTAAGCTCTTAAAGATTCAAGAATTCAATCTCCATCAAAAGGTATGCCATTCTTCTTGATTCTTGTATTGAATATACTTCATATTATGCTAGTTAGGATGAAACCTTGGAATATAGAATATTTGCATGTATAATAGAGAAAACATAGATCCAAAGTTTATAGGGTTGCATGTACACCATAGGAGTGTTAGAATGCTCAAAACCCTTCAGTGGTATTAGAGCCTAGGCTTGTTTTCATTTATACTTGATGCAAATTGCTGAAAATCAAAGTTTGTATGCTGTCTGGACAGCTGACTCACCGAGTCCATTAAGGGACTCGACGAGTCCATGCCTAAATTCATCCAACTCGTCGAGTTGGTTCATGCACTCGACGAGTTGGACCCCCTGACAGCATATCTTCGAGTTTTAAGGCTTGAATTGGTCTAGAATCATTACCTTAAACTGTTTTGGACTTATAAAACCTGTTTTTGATGTGATAATGATTATGGTAAACCAATTTCAAGGTTGTTATCAAAATTTCAAGTTTTATGTGTGTTTATGTAATTCTTGAAATTGTCGATATGATTGTTCATACACTTATGAGTTTTGGTAGATCATAGGAATTATTTGCAAATTGGTTGTTAGTTAATTCTTGATCTAAATGTTTTTTAATGGAGTCCATAATTTGTCCTCAAGTTATGGATTACCAAAAGTCATTTCTTTTAAAGATCTATTAAAATTCATAGGTTACATAATTGAAGAGTCTTTTTGTCTTATGAACTCCATAACTTGTCCTCAACTTATGGATGTTCAAGAGTCTCTTCATTAAAGTTTTTAAAACCTTAATTAAACTCATAAGTTATGAAAAACCAAAAGTTTTTGAATAGTTCAAAACATGCCCTCAAATTTTGGAATTTGTAAAGTTTCCCCTCATGAATACTTTAATTCCAAGTTAAACCCTTAGAATTTTAAAAGTTAAAATTAAACCCTTATACTTTATAGTATTATAAGTTAATAAGATATATATGTATAAGAACAAAGTCAGTCTTACCGTTAGTAGGCCTCATTCACGAAGTCGGTCTATAAGGGGGGTATAAGGTTGCTGCCTATAAAATGGCAGCTTAATGGGTGTCCACTCTCACCCACCGCTTCCTTGACTGGTGGAGGGTCGTTAGCCGAATGGGTTTGACAGGACTCTAATTCTCCCTTCATTATAAGTATAATGATAAATATTAAGTAACTAAACATTTTATAAATTCCCAATCTTAGTTACTTTAGGAAAATATGAATTTGGTGCTAACCCATGAAATTACACTTTGCACCTTGCTTATGTCGTTAGTGGAGCGTGTGTGGTTAACCAGCACACTAACTTGGATTTAACAAGGTAGGCAAAGGGTAACTTAATGTTTATCATAGGATCGGTAGAGTACGTGTGGTTAACCGGCACATCGATGAAGTGATAAACAGTAAGGGTACCAAGTATATTTGCATGGTTATTCACACCTTGTTTGTGATCCTCGGCGTCCCAGTCACAAACTTGAGAGGGCACGATCGAGATTTAAACATGCCGTTGAAAAGTTCAATGAATCTCAAAAGATCTAGGAGTTTCAAACCAATTAAAACCTAATTTCTATTTCGTTTTTCATGGTGGAAATTGGTGAATCGTCATTCGCCTATCTTCAAATATTTTATAGCTTGGATTATGGCATCCCTCTTACAAGTTATAAAATATTGTGTTGGGTCATGGAAATCATACTTCAATTCCTCTTACAAGTTATAAAATATTTCCGTGGTTGGATCATGGAAATCATACTTCAATTCCTCCACCTCCTCCAATTATTCTCCCTAACCCACAAGTTCTTGAAAAGTTCAAGGTCACTCATGCCCTATTGGCAAGCAAAGTCTATGTGGGCTCACATCTTGGAGATGAAGTTACATATTAACAAGCCGGGAGAGTTAGGTGTCAAACTCTTGAGGAAGGTGGTTGTTGACTAGGTTATTCAATCACTTTCTATGTCACATAGTGAGTTCTTTAAGGACTACTATGTAACTGACTATGACATGACCCTTAATGATCTTACATATTTGCTTGATCCTGCTGAATCAGCAATGATGTGAAGCACTGGTAAAGCAAATTTGATTGGAAGATCAACTTCCCAAACTTCCATGGACATTGACAATAGTAACATTGGAAATCCAGAAAAGCTTTCTCTTCCCAATGGAAAGGGATCGGCCATAGTCAACTCGGTTGACCAAATGGTAAAGAGAAAGGCTAAGTGTGAGATAGTCCCGTGTACCATTCCCAAAGGGTCCATATGTTTCTATTGCCAAAGGAAGGGGTATTGGTTGCGAAGAGTGCCCTATTTACCTGAAATATCATGAGAATGGTAAAGTCAAATGTTTGACTCTACTTCGGGTAAAGTCCACTATCTGACTCTATTAAGTTCCTATTTGGAGATTCTTATACATGATGTGACTGGGTCACATGTTGATGTTTTAAGAATCAAAGAAAAGAGGAAGCTTAATGGAAGAATATGCTAATTCTGATCGCGAAGATGGACTTCGATCGCATGGTTCGGTGATCAGAATTTTTAGCTGTTGCTTAAGAGTTATGATATATTTCTTCGGAATAGATAACAAAAAGTTTTCATATGCATTTGCATTGTAAGGATAAGTTTTCCGCAAGTTTAAAAAAAAAAAAAAAGGTTTTAATTTTATTTATTTTAAATATCCTTACAATGGCATTTGTGAAAAATTGTTGTTTATATGATTCCATTGATAGCAATATTGGAAAATGGGTTTGATTGTTTCGTTTGTTGTAGTGTCATAATTTACCAAATAAGGAATGATTCACATCACCCAAGTTTCAATTGGACCGAAACTTGGAATCATGCAAGTTGTATTGTACGATGAATGAGAATTTTCCTCTTTGGAAAATTAAGAGTAATTCCTTGTTCACATGTATACGTGAGTCAAGTGAAGGACTAAGGGATCGAGTATACATTCTTGTGCACTGGTCAAGTCCACCACATAGATCGATAAGACTATTCGTCATGATTAACTAAAGTTTAGTAAATATGGTTATACTTACAAGTTTAAGTATAATTTTGAAACATTGGAAAAGTTTCAATGTATAGAAGAACGAATGAGAAGAATCAAATTAGGCTGAATGATAAAAGTTTCTCAAATCTGAAAAGTTGGGAGAGTACTTTAGTATCATGTTTTTGTGATCATCTTAATGATTAAGAAAGCATATCACAATTGGTCCTCTAAGGACATCTTAGTGTATTCCTATGGCTAAGAAGAGGAATCATGAATTGTTGAAGTGGTTAAATCAAGAAGATGAGTCATACTTCATTCCAAAACAATTCTTAGAGTCATACTCCAAGATTGTAACTTGAGTGACATATCTTAAATAAGGTTTAAAACACTTGTCAAATGTAAGAGTAAAATGGTTTCTACTCTTGTACATTTGAAATTGGTAAGTTGTGATGTTTTGGATAATACAAAGACCAACTAAGGCCAATTGTGTGAAGTGTTTGTCTTGATAAGAATCCGCACTATCTCTTGAATATTTGTTTTGTTGGGTTTTGAGCATTCTAACACTCATATGGTGTACATGCAACCCTATAAACCTTGCATCTATGTTTTCTCTATTATACATGCAAATATTAAATATTTCAAGGTTTCATCCTAACTAGCATATTATGAAGCACCTATACTACAAAGTTCTAGTTAGATGACATACCTTTTGATGTAGCTTGATGTCTTCAAGCTATAAGAGCTTAGCCCCAATAGTGTGGAAGCCTCAAATGGAATCACAAATCACCAAAACACCTTGGAAGAACTTGAGAGAATATGTATGCACACTAAAATCGACCCAGTCTTATTTTCACACACTTGTGTCAATTTTGTGAGCCAAGGACCCCTTTATATATTATGGAGGATTAGGGTTACATCCATGTAAACCCTAATACCCATGACCTTTCATTTACATAGGATCCATGGGTTAAAAGCTCCATGGACCATCCATGAAAGCTTAGCCCAACCTAAATGAACTTGGCCCATTCCATATATATAAGAGTCCATATTTAATTAGTTCTTTTTGATCACTTAATTAATTCTAAATTAAATCTTGATCAATACTAATTAAATAATATGATTCCATATTAATATATTAGAACTTATAATATATTAATATAAATCATAAATATACTATTCTCAAAAGACTATCCATATAAATTGTGCCGGTGAAGTGCAACCCAAATGGACAATGCCGGGTCGGGTCAAGTACATACCAAATATAGTTATGGACTTAGACATTAATCCAACAGTCTCCCACTTGGATAAGTCTAAAACTATTATTGAGTATAACTTCAAAACCTAACTGGCAATCGTAGCTCTTAAAGCCGCTGTCGAACTCTGACCTTGTCAATGACTTGTCCATTAGATAAGGGATCATATATTCCTCCATTCTAGATATCATATGGACTGAGACATGGATTATAATCATTCTCTCTGTCCATTTGTTGTTTCCTGATTTTCGATTTATGATGACTGACTGATTGAACAAATCAAATCAGTCCTGGCTTGGCCAAGCACTCACTTGTGTCATTGCTAAATCATCGAGGGGCCCACAGATATCGCTTTTATCCCGAAGGTAAAAGGAATGGATAAACTTCGACTCATATGGCTTGTTCTACTACTTGTTGAATCATACACAAAGGCACGTTTTATAACATCGACTTACCAAATGCGTTTTCATGCAATCAATGTATAACCAACTCATAGTAACAACACATATCTCTAGGTTTGAAGAATATAAGATATTATCGTCTCATGATCACTCGTGATAAAATCCATGAAGTGATTCAAATGAGTGCGAGTTGAATCCAATACTCAGAACTTATGAGCACTCATGAGTGTTGTAGCACCACTTTGTCCACCAACTTGGACCTCTACAAACCAACCCATGACAGTCTTGATTCATATCTACTTCCAACATATGACCGACTGTGGATGGTTTGAATAACTTAATCATTCAGGAAGAGCGACTTAGTTATTCTGGAAGTCAAAACATGCAAAGTGAAACACAAGAATAAATGAATCAAATATGGTATCAAACCCTATGAATATAAATAAACACTTTTATTTATCACCATACTGATTACTCATTATTCATTGTTTCGGTTTTATCAACTTTATACTTGAATTAAAAACACTAGTTGTCCCATGCTCCAAGCATGTACACTATGTTTTTCTTAAACAATAGCTTTGCCATACACTAAGTATGCACTCTATGTTTGTCTATGATCCTTACTTTGTGAAATAAACCAATTGAACATAATTTCAATGATTCTAATTTCACACTCCCAAATCCTTATCGAAAAATGTGAGAATTTCAAATTCCTATCATTTATCGAAATCTGTTTAGATTTTAAACTTATATGCACTGACCCTCCTGTAATGAATATGTACAAAGTCACAAAGACTTGTCAACAGTCATTATAAGGTATTCCAATGGAGATCAACTCCATGGAAACTAAGTCTCATATTCAAAGTACATTGCTTTTGACATGCTTCTTGCATTAAGTTTTCTAATCTTACACAGATAACTTCCACCTAGGGAGACAACTCCATATTCTCATTTTGACTATCACTTCTGAATAAGAGATGCCTCTTTTCAGAATATGTTAATATGGTCCTTCCAAAATTAGCACTATACTTCCAACTGTCCCTGAGCAACCAATCTTTGGTAAACCTCAGATTGTCCTCGACAATTGCTTAATCATTTTAGTCATATCCAATTCTAGACCTTTTCCCTTCTTAATGCCTCTGGGCATTTGGAAAAATTTAGAAATGACAAATATTATAGCACATGCAATCGATCCTGTACCCCAAGCAAATGGTACACGATTCATGATGTCTCACAAAAAGACATGATTCTAGACCAGTCTTTTGCTACAATATTTTTATTTGCCATGTTTTCAAAATTTGACCATGAAGAGGGATATCGTAATCATAATCGAATTTTGAGAATGCAATATATAGAATTTCCTTAAGTTGAACCAATCCAACATGAAATTCATATATATATTCTTGACTAAAGATGATTAAGGTCTCAATCTAAGCCTTTAGAACTGAAATGAAGTATATCCTCTCCCTTAATTATAGCAAAAGAACTTTTTTAATCCCTGCAGCCTCACGAATTGAAACTTTTGTTTTCTATAATTAACACTGCTAACTTGCAACACTAATAATAATTATCACGCTCCCACTAACATGATGATTATTAGCATAACACTTATGCTCCCACTAGCTTTGACATGTACTCAGAAATCAGCTGGACTTCTAGAAATCAATACTTTATTGACTTTCTTACCAAAGTTCAAATTTCTGATACGAGATGCTTTGATAAAACTTTATCAAAATCATACACCTTTCCTTAGATAGCATGCATGTGTGTCTAAACAATTTCAGAACTATGAAAAGGGATGCCGTAATCATAGTCTCAATTGTTTAGACCTTTTGCCATCTGCTTCAAATCTACTTGGTGGAAGTGTTTCCTCACCATCATTTTCATGAATCGGAGAGAAACCTTATGACCCTTAGATTTTGTGGTGTATATTTTCTTATCCATGTGAATCGTGAAAACCATAGTCACAAGACAAGGATAATGACAAATCCAAACTCATATGGACCGAACTTATGCAATCTTAACTTCTTGCCACCTGGCAGTACATGGCCTGCCATTGCTTCCAAGTTGTTATGCAACCAATTGAGAACTTTCAGAACTCCTATGCAAAGCCAACTTTAACTGGAATGGGCACAGAATATGTCAACACGATAGGTTATAAACCTCAAGTCGTGTGCTAGTGAAGAACCTCAGGTTTTATTCTTGATTAGTTCTTGAAATTCTTTTTAGGATCTTTAAGACTCCCACTATCCTCTTGACATATAATACTATCTTGCCAAATATTCAAGAGATAGTGCAGATTCTTTATCAAGACAAACACTTCACATAATTGGCCTTAGTTGGACTTTGTTTTATCCAAAACATCACAACTTACCAATTTGAAATGTACAAGAGTAGGACACTTTTACTCTTACATTTGACAAGTGTTTTAAACCTTTCTTTAGGATATGTCACTCAAGTTACAATCTTGGAGTATGACTCTAAGAATTGTTTTGGAACGAAGTATGACTCATCTTCCTGATCTAACGATTTCAACAATTCATGACTCCTCTTCTTAGTCATAAGAATGCACTAAGATGACCTTTAGAGGACTAATTGTGATATGATTTCTAAATCATTAAGATGATCACAAACATGATACTAATGTACTCTCCCATCTTTTCAGATTTGAGAAACTTTTATCTTTCTACCTAATTTGATTATTCCCATTCGTTTTGCCATACATTGAGACTTTTCCAATGTTTCAGAATTATACTTAAACTTGTAAGTATAACCATATTTACTAAACTTTAGTAAATCAAATAGTCTTAACGAGCTTTGTGGTGGACATGACCAGTGCACAAGAATGTGTACTCGATTCCTTTAGTCCTTCACTTGACTCACACATCCATGTGAACAAGTAATTAGTCTTGATTTTCCAATGCTTGAAAGTTCTCATTCATCATACTATTCAACTTGCATGATTCCAAGTTTCGATCCAATTGAAACTTGAGTGATGAGGAACTTTCCTGATTTGGTAAATTTAGACACTACCACAAATGAAAGAATCAAATCCATTTTCCAATATTGTTGTCAGTGGAATCATATAAGCAACAATTTTCCACAAATGCCATTGTAAGGATACTTCAAATAAATAAAATTAAACAATTTTCTTTTATTTTAAAACTTTGCGGAAAAACTTATCCTTACAATCCACATGGAAAATTATTGTTATCTATTCCTTAGCAATATATCATAACTTCTTAAGCAACTGCTCAAAATTCTGACGCGATCGAAATCCACCTTCGCGATCAGAATCAGCATATACTTCCTTTAAGATTTCTCTCTATTCTTTGATGATTAAAACATCAACATGTGACCCAGTCACATCATGTAATGAGGATCTCAGAATAGAACTTAACAGAGTTAGATAATGGGCTCTACCTGATGTAGAGTCAAACTTATTGACTTTAACATCCTTAGGTAAATTTGGCAGCTTTGCAATCAACACCCCTTCCTTTGGCAAAATAAACATATGGACCCTTTGGTAATGGGACTATCTCAGACTTAGCCTTTCTCTTTACCATTTGGTCAACTGGGTTGACTATGGCCAATCCCTTTCCATTGGGAAGAGAATGCTTTTTCTGGATTTCCAGTGTCACCATTGTCACTGTCCATAAAGTTTTTGGGAAGTTGATCTTCTAATCAAATTTGCTTCACTATCGTTCCAAATCATTGCTGATTCAGCAGCACCAAGCAAATAGATATGATCATTAAGGTTCATGTCATAGTCTGTATCATAGTAGTCCCAAAGGAACTCACTATGTGACTTAGAAAGTGATTGAACATCCAACTTTCTCAAGACTTTGAAACCCAACTCTCCCGGCTTGTCAATATGTGACTTCATCTCTAAGATGTGATCACACATAGACCTTGCTTGCCATTAGGGCTTGAGTGACCTTGAACTTGTGGGTTAGGGAGAATAATTGGAGGAGGTGGAGGAAGTAAAGTTCCAAGAGATTTGGGAAGATCATAGATGTCTGAACTCGACATCTTTTGGGAGATATTCAAGATAGTTGATCTAAAGTCCTTAATATAACACCCAATATGAAATATTATTGCTAGGATCCAACAACCTATTTATAACTAGAAGAGGGATGCCGTAATCCGAGTTATAAAATAGTTGAAGGTAGGTAAATGACGATTTACCAATTTCCACCATGAAAAACGAAATAATTTAATTAGGTTTTTTACTTTGATTTGAAACTCCTAGATCTTTTGAGATTCATTGAACTTTTCAATGGCATGTTTCAATCTCGAGTGTGCCCTTCAGGTTTTGTGACTGGGATGCCGAGGATCACAAAACAAGGTGTGAAGTAACCATGCAAATATACTTGGTACCCTTAATATTTACCCTCAATCGATGTGCCGGTTAACCACACGAGCTCCACCGATACTATGATAAATATTAAGTTACCCTTTGCCTACTTTGTTAAATCCAGGTTAGTGTGCCGGTTAACCACACACGCTCCACTAACGGTTTAAACAAAGTGCAAAGTATAATTTCATGGATTAGCACCTTATTCACATTTTCCTAAGTAACTAAGATTGGGAATTAATAAAAGGTTTAGTTACTTAGTATTTATCATTAATACTTTTAATGAAGGGAGAATTATAGTCCTTGTCCTACCTGTTCGCCTACGACCCTCCACCAGTCAAGGAAGCGGTGGGTGAGAGTGGACACCCATTAAGCTGCCATTTTATAGGCAACAACCTTATACCCCCCTTATAGACCGGCTTCGTGAATGAGGCCTACTAATGGTAAGACGACTTGCTCTTATACATATAATATATTAAACTTTTAATATTATAATAGTATAAGGGTGTATTTTAGACATTTAAAATACTTGATGGTTTAATCTATTAATTAAACTAGACTTTTAATTTAATTAAACTCAAACCATATATTTATGGATTTAATAATACTCTTTTAATTAAACGCTTTAATTAACTATTAATAAAGTCCATAAGAGTTAATTTGAACTATTCAACAAAACATCATAATTCCAATTATTAAACTCAAAATTAAAACCATTTAATTAATTGTTTAAGTTATGAACCCAAGAGTTTTAGAATTCAATTCTTTTTTTCATAAAAAACTTTTTTCAAATTCCAAAACTTGAGGGGAAGTTTTGTAATTCTTGAAAACCATTGGATTCCATAACTTATGGAATTAATGGTGTTTTATGATGAAACTTTCCATGTTCCATAACTTAAGAACAAGTTATGGAATTCTTTAAAACATTAACACCAAATTTTGTAACTCCATAAAAACTTTGAATCAAATTTTTTTTTTTAAAAAAAAACTTTCATATCCATAACTTATGGAAGTTTCAAAACCCTTAAGATCACAACTTTAAAAAAAAACTTTTGAGCTCCAAAATGTTATGACAAAATTTGTAACTCCTTAAAACATTTAGATCAAACTCTTAAAACTAATAAAATAATCATATCATTTTATCTTTAACTAAATTTGACCTAATTCAACTCATATAACAAATGATTCAAATTTTACAAATAATTCGTTTTTCACAAAACAAGTAATTATCTTAAAATTTGACAAACGTCATGTTTTTTTTCCTTTTTTTTCCAACTTGAAAATAAAACATTTGCATCAATATAACAGAAAACAACCCATGGCTCTGATACCACTGTTGGGTTTTGAGCATTCTAACACTCCTATGGTGTACATGCAACCCTATAAACCTTGGATCTATGTTTTCTCTATTATACATGCAAATATTAACTATTCCAAGGTTTCATCCTAACTAGCATATTATGAAGCACCTATACTACAAAGTTCTAGTTAGATGACATACCTTTTGATGTAGCTTGATGTCTTCAAGCTTGAAGAGCTTAGCCCCAATAGTGTGGAAGCCTCAAATGGAATCACAAATCACCAAAACACCTTGGAAGAACTTGAGAGAATATGTATGCACACTAAAATCGGCCCACTCTTATTTTCACACACTTGTCCAATTTTGTGAGCCAAGGACCCCTTTATATATTATGGAGGATTAGGGTCACATCCATGTAAACCCTAATACCTATGACCTTTCATTTACATAGGATCCATGGGTTAAAAGCTCCATGGACCATCCATGAAAGCTTAGCCCAAACTAAATGAACTTGGCCCATTCCATATATATAAGAGTCCATATTTAATTAGTTCTTTTTGATCACTTAATTAATTCTAAATTAATTCTTGATCAATACTAATTAAATAATATGATTCCATATTAATATATTAGAACTTATAATATATTAATATAAATCATAAATATACTATTCTCAAAAGAATATCCATATAAATTGTGCTGGTGAAGTGCAACCCAAATGGACCATGCCGGGTCGGGTCAAGTACATACCAAATATAGTTATGGACTTAGACATTAATCCAACATTAAAGATTCAAGAATTCTAGCTCCATCAAAAGGTATGTCATTCTTCTAGATTCTTGTATTGAATATACTTTATATTATGCTAGTTAGGATGAAACCTTGGAATATAGAATATTTGCATGTATAATAGAGAAAACATAGATCTAAGGTTTATAGGGTTGCATGTACACCATAGGAGTGTTAGAATGCTCAAAACCCTTCATTCTTATCATTATCGGCGTAACTATTTTGATGATCGCGGTGGTTTTTAGTTTATCATGAATTATAGTGATTTTTTTCGATGGTTTCTTAGACAATATCAAGCCTTGTCAATTGCCTATCGCCCATTTCCAACTAGCAGAGTGGTGACCGAAATTTAAGCATGTTTAGAGCTTCATATGGGGCTTATTGAATGTTATTGTGATAGTTGTTGTTATAGGAAAACTAAAATAATAGTAAGTGGGTATCCCAACTACCTCTGAAGTCGATCAAACAAGCTCGGAGCATGTTTTCCAACGTCTAGATGGTTCGTTCACTTTGTCCATCGATATGACGATGATAGGCAGCACCAAAGTGTAATCGTGTACCCAAGGCTTTCTAAAGTGCTTGCCAAAATACTAACGTGAGACGACTATCTCTAACTGAAATATTGGAGAAAGGTACTCCATGACGTACCATAATCTCATCAATATAGATTCAATCTACCTTTCCCATCTTTTAATCTTTTCAAATATGAAGGAAATGTACAGATTTCATCAATCGATCCATTACCACCTAGATTGAGTCGCGCCCGTTTTAGGGTCCTTGGTAGTTTGGTGACGAAATCCATGGATATTTGCTCCCATTTCCAGTGTGGTATTCCTGGCTGTAATAGTAATCCAAAAGGCTAATGGTATTTGGCCTTGAATTTTGAATAAGTTAGACATTTTCTGATATACAATGCAATGTCTTTCTTCATTCCAAGCCAGTAATAGTATTCCTTCAAATGCATGTACATTTGTTCGGCTCCAGTTGGATCGATAACCAAGATTTATAGGCTTCTTCTAAAATCACATCATGTAGTCCAATAACCCTTGGAACCCAAACTTTATCCTTGAAGTAACTGTTACACCCCTGTCCGAGGCGGAACATGTCGGGCTGTGCGACTAAGTTTACGGATCACAGATAAATTGGATATATAGCACAAGTACAACGATAAACAAAACAACATTCATATTTCATCATAAAATTCGAATACAGAGTTCTTAATAGATAATATAGTAGTTGCCTTAAATTGGTAGGCGGACATAGTAAAAGTAGTAAACTAAATCATCTGAGATTCCTGAATATCCGTCGTCCGAATTCACTTGGGCCCCAAGAATACATGTATTTTGAAAGTCAACACGAGGTTGGTGAGAGTCACAGGTTTTTTACAAGTCGTAGTAATAATAATTTTAATAAGTCCAAAAGTATTTTCTGTGTATGAATAACAATAGTTGAAACAGTGTTGTCATGAGTCTTTAAAAGCCAAAATGTATCTTTGGGTAAGTAAATTGATGCTTTTAAAATGTGCTTGTAATAATTCATTGAAAGTCAAAATGTACCATTTGTATAAGTAAATCCATACTTTAAAATGTACTTGTGACAATTTCCTTGAAAGTCAAATGTACCCATTGTATAAGTAAATCCATACTTTAAACCATGTTTGTAATAAATCCTTGAAAGTCAAAATGTACGCGTTGTATAAGTAAAGCCATACTTTAAACCACATTTGTAATAAATCCTTGAAAGTCAAAATGTACCCATTGTATAATTAAATTCATACTTTAAACCCTGTTTTTAATAAATCCTTGAAAGTCAAAATTTACCCATTGTATAAGTAACCTCTATACTTAAAAGTAGTTTTGAAAGCAACCAACAGCTATGGTTGTAGTGAGAAAGAGAGAGATTATTCGTGTTAATGTTTTTAGTGAGTTCTATAATCGAGCTATGGACGAAAAGTACCCCTCCCTACAACACTTAATTGGAAGTTGTAGTAAATACTATTTAGCACATGTATTCTCCACGAAAAGTGAATAAATATGAAAGATGGGTCGTAATTCTCACCTCGATATGCGGTTAACGGGATGTTTTTCGAGTATTAGAATCCGAGAACCGAGGCGAGTTGTTGTGAATTTGAACTTCCGAGATTAGCTTAGTCTTGATGATTGAAGAGACTATAGAAATCTGTAATGATGGTGGGAGGCAGCAAAAGTGGCATATTTTCCGAGATACAAGAGTTCCGAGGTGAAAAAGTTCCGAGATTTTTTGAAACTCCGAGACTACAAAAGTCTGAAACAGTAAAAATTCTGACATGGGTATAAAATATGAGTTTAGAAGGTCCGAGATGAGAAAAATCCAAAGCTGATGGAAATTCCGATGTCAAAAACTACGAAAATGAGAAAAAGTCCAAAAATGCCCAAAATTCGAAGTCAGATCCAAAGCTGGAAGACGATCCGAGGGCTGGAGGGTTCGGAGTGTAGAGACATCTGGAGTTAGAAATGGGTCCGAAACCAGGTGGGTTCCGAAGTCAGCAGACTTCAGAGGTGGGTATGGTCCGAGACTCTCACGTCGTGAGTTTGGATCTTATCCCCGTAGACTTGCCATTTGCGTCCCTAGCTTCGGAAGGTGGCCATGTGACTCATCACGTCGTGAGATATCCTTGCACACGTCGTAAGTTTGGATCTTATCCCCTCGCAGCCTCGTCACATACCTTCTAGATTCCGAGATGTGGATAAATGACTCCTGACGTCGTGAGTTCTGTGCTCACGTCGTGAACTCAGTCAGATTAGGGTTTCTGACAGCTGAATCTTCGGAAGATCGTAACTTTCACATACGAACTCCGTTTTTGACGTTCTTTATATGCATGCGTAGGTATTTACAAGTACTACAACTCTATTTTAGACTCCAATAGCTAATTCTAATTCTATTTTAAATTCCTCTTATTATAGAGATTTATAGTGTTCGGTTTATCATAACTTCTTCATGCGAAGTCAGATTCAGACGTTCTCTATATTTTTGGAATCGTATGGACGTATACTTTGATTTATACTATAAAGTATGTATGAAAGTTCATATTTGTATTAGAATTATCATGAAATACATAGTAACTTTACTACATTACTTGTTTTGACAAAATCACATTACATGATTGGTATAATCACATGTGATTGTTATTGACCTATTTTGACTATTGTTACAGAGACTCCGAAGGGTCCGAGACAGGAAAGAACTCTGAGACTGATGGATTCTGTGGTGAGCAGGCTCCGAAACTCAGAAGGGTCCGAGACAGAGAGAAACTTCGAGACTGCTAAGTCTGAAGTGAGAAGGTCCGAGGAGATTCGGTAGAGATTTACAAGAAGCTTGGGAGAGATTTGAGTTTTCTTCTCCTGTTGTGAGTGGGTTTCAATCAATTGAAGGGTTGGGATGATATGGATGTTTAAGGAAGGTGTTCTCAGTGTGGTGAGTAGTGATTCAGGATAGTGAAATCATTTTGTGAGTTGGTTACTGAAGGAGATTCGGTAGAGATTTACAAGAAGCTTGGGAGAGATTTGAGAGAGATTTGCATGACTTAGGATTTTTACAGATAGAAAGAAGAAAGAGAGTTTAGAGAGAGGAAGAAATGATAGAGGGAATAGAGAGGGAAAAGAGACAGATGAAATGGTGAAGAGGTGACCTCTATTTATAGTAGGAGGAGACACCCCTTGGCCAAAGAGGTCATGCTCTCTAAGTCAAATCAGGTACTATTCACGTACCTTTGAGATGGAGTGTAGGAAAATAGAAAGAGTGAATGGGGAGATTACGTGGGATATCTCAGGGAAAATCTGGAGATTTGTCCTTCCAAATCTCATGGATCCCAATCAAAAGTTTGTATCATTTTTAATGGCTTAAAAGTACACATAGCCGGGTACGTCGGGATCCGGATATCGAGAATATTTTTCGAATATATCGATGGATTGGATTTAATTCAATCATTTCAAAAACCTGAACGGATTAATTTTGGGAGTTACGGAACTCCGGGAAATTGCGTGCGAAGTTTTGAGTCTAATCGGCTCACGGTGTCCGTTTTCGGGATTTTTATAAATATTTTTGTAAAAATATCTCGATTATGAAATTAAATAATAGACTATAGTCTGATTCCAAAAACGCTCTTAGAAATCCTGCTGGCAACGCGTAAGTACCTCAACGGTCTGAAATAGTTTGCCTAAAACAGGTAAAACGAGTGTTATACCGGTTAGTTTTCTTAAAACTACTGTATCTTTTGCCTACGAACTCCATTTTGGACGTTCTTTATATTTTCAGAAACAGGAAAATATGTTCTATCATATTTTAATGTTTTCTTTGCTAAAAACCGCTTAATGAAAAAGTTTAGTTTTTCAGACGCATTAATTAACATTGTAGTTTGAGAGGTTTGATCTGTTTGTCATTTCACACGTTTGGAAGCAAAGTATTGGTTGGTACCATAAAAAATGGAATTGAAATTGTTTATATTTTCTTAGACGAAATAAAAATCAATCGAGTTAGATCACAAATAGCATTCCCCGTAATTTAGTCGTTCATTGTTTATGTCCTAAATTTCAGGATGTTAAATTACCTCCCCGTTAAAGGAATTTCGTCCCAAAATTATCACGTTCTAAGTCACTAGTAATATTATTAAGTCGTTTCACTAGTGGAGGGAGCATCACCGAACAAGTGTGAGTACTTCAATTTCATTTGATCCTCGCCTTCCCAAGTAAACTTCGGGCCTCTACGAGAGTTCCATGGGACTTTTACAATAGGAATGCGAATTTACTTGGATCTTTTGATCTCCCGATCCATAATCTCCATTGGTTCCTCCATGAAGTGAAACTTTGTGTTGAACTGGATTTCATCGAGTGGTACGGCTAGGTTTTCATCAGTTAGGCACTTTTTGAAATTACATACATGCAAGGTGTTGTGAACCTTGTTGAGCTCTTGAGGTAGTCAGAGCTTGTAAGCTAACGGACTGACCCTTGCCAAGATCTCGAAGGGTCTGATGTAGCTGGGGATTAAATTCCCTTTTTTTAACCTAATAACACCCTTACATTGGGCAACCTTTAGTAGGACACGGTCTCCTACTTTGAATTCCAATGGTTTGCGACTGTTGTCTGCATAGGATATTCTGCCGACTACGTGTAACTTTTAACCGTTCTTTACTCTGAACAATCTTTTCCATTATCTCCTGAATGATTTCCGGGTCAGTGAACAGCGTATCCCCAACATGCTTTCCGGCTAGTTGGATATCTCCAACTCCTGCCCTACATAACGGTGAACGACATCTGCGAGCGTATAGGGCCCCGAATGGAGTGGCCTTTATGTTAGTGTGATAGTTGTTGCTAACGGAAAACTTGACTAGCGGTAAGTGGGTATCCCATGCGTTTCCGAAATCTATCACACAAATGCAGAGCATAGCTTCCAGAGTTTGTATTGTCCTGTCGCTCTGGCCATCCGTTTGAGGATCATATGTTGTACTCATGTCGAGTTTCTTTCCTAAGGACCTTTATAGTGATTGCCAAAATCTGGAAGTGAATCTGCTATCTTAATCTGAGATGATAGATATTGGAACGTCGTGTAGTTTGAATATCTCCTTGAGATAAGTTGTGGTGAGTTTTACCATCTTGTCAGTTTCCTTGATGGCTAAGAAGTGAGCGGACTTGGTCAAACGGTCAACCACTACCTATATGGTATCATAACCGATTAATGTCTTGGGCAACTATGTCATGAAGTCCATTGTTATATGTTCCCACTTCCATTCTAGAATCGATGACTGTTTTAGTAGACCAGACATTTTCTGGTACTCTGCTTTGACCTTGGAGTAGGTCAAACACTTACCGACATAAGTGGCAATTTTTCCCTTCATATTGGGCTTGCAATAGAGATTTTTAAGATCGAGATACATCTTGTCTGATCCATGATGTATTGAGTATCTTTATTTGTAAGCTTTGTCTAGAACCAAACCCCCGACTTCTCCAAATCTTGGAGTCCAAATTTGGTTCATGAAGTATCGCGTTCTGTCTTCCCTGAGGTCGAATTGTTTGCCCATGCCTCGTAGGTTTTCTTCTGCGATATTCTCAGGTTTGAGTGCTTCTACTTGAGCATCACGAATATCGGTACTGAGGTTTGAACGGATGGTTAGAGTTAGAACCTTTGTACGAAGAGGTTTTTCTCACTCTTTCCTGTTTAAAGCATCTGCCACAACTTTTGATTTACCGGGATGATACGAATTTCACATTCACAATCATTTAGCAATTCGACCCATCTTCGTGGTCTCTTTTTGATTTCTTTTTTTATTAAAGATGCATTGGAGACTCTAGTTATCAGTGAATACTACACACTTGGTTTCATAAAGGTAGTGCCTCCAAATCTTCAAGGCAAACACTACAGCTCCCAACTCTAGGTCGTGGGTGGTGTAGTTTGTCTCGTTGGGCTTCAGTTGTCGGGATGCATATGCAATATCCTTCTTCCTCTGCATCAGTACGCATCCTAAACCTTGATGTAAGGCATCACAATATACCAGAAAGTCTTCTGTTCTCGAAGGAAGAGACAAAATTGGTGCACTACACAACAATTGCTTCAATTTCTGGAAGGCAGACTCTTGACTATCTCCCCAATCGAACTTTCTGTCCTTATGGGTTGGTGCGGTGAGAGGCTTGCCTATCTTGGAGAAGTTCTCGATGAATCTCCGATAACAGCCCGTAAGCCCTAATAATTGGCATATTTCAGTTGGTGTTGTTGGTGCTTTCCAAATATTGACCGCTTCCATCTTCGCAAAATCGACATGAATCCCTTTACTGCTGACCACATGACCAAGGAAATGAACTTCATTAATCCAGAACTCACATTTAGAAAACTTTGCATAAAGTTTCTCTTTTCTTAGCAGTTCCAGAATTAAACGCAAGTGTCGGCCATGTTCTTCCCTGGTTCGTGAGTATACAAATATGCCGTCGATAAATACGATCACGAATTTATCCATGTGGGGTTTACACACCCGATTCATAAGGTCCATGAATATGGATAGTGCATTGGTCAGTCCAAATGACATAACCAGAAACTCATTGTAACCGTATCTAGTTCGGAATGCCGTCTTTGGAATATCTGTTTCTTGAACTCTAAGTTGATGATAGCCGGATTTTAGGTTGATCTTTGAGTAGTAGCAGGATCTTTGCAGTTGGTCGAACAGTTCATCGATCCTCGGGAGTGGATACCGGTTCTTGATAGTGAGCTTGTTCAACTCTTGATAGTCGATGCACATCCTAAACGATCCATCCTTCTTTTTGACAAACAATATCGGGGCTCCCCAGGGAGAGAAGCTTGGCCGGATAGAGTCTTTGTTGAGAAGTTCTTGAAGTTGACTGGATAGTTCTTGCTATTTCATTTCCGATGGAGCTAGACGATAAGGAGATGATATCACTGATGCTGCACCAGGGATAAGGTCGATTCGAAACTCAACCTGTGTAACGGGAGGTACTCCAGGTAGATCTTCTGGAAAATACATCCGGGTAGTCGCACACTTGCGGTATGTCTTTGATTTCCTTACCCTTGTCTTGCATATCCACCACGTGGGCCAAGAAAGCGTAACATCTCTTCTGCAAATACTTCCTTGCCTTTATGCCAGTAATGACTCTTAGGTTCTTCCCTGCCTTGTCTCCGTAAATCACAAGGGATTCATCGTTTGGTTTGGGTAGTCGAACGACTTTTTCATGTTATTAAACCTTCGTGTGATGTTGTGATGACCAATTCATTTTGATGATCACATTGAACTTTGAATGGTCATAGAAATTAGATCGAAGTGAAGACATGGGTTTTCAAGGTGAGACGGCGATTAGCGAGTATTGCTAAAGTGTTTTCTAATTAGTCTGATTCTGATTTTCGTTGTGTAAGTCTTATTAATTTTTTCCAGATTTAGGTTTTATCGTGTTTCTATAAATATGGCCAATAATGCATATATCGTATTCATATAGAAGCATAATTATTGTTGAGGAGAAACGTACCAGTGACCATGAATGGGTCCTGTCGAACACCTCCTGTATCGATTACTATGTTATTCCTTTGTCGTCCTGGTTCTTCAGTTTCGGGCAGTCCTTTCTAAAATGCCCTGGTTGATTGCATTCGTAACAGTCACGACTTCTTTGGATCTTTCTGTAGTAGTTTGAGATATGACCTCTCAATTTACATTTACTGCAGGTTACCTTGTTGCAATTCCCGACATGATGGAAATTGCATTTGGTATAATGGGGTAAGGTTCCAAAGTACGACTTGGACCGAGTAGGAATATTTGACTCGTAAGTAGTCACAGGTTCTGACTTGGGTTTGATGAGTTTGAAGTTCCCTTTGGATTCCTCTTGGTACTTTCGTTTCGTACCCTTTTCTCGGTTCTGCTCTAGCTGTTGGGTTATGGTATTCAGATGGAGATATTGTTTAGTCAAATGATAGGACAGTTGTTTAGCACTATCAAAGGTAGTGGTTATGAATGTCACAACAAGACCTCGAACTGGAGGGGTTAGTCCCCAAATGTACCTCTCCATCTGGTGAGACAATTGAATAAGATCGATAGATTCAAGAACAGGAATAAGAATCAAAGACAAAGAATTAAGATCAAAGTTGTGCTGAATGATTAGAATCAATTTCTTAGAAGAGCTCGATGAAGAACTTCTATTGTAAAGGCATGGCAGGGAATCACAAAACGATTTACCCTAATACAATACATGCATGTAGTATTTAAAGCCTAACCCTAGCATCAAAAAGATGGATGGACAGTCCTAAACCGTAAAAAGGCTAACTACATACATAAAAAAATTGACACAATCTAATAAATAACCCAACAATCTCCCCCTTTGTGTCAAATAAGGAAGGTAGATTCTTCAGTTCTGTTGCCGCTTCTGGACCTGGAAGTGCTTTGGGATGAGACTGAGCAGGGTTCTGCGAAATGAAATATAACATTTGATCATATCTACGAAACATTTCTTACTTGCAGCATCGTTTGCTTTAAAATGCCCGATTAACTCCAAAATGTAGTTCAAGCATGAAGTGGAGTAAATAGGCTTGTATGAAAGAGAGAAGAAACACTTTTGAGAATTTGAACCATCTCTAGCACTCTGTTGAAAAACTAAACTCCAATCGTCTTTATAGATCCTTCCGAGCTTCACCTTGTAAACATCATACGGAGCTTCTTTGGGTTTCACAATGGGTTTCTTTTGGAGTACTTCCGCTATCTCTACATCCATTTTTCCGACTTCGTGGATGTTCGAGACCAACATCCTTTTGAGATGCACCACAATGGGTTCGTATTTCTGTTCATCCTTTAGATAGAGATGTAACAAAGATATCCAATCATAAGGATTAAGGTACGGCAGGTCTGCTAGCGTAAAGGAAATCACGGAACTCGCAACACCTCGAGCAGTTTTAAACCGAGCATTGAGGAAGATTTCTGTTTCAATTGGACCAACAACTTTGACAGCAATAATCTTCTTTGAGCTCCAAGTTTGGTATTGGGGCTTGCCATGCTTCAGATAAAAGGAGATAAGCATAAGATTGACATTGCTATCAGAATCAGGAGCTTTTTTAACTTTGTCAAAACTCTGAAATAGGAAAGCCTTCAGAGTCATGGGAAAATCAGGCTGCGACTCCAAAGTGTTTTCTAATTCAAACGACGTAACTGGCTCCAGCCAGTAAACACTTGGATTGTCGATGGCTTCGTTCGAGATTCGTTCTATTGACCAGGGAGGAAAAAAGAGATTTCTAAGTTTTCAAAGTATCTTGGGCTTCACGAGATTCCTTCTCTCGTGCTTCAGCTTCCCTTGGAATTCTCAAATTCTCGTCAATCTCTTCATCACGAGATTTTCACTTAAGCTTTTCATTGTCATCCTCCTCTTCTTCATCATCATCATCAACAAGCTTTCTTTAACTTTTAATCCCAAAGCTTCATTATCCTTCGGATCATGTGACTTTGGCTTTTGCTCATGCTTTGTGACAACTGGCAAAGTTAGAGTCAAGCAAAGTCTAAAGATGTATTATGTATAAGTGAAACCACATCTTAAACTTGTTTCAATGGATCATCTATAGCCAAAAGGCATCATTTGTATAAGTAAATATATACCTTGAAAACCATGTGGAAATGGACTATTGCAAGTTAACAAAAGTCAAATAATTAAGAGTTAAAAGCATGAATTATACCCCACTAAAAGGGAATTTGGTTTTTGGAATCAAAAGCAATGAGATTTCGGTCATGTAGGACGACCATCTCATGCCTAAAACTGAAATCATCTAGTTAAGAACCACTAAGGCTGAAAACTCCACACACTAGGACCGAAATCTCCTGCTTGAGGCCCATTAGGACCGAAATCATCATTTGTGAGTATTTATAAGGGATTTCGGTCATTCCTTGACCGAAATCACCCTTATATTTGCCGAAATCTCATAAAGAAATAGATATTTTGATGCCACTTGATCTGTGAATTGTTTTCCCAATACGATTAATTACACTTCCCAATGCATACATCACTTTACATTATCCTTTCTTCACCTATATAATCACGTTTTGGGACTCTTTCAAAACACTTCCCAGTTAAACATTTTCACTACATTCTCTCAAGCATTTAAGCCTTACCTTCATACATCCCTAATGAAATCTTCAAACATTTCCAAGAGCTTATTCATCAAGTTAAATTCATTAAGAATTGTAGTAAATATTTCCTTACCAATCTAGTATTTGTACAACACTTACATATTAGTTCATTCTAATTTACACACATTAGTATGTGTTAAAACTCTTAGGATATGATCATTTCAAGTACTCATAGCTTGAAGATCTTCACCGTCATCACGTTATCCAACCACAAATTCACATAAGGTGAGTTCATACCCCCACATTTTCAAAGTTTTTTTCTACGTATTGGGGGGGGGGGGGAGTACAAGTAAAACACAAGAAAACTTGTGTTAAAATACAATCCGTTATTTATGTTTTCTTATATTCTATATACATTTTATGTGAAAATGTTAAATACGTAAAATAACGTTACTACTAAAACTATAAACTTTTACATACGAAGTTGCTAAAATGCAAAGATTTTCATTCAACGGATCATACATTTACAAACTATAATAGGTATAGTTTGTGGAATATTCATGCAATTTTACCCTTTTGGGACATATAAATAATTATATAAAAATATAGTTATTTTTACGCTACGAAAAGGTATTACCTACATTTACAAGAAAAGGGATTTTCGTTTCATTTTGACATAAACTTGTTAATGAATAAATTTGTGAGACACGTCTTCAAGTACTTATCTAAGTACCAACAAAAGTCTTGTATTATAACCAGAGTCTCCTGGAGGGAGAGCGTGATACTTATGTATAGATCTACAGGAGACTAACAATCCCGCGCCTAAACTGTTAGCTAAAGTTAGACCGGTAGGTCTGGGGTGATAAATGTGATAACATTCTGACGCCTGAAGAACGTCGTCACAGGCCAACTAGTCGCTAGCATGGTTATAATAACTCACATGGGGTATTAACAATACATTTTGGTTTACGGGGCTAACGTACATTTAAATGGTTTTATACAAATTAAAACTTCATAATTACAAACTTTAAGTACAAAAAAATTATACATTTCGGTATTGGAACATTTACTACTACAATTCATTTTTATCGGAAATATTGGATTTTCTGGAACAAACACTATCATTTTACGAACAAATGGATTTTCTGGAAACAGACACGACTACTTTACAATGGAAAGGTTTACATTCATGCAAACTCTTATAAACTCATCAACTTAATTGTTGACACTTTTTTCAAAACTACTTGTATTCTTAGGAAATCACTAAAATAGGTAACCATTACCTTTTGAGGACGGGACGCTAAGACGTCAGTTGAAAACTCATCTTGTCATCATATTGTTATTTATTTGGAAACATGTAACTCATGAAACGATGTAATCTTCTAAATTATATCTATGATGGTTGTGTTGCTTTCTTTACTATTACTCAATTGTTATGATACTATACATGATGTCATCCGCCCCCGAACGTTTCCGCCCTTTCATCGGTTCGGGGGTGTGACATGCTTATCAGAACCTTTCGCACTTGTTTGCATTTCCTCTCCCCCTTGTTTCGGAAGTGCACCAGACTCCAAAACACCTTCAAGTCTATTCAGCATAGAAAAGACCGACTTGAGTTTATCAGCCAGATGTTGTCGAACAGAGACTGTGAGAAGAGAATCATGAGTCCCAAGGAGAGATTGTTGAAAATAGTTGATATCAGCAACACAAGTTTTCATCATTTCTTTCTCATATTTGAGCTCATCAATCTGTGAGTTCGCATGCGATAATTTCACCGAGAGAACCTTCACCTTCTCAGTTTAACAGCAAGTTTATCCATGATCTTGTTCTCAATGGCCAAATCCTCTTGAAGCTTGTCAAGCTTGGAAGTAATGGATGTATGCAGTTTAGCATGATCATTTTGAATTTCAGTTCGAACCTTTGCAAGAGCTGTTCTCTCGGTTTGAAGAGTTGCACCGAGACTGGATATCACTTTGTTCGCATTTTTTGTGTTCGTTCGAAATAAGTTTGGAAATTACTCATGAAAGATGTAACATCAAAATGTAGTTTGTTTTTTGGAAATAACCTCTTCAAACCTCTTATTGCTGCGTGGTGCAACACATGCACAACGTTTTTCATCTCGCAACTGTTTATTTTTTAGAAGTCTTCGGAGTAAAAATCCTATGCGCGTGTGTTGCGCCGCACAACACTTGTATTGCCTCTTCCAACCTCTTTTAACCTCTTTTCTTTTTTATTGCTGAAATCTTATTTCATCTTTTTTTTCGTTTTTTTTTTGTTTATTCTTGTTGATTTTTTTCCTTATTTTTTATATTGAATAATGATAATTTCTTGTTGAAATATCATTATTTTTTACTGAAATATCATAAATTCTTTCCAAAATATCATACACTATTAAATTTTCGGTATTAAAAAACTATTTTTAGTTTATAAAATCAGTTTATTTTAATTTTTTAATATCTGCAGCAGCATGTAGATTTTAAAAAAACAAACACGCTTCTTATTACAGTCTGCAGCCGTTTGGTCCACCTCTTCTACTGTAGAGGGTTGTAGAGGTGGTCCACATACTTGATGAATTTTTTCTTCAAAAGACAAACAACACCTAATATTCGCAACATGCTCCTTTGTAAGTGTTTCAAAGAAGGATTTGACAGACGCCATGGAGTATTCACTGATGGATGAGGCTTTGGTGGACTCAAGCAGAGAATCCAACTTGGTATTTAGGGCCTTGAACAGCCCTTTTGTCATTGGCACATTATCTTCATCACTCTCTTGTTGTATAGTAAAGGGGATGTGATGGAAGTCTTGAAAGTCATCAAAACTATCTCTAAAAACTGTATTTGGATCAGTAGTTGGTAGAGGAGAGATAGGTGGAGAAATCAGACCAATAGTGACACTAGAAATACCTGCCCCCGTATCAGATACGTTGACGGTGACTGGAGGTGTACTACTGATAGTTGTTGTTTCAGTGGATTTAGTGAAAAGGGTAGTTGATTGAGCAATAGAGATCTAGGGCTGCGAAACTCACACAGATACATTCGGACACGGAGCAATGATGATTGGAGTAGTAGTAGAAGTTGGAGATAAAGGAGGAATTAAGTTTTGAAAGAAGTCATCTATGATTAGAACTGAAGTAGGCATGGTAAAGGTTACCTCCATATTGGTTTGAGTAGGCTCCGAAGCCATAGGTTGCGAAGATGCAGCCGTGTCTTCATGTTCGTTTCGGGCTTGGAGATCCTCCGAATGAGTGCGAGAATCCGATTCCTCTTGAGCAACCGGTGAAGGATACCTTGGCTTGCGAGCTGCTCGTTTGACTCACTTCTTCGGAGTGTCATAGGTTGCGAAGACGCAACCGTGTCTTCATGTTCGTTTCGGGCTTGGAGATCCTCTGAATGAGTGCAAGAATCTGATTCCTCTTGAGCAACCGGTGAAGGAGACCTTGGCTTGCGTGCTGCTTGTTTGAATCACTTCTTCGGAGTAGCAGCTGCTTCGGAGGGACTAGCTTTTGCCTTTTGCTTCCCACCCTTATTCGGCTTGTTCACTTCTTCCAAAGCCTTTTGAATTTCAGGGGTTAAAGAACGAGGTCCAGTTACAGGCCTTGATCGATACTCATTGATAATTGCATTGTCGGTAGGAACATAGTTGAGCATCGCTTCTGGAAAATAGCCAATAAATGTGAACTTTGTAGGACCAGCTACAAGAAAGTTCGAAATATGAAGAACAGGGATGGCTGTGATGATAGACCCTTCGACCACTTGAATATAGAGTCGGGTAATGGCCCTTTGAACGACGAGCGACCAGAAACGAGCACAAGAAATATCTGAGTGCCTTGTCGAGGAAACGGTGCTTTGAAGCAATTGTGCCCAAAGGATGGAACCGTAGTCCACATTGATCCCGTAGTACAATCCATAGAGAATAGTGCAGAAGAGCTTGCTTGTACTATTCGAACCTGTAATCCATTCCGAAAAACTCTTGAAAAGCAGAGTAAATAGGCCGTTCCACATTGGAGGAAGATTGGGCTTCTTGAACTTCGACAAAATCGTCAGGGTGTTTGAATAACCCATCTAATAGAACATCTCTAAAATAGCAGTAGAGGAGATGGAATTTGGATCAACAATATCCCTACCTTGAGCAAACCCTAACAGTCGACTGAACCTTGACTTAGAGATGTGGGTTCTCTGAGTATCAATTTCGAAGGTAATGCTGGCTTCACCCTCTTGATAGCTAGCAGTGGAGTATGCTTTGGAGAGGTGAACCAGAGGAACATCCTCAGCCACGGTGAGCGTCAGTGCCAAGGGTGAGTGACGAAGACACTCAATCATTGGTTGAAGAGACACAACATATGTTGACGAGTCGAGATCGAAGATCAGATTATGGTTGGCCTTGATGTAAAGCACTTTCGATTGAGCCATTTGCTCAACCACGAAAGGAGTTTCAGAGGAGGCGGCCATTGTTGCAGGTGACGAAGATGAACAGTGTGAGAGAGTTTTCGTCGGGGGAAATTTAAAGTTTTTTTTTGAAGTGGTAACTTACAACGAAGCGACTATTTCCCTTTTAATACGGTATGATAGGTGAGAGAAATCCAATGGTTGACGCTTCATAATCCCGATAAAGTAGCCTAGAAAAGCGCGACAGCTGGAGTGTGTCAGACGGCGTAACTGACAACGTGATGTCAGGAACAGTGTGAGGATATCACGTGCCTGAATTCAAATCTTATCCCATCAATGTCGCCGCTTCAGTTCTGCGTGTTCGCAACGTTTCGCCAATACTTGTTCTACGAATCTGAAAGTAACCATTTGGAATAACTGAAACCAGACTTTTGAAAATTCTTCAATATTTTCATGCAAGAATGTGCCAAAGGTAAAGAAATAAATCAAAATAATTTTGTGGGATTCTAGTGATGTTACAATGGACATAAATCAGATGGATCCTGGGCAACGATCTCTTCCTTCAGAGTCAAGAGAGACTCGGAAGTGTCTGTGTGGAATCCCGTTGAAGTACCATCATCTGTTTGTTGAGAAACAGTGAAAGGCTTCTTCTCATTTAGGCTTCAGGGTGGCTTTATCTTCAACCAAACACTGAAACTCAATATAAGTCCGAACGTTCGGAAGCAGTACTTGTCTGACCAGTGTAGCCATAAAAACAAGTATGCTTTGGGATTATTTCATTGACCGGATAAATTAGATATCTCAAGAAAAACAAAAAACTGGATATAATGGGAAGAAATGTCTTAGGTCTAGAACGTTTCATTAAGATCTCGCAAAAATAAAATAATGACATTTTAAGGTGCAATCCAAGAAGGTTGTTACTCGTCAATTCCATGGTGAATTATCTAGAACATATTATTTGTGTACCTTCAATTCAGAGACAGGTTTCGGATTTTGGGTTTCACTCAGTTCGTGGTAATAACAAATTCGAGATCATAAACACAAAAGTTGTGTATCCATAAACTTCAGTGGTAATTTCTGAGAGTCTCGAGGGTTACATTTATGAAAGTGAAAATAATGGAGAATTGTTTGAGGTGGTTCTAAAGATGATTTGTACCTCCGCTATTACGAATGACCAAGCAGTTTAATATTAACTCATGTGAGAAGAGTATGGCAGCTCGATTCGTTAAAGCTTTAAACATAGAGTCTCAGAAGCTTTAGACAACATGCAACAACATGCTTCTAGGGACACTTAACTAGTGCAAAGATTCAGAGTTACATACCTGCCCCATTATTCCGAATTGAGACGAAATAGTACCTAAAAACAAATTCTAAAAGCAACATACAAATAAACAAAGTATTTTTGGAGATTTTAATTTTCTGAAAAGATAAAAGGTTAACAAGAAAGAAAATATTTTTGTATTTTAGATTTTCTTGAAAAAGAAATAAAAACGGAAAATTAAAATATTTCTTTTTGAGAATTTTCTGAAAAAGAAATAAAAATAGAAAATTAAAATATTTTTGTATTCTGGGTTTTTTCTGAAAAAGAAATAAAAATAGAAGGTTAAAATAATTAAAATACATAATATACAAATGATATATGATGTTCCGAATTTCAGATGAACAGTGGACTCCGAGTCGCTCCGAGGGCTCGAAACCATTCACAGTGTGAACAGACTCTGATGAGTTAAAAACTCTTTAGATCGATAGATCTTTAACAGGTTAATAAGCAAGAACAATAAATACTGGAACACTCAATGAATCAATCCCTATGTTGAATGATTAAAATGTAGTCACACCTCAACAGAGCTCGATTAAGAACTTCCACTATAGAGGTGCGCTAGGGTTTACAGTACACTTGATAAAATAATAATGAAAGCGTTAATGATAAGATTGCATGCATGTAACTTATATACTAAACCCTAAAACAAACACATGGCTGGACAGGCCCAAACCGGTGACAAAATGGACTAACAACCGAGCCCAATATGCAACACAATAGGCCCAACAATCTCCCCCTTTGCGTCAATTGGGGCGAGACTTCACTTTGGTGGAGGAGGAGGAGTTCGCTTCACAACCTTGAACAATTTTGGAATGATGGCAAGTAGAGTCTGTCTGAAAGCCATATACCACCGAAGCATATCTGAAAATAGCTTCTTATCTACCTCACTGTTTTGATCACACCCATGGATAAGCTCAAGAATGTGCTCCAAGCAGGAATTAGAGAATAGGAGTTTATCAGCAAGAGTAAATAGGCACCTTTGACCATCGCCTCTAAGAAACATAACAGTGTGAAACTGTGGGTCTATTTTACCCTTCACCATCTGCTTAATGCCACCTGCCTTCCCGATTGGCTTGATTGAGATCTTCTTTCGTATGGCAGTGGCAATCTCCTGATCCATCTTTGCTACTTCATGAATGTAACACACCAGCATACGCTTGATGTGACCGATAATTGGCTCATACTCCTTCGGGTTGGAGAGTAAGATGTTGTTCAAGAGAATCCAATCATGTGGATTTAGATTCGGTAATTCAGCAAGAGAGACTGTGTGAACCAAACCGTCTGAACCTCGGGTCACTTTGAGCTTGATATTAATGAACTTCCCTGCTGCAGTAGGTTTCAGTACTTTAACTGTTGTGATCTTCTTGCTACTCCAAGTCAGGTACTGTGGTTGAGAGAACTCATGATAGTACTCGAGCAAGTCTTGATCAACCTTCAGGTCAGGAGAAGGAATCGCCACTGTAGACTCAAAGCAATGAAAGATGAAAGCCTTACGAGTGATTGGCATATCGAATTGAGAGTCTTTAGAGTTCTCAACATCGAACGAAAGAACAGGCTCTAGCCAATGCGAGCTTGGAGCTTCAATTACCTCCTTTCGAATCCTTTCCAACGACCACAGAGGAAACTTCAATTTCCTTTGTTTAAGCATATTCGCTTCTCTTGTTTCATTCACCTGATTAATCGCTTCGTTAACTCTTTCTGCAATCTCTTGAACATTGGGCTTGACTTTGTGAGGACTTAATTTAGGAGCCATTTCTTCTATAACATCAACATCGTCCTCCTCATCATCATCATCAACAATGCCTTTTCCTTTATCTTGTATGCCAGAACCCGAAGCTTCTTTCCCCTTTGGTTCAGTAACCACCTTCGGTTGTTGTGGTTTCGGTTGTTGAGGTTTCGGTGGTTGAGATGAAGACTTATGTTCTTCTCCCCCTTGTTGCGGAGGAACAACGGACTCCAGAACACCCTCAATTCGACTTAGAATGTCAAGAGCAGGCCTCAACTTCTCAGCCAAATGACGTCTAACCGAGATCGTAAGAACTGAGTCGTAGGCTTCGAGAAGATGAAGAAGAATCGAGTGTTCATCACCAACTGAGCTTTTTACCACAGACCGCTCCGAACGCAGTGCTTCAAGTTCCTTGTTCGCT
Source organism: Lactuca virosa (assembly GCF_052849685.1). NCBI lineage: Eukaryota > Viridiplantae > Streptophyta > Magnoliopsida > Asterales > Asteraceae > Lactuca > Lactuca virosa. The sequence continues at coordinate 382,438,620 of NC_136428.1, forward strand.
TGATTGAGCTTCAGAGTTTGGGTTTTAAGTTGAGTGGTTTTTGGAGCAAGTTCATCCATGACTCTGCTTTCCAAGGCAAGATCTGCCTGAAGTTTATTCAAACGCTCAGAGACAGATGCTTGATGCTTGACGTGATCAGAGGTTAGATTCTTTCTAAACACCTCATAGTGATCTTTCTCTTGTTGAAGAGATTGAGTTAGGGTTTCAACCGAGGCATTGACTTTGTTGGCATTTTGCTCTGCAGCACCCTGTAAAGATTCAAGAAAAAGATTGGCATTAGAAATTACTTTATCGACTTTTTCGGTCGCATCGGTGCAGACTATTGTTGAAGCATCAATAGATGAAGTGGCTTTGGTGATTGAAGCTTCATGTTCCTTAACCCAGGTGGCCATCATGCCTTTAATGGCAGACTCAGAAAGAGAATCCTGAGTAGATGAGGAGGCCATAAGCTTGTCAAGCTTTTCATTCAGCTCCTTAAGATGTCGCTTGGTGACAGGGGCATCATCATCATCATCCCTTTACACCCTGTAGGGACTATAATAGAAAGAGTCAAATTCGACTCCTTCACCCCCAAGAACTGTGGCGGTTTCTGTTGATGGTGTAGGAGAGAGAGGTTTTGAGATAACAGGGGTTTCAGCCACTGAGGTACGAACCCCCGTATCAGATACGTTGGCACGAACCTCAGGTTAGGTAGTGTGTGTAGCAGGGGCGGTGGGTGATTCAGGGAATATTGGAGTAGGAATGGGAATAGGTGTTTTGGGTTGGGAGGTGATAACAGGTGGGAGTTGAGTTATTGAAGTTGGGATTGAGATAGGTGGAGGTGAAGGTGGGTGGGAGATAACTGGTACCTCATGCGTAGGCAAAATTGGAGGTGTACCACCACGGACGAAACCTTCATCGTCTGAGTCAGAACATTCGCTTTCGCTTGTTGGAATGTTCGGTTGCTGATCTGAGGGAGTGTAGTCGGAATCACTGGAGGAAACACGTCGTGGATTCCTGGCCATTTTCTTAACCTTTTTCTTCTTTGGTTGTGAGGGAGTTGCCTTCTCAGACTTTCGCTTCTTTGGAGTAGTCACCTTGGACACTTGACCCTCCTTCTCCTTCTTTTTCAAATCAGGCTTTTTGCCCCTTTTTGCTGGTTTATCAGCTTCCTCTATGGACTTGATCATCTCCGGAGTTAACTTCCTTGGCCCGGTAGATGGAAGTTTCTTGTATTCTTGGAACAGTTTGCTTACATCAGGCACACAACCATACATAGAGGCTGGAATAGACCCGTTGAAGGAAAACTTGAGAGGATCGGTGACTATGATCCTAGTCGTATGAAAAGTGGCGATCGAAGAAAGTAATGAGTCTGCCATAATTGGGACGTGAAACCTTTCCATAGCCCAGTGAGTAACGAGAGTCCAAAACCTTCCACATGAGATTTCGGAATGACGCGAAGCAGAGGAGATATTTTGCACCAACTGAATCCAAAGAACAGATCCATAATCCAGGTTGATTCTAGTGTAGAGACCATAGATAAGGGTCATGAAAACCTTGCTAGCCCCATCTGAACCAGCAACTCTCTCCGACAGGCCTTTGAACAGCAGAGTGAAGAGGCCATTCCATTGAGGAGGAAGGCAAGACTTCTTGACTTTAGTGACAGTTGTGAGGAGCTCCGAATAACCTATATTGTGGAACATTGAAAAGAGCTGAGTAGTAGTGATGGAGTCAGGGTTGACCATGGATGCTTCATAAGGGAGCCTTAGCAGTGAGCAAAACCGATTCTTGGTAATCGACTCTTTTGATCGAGAATGTCAAAGAAAACCCTCTCTTTTGTCTTGTCGTATGTTGCAGTAGAGTACACCTGAGAGAGAAAATACATTGGGACGGATTCAACCTTCTGTTGGATATAGTGTCTAAGTCCATAACTTTATTTGGTATGTACTTGACCCGACCCGGCATGGTCCATTTGGGTTGCATGGCATTGCAATACTTGGATAGACTAGATGAGAGAATAAGGCACTTATGATTATTAATATATTATAAGTTCTAATATATTAATAATAGTATTATTTAATTAGTATTGATCAAGTATTAATCTAGTATTAATTTGGTGATCAAAGTGAGACTAATTAAATATATAGGGTTGATTATGACAATCATCAATTCTTTTATGGTGGATTAATGATCCATGGTTAATGGGTTTGGTTATAACCATATGGAGCTCCATGGATAGTCCATGGGAGTTACAAACCTATGGGTCATGAGAAATCAAGAGTCATGACAATTAAGGGCATTCATGTGTAAACCCTAATTGTGACAACACTATAAAAGGAACCCTATGGCTAGCAAAATCGTGACCTAGTGTTACTAGAGAGGGCATAACCGATTTTGAGTGCTAGAAGTATTCTCTCAAGTTATTCCAAGTCTTGTGGTGTTGTGTGAAGCATTTGAGGCACAACATTTGGGGTGCTAGGCTCACAAAGTCTCGAAGGAATCCAAGCAACAACAAGGTATGTATTTCTACTAATTTTATGTTCTATGTAATCCCCATGCCATGCTAGTTAGGAAATAACCTTGAAAAGAAATTTGCATGTATATAGAGAAAACATAGATTCAAGGTTATTAGGGTTGCATGTACACTTAGGAAGTGTTAGAATGCTCAAAAACCCATCAGTGGTATCAGAGCCTAGGATTGTTTTCTGTATACTTGTTGCAAAACTGCTTAAAAATCGAAAATTCTGCACTCTGACGACTGGACTCGCCGAGTCCATGGGGAGGACTCGCCGAGTCCATGAACAAATTCATCCTACTCGACGAGTAGAATAATGCACTCGGCGAGTAGGAGCGTGCTGGGCAGTTTTTTCGAGTTTTGTTGCTGGAAATGGATTAAGATCATTATCCCAATCTGTTTTGGACTTGTAAAATCTGTTTTTCAAAATGATAATGATTATGTTAACCCATTTCACATGACTTTTATCAATTTTCAAGTATTGTATATGTTTATATGATTTTCTTGAAATTGCTTGACATGAATTTGTGTTCATATGAGTTTAGAAGATCATAGGAATTATGTGTAACCTCCATGTGTGTTTAATTCATGATCTTAATGGCTATGATGGTGTCCATAACTTGTCCTCAAGTTATGGATAACCAAAAGTCACTTCTTTTAATTATGATTAAAGAACTAAAGAGGTTTCATAAAATGAAGAGTCTTCTTTTTATGAACCATTAAAACTCATAAGTTACAAATTGAAGAGATTGAAGAGACTTGGAATAGTTTCAAATCTTGCCCTCAAGTTTTGGAATTTGAAAAGTCTTACACTTTAATACTTTAATTCCAAATTAAACCTTAGATTTTTAAAAGGTTTAAAAATCAACACTTATACTATTATTATAATTTTATTATATTGATATGTATAAGAATATGTCATTCTTACCGTTAGTAGGCCTCATTCACGAAGCCGGTCTATAAGAGGGGTATAAGGTTGTTGCCTATAAAATGGTGACTTAATGGGTGTCCACTCTCACCCACCGCTTCCTTGATCGGTGGAGGGTCGTTAGCCGAACGGGTAGGATACGACTTTAAATACTCGTTAAAAGTATAATGAATTATAAAGTAACTATACATTATAAATTCCCAATCTTAGTTACTTTAGGAAAATGTGAAATTGGTGCTAGCCCATAAAATTACACTTTATACCTTACCAAGTCGTTAGTGGAGCGTGTGTGGTTAACCGGCACACTAACATGGACTAGTAAGAGTGGCAAAGGGTAACTTGACCTTATTATAGATCGGTGGAGCGTGTGTGGTTAACCGGCACATCGATTAGGTAATATTGTTGAGGGTACCAAGTCAATTTGTATGGTTATTCACACCTTGTTTGTGATCCTCGGCATCCCAGTCACAAACTTGAGAGGGCACAATCGAGATTCAAACATGCCATTGAAAAGTTCAATGTATCTCAAAAGATCTAGGAGTTTCAAAACCAATAAAACCTAATAATAAAATATTTCGTTCTTATGGATTACGGCATCCCTCTTCCAACTATAAATAGTTTGTTGGATCCTAGCCTTAATATTTCATTTGGGTGAATTATTAAGGATTCCTATTCTAATGAAACTTGTCTTTCTTTCCTTTCAGATGTCTTCCAACAATGTTTCTGGCTCAAACCCAACATGCTCCTTTTCCCTTATGAACTTGTGTGGTAAGGTCATCTTTGATGGATCCAATTTCAATGAGTGGATCAGAAACATCAGAATGATTACCCGCTATGAGGACAAAGAATATATCCTCGATAGGGAGCTTAAGGTTGTGAATGAAGCCACTGCTACTCCTGAAGAGTTTGCGGAGTTTGTTGCACATGAAAAGGATGCTACTAAAGTAGCATGCATCATGATGGCCACCATGACTCCTGAACTTCAAAAATCCTATGAAGATTTCTACCCCTATGAGATGCACCTGGATCTGATGGAAAGGTATCATCAGAGCGCGCGTCAGGAGAGGTATGAAATCATCTCCTCCATGATAACCGCAAGGATGAAGGATGGTGAACCCATCACCGGTCACTTGCAGAAGATGCAAAGGTTCGTTGACCGGTTGCTGAAGCTAAATGTTGACTTTCCTGAGGAAATGGCGATTGACATCATTCTCCATTCCTTACCTACAAGTTATGATCAGTTTCGCATGACTTATCATATGAACAAGGAGGAAGTCACACTTAGCAAACTTCAAGGACTCTTAAGGACAGCTGAAAATGGCCTTAAGGGTAAAGCGGTTGCTACTTCTACTCCTTCAACAGCCCCTGTTCTGGCTATTGGGCAGGGAAAGGGTAAGAAGAGGAAAAGCCCTTCGAAGGGTACCAAGGGTAAGACTCTTGATGGTTCCTCTTCAAGTGGGACAAAGAAAGGTCCCATTACTCCTTCTTCAAACCCAAAGGAAGCACAATGCTTCTATTGCCCGGATAAGGGACACTTCAAGCGAAGCTGCCCTAAATATCTGCAAGATCTAAAGGATGGGAAGGTTAAACCCACCCATACAGGTATTTACACAATATTGTCTAACAACTCATCTAATGCTAATTCTTGGGTGCTTGATATAGGTTGTGGTATTCACATCTGTACTGATTTGCAGGCACTAAGAAGAAGTGAGCAAGTGGAGCACGGGAAGATAAACTTAGTCATGGGCAACAGGAAAGCATCACCTGTTACCAAGATAGGAGTTTATTCTTTATTGCTTAATAATGGGTTAATGTTAGATTTGAATAAGTGTTGTTACTCGCCCGAAATGGCGAGAAATATTATTTCTTTTCATGGCTTGTACAAACAAGGTTTTTCATTTTCATTTGATAATAAAAATGGTGCTGTTAATGTTTATTACAATGATGTATTTTACTTTAAAGCATTACCTTGTGATGGTGTATATGAAGCCGTGAATGTTGTAGACAATCTAGGAAATAATGTGTTGTATATTGATTCTTCAGATAGCTTGGATAAAGCATCCTTGTGGCATTGTCGTCTTGGACATGTTAACAAGAAGCGCATAGGACAACTCCAAAAGGCTGGAGTCTTGGAATCATTTGACCTCAAGTCAGATGATAGTTGTGAGTCTTGTTTACTTGGAAAAATGACAAAGTCACCCTTCACAGGTACTTGTGATAGGGGTGAAGGTTTGTTGGACCTTTTACACACGGATGTGTGTGGGCCCTTCAGAGTTGCTACAAGGGATGCTAATCGCTATTATGTGACTTTTACTGATGATTACAGTAGATATGGATATATTTACTTAATCAAGCATAAGTCAGAAACCTTTGAAAAGTTTAAAGAGTTTAAGCAGGATGTGGAGAATCAATTGGGCAGGAACATCAAGATACTCCGATCCGATCGGGGAGGAGAGTATCTTAGCATTGAGTTCCTTGACTATCTTAAGGAATGTGGGATTGTCTCACAATTGACACCTCCCAGAACACCACAGTTGAATGGTGTAGCTGAGAGGCGCAATCGAACCTTGTTGGATATGGTTCATTCCATGATGAGTCGAGCTTCGTTACCAATCTCTTTCTGGGGGTATGCCTTAGAGACTGCTACCCATATCCTTAATCTAGTCCCTACTAAAAAGGTTGCCAAAACACCTCACGAGATGTGGACTGGGAAAGTTCCCAATTTGGACCACATCAAGATTTGGGGTTGTGAAGCTTTCGTGAGGCGTGAGACTCATGATAAGCTTGAACCTCGAAGTGAGAGGTGTATTTTCATCGGCTATCCACAGAGATCCTTTGGTTACCTCTTCTACAGACCCAGTGATAATGTGGTTTTTGTAGCAAGAAGAGGAGTCTTTCGTGAGAGAGAATTCATAAGCCAAGGGGACAGTGGGAGAAAAATTGACCTTGAAGAGCTTCAAGAGTCAAGTGGTGAAGGAACCTCAAATGCTATCGACCAACCTGAGGAGGAAACTCCTGTTGATCCGATAGATGAGTCTGTACCTCCAAGACGTTCCACTAGGGTGAGGAACACACCTGATTTTTATTATGGTTATCACATCACCACTGAAGGTGATACATTTATTAGTGATAGTACACTAATAGATTTGGATGAACCTAATAATTACAGGGAAGCCATGGCAGGCCCTGAGTCTGCTAAATGGAAGGAGGCTATGGACAGCGAGATTCAGTCCATGTATGACAATCAAGTTTGGAACTTGGTTGACAATGTACCAGCTCGTAAGACAGTTGGGTGCAAATGGATCTTCAAGAAGAATACCAACATGGATGGGAAGGTACATACTTACAAAGCGCGACTGATTGTGAAGGGCTTTGCTCAAACTCCGGGAGTTGACTATGATGAGACCTTCTCACCAGTAGCTAAGATTAAGTCTATTAGAGTATTGTTAGCCATAGCTGCATTTCATGATTATGAAATATGGCAAATGGATGTCAAAACCGCTTTCCTTAATGGAAAGTTGGCTGAGGATGTTTACATGGCTCAACCAGAGGGGTTTGTCGATACAAGATACCCTAATAGAGTGTGTAAGCTTGATAAATCCATTTATGGATTGAAACAAGCATCTCGCAGATGCAATCTTTGCTTTGATGATAAAGTCAAAGAGTTTGGCTTTTCTAGGAGTGAGGATGAGTCTTGTGTGTATGTCAGGGCTAGTGGGAGCATAGCTAGCTTCTTGGTGTTGTATGTGGATGACATACTTCTCATAGGAAACGACGTCCCAACCTTGCAGGAGGTTAAGTCCTGGCTTGGGAAGTGTTTCGCTATGAAGGACCTTGGGGAAGCTACCTATATCCTAGGGATAAGGATATTGAGAGATAGGAGTAAGAGACTAATTGGACTTAGTCAAAGTACTTACTTGGATAAGGTGTTGAAGAGGTTCAGCATGCAAGAATCCAAGAAAGGGGAATTACCCGTCCAAAGTAATGCCAGGCTGAGTAAGACTCAGAGTCCGAGTACAGAGGCTGAGATAGCTGAGATGAGTCATATACCATATGCTTCCGCTGTGGGCTCGATTATGTATGCTATGACTTGTACTCGCCCTGATGTGGCCTTTGCTTTGAGCATGGTCAGTAGATATCAAGGGAACCCTGGCAAGGCACACTGGACAGTGGTAAAGAACATTCTCAAGTATCTGCGGAGGACTAAGGATTGGGTCCTTACCCTCGGAGGCAGTGATGACTTGAGAGTGGAAGGATATAGCGATGCTAGCTTCCAGACTGATAGGGATAATTTCCGCTCTCAGTCAGGCTGGGTCTTTATCCTAAATGGAGGGGCAATTACTTAGAAAAGTTCCAAGCAGGAGACAGTAGCTGATTCTACTTGTGAATCAGAGTACATAGCAGCAAGTGAAGCAGCTAAGGAGGCGATATGGCTAAAGAACTTCATCGGAGACCTTGGAGTTGTACCAGCTATAAAGGAGCCAATGGAAATTTTCTGTGACAGCGAAAGTGCGGTTGCTTTGGCTAAGGAACCAAGAGATCACGGGAGATCTAGGCACATTGACAGAAAATACCATTTCATCAGACATCGAATAGAAGAAGGACTCCTCGTGGCTAAGAGGGTATCATCAGATGAGAACCCGACAGATCCCCTCACGAAGGGACTGAGCAGGGTTAAGCATTTACAGCATGCGAGGCGCATTGGGCTGAAGGATGATATTAGTTTCAATAATTAGATTCCTGAAACTTGTAAAATGTAATTGACATTTGATGATAAATAAAAGTTGTTTTTTATTTATGAGTAAGGTGTTACTATCTTGTGTTGATTGTTTACTATGTTTCAATTTTGCATGTTTTTACTTCCAGAATAATTATGTTATTATTCAAACCATCCACAGTCAGTCAAACTTTGGAAGTAAGTATTGATTTAAGACTGTCATGAATTTGGCTTGTATGATTTGTCTGAAAGTGCTTTGGACAATGCAATGGTTGCTACAACATTCATGAGTACTCATAAGGGCTGAGTATTGGATCCAACCCACGCTCACTTGCATCACTTCATGGAATTTATCTCGAGTGATCTTGAGACGGTAATATCATATAAATCTTCAAACCTAGAGATATGAGTTGTTGACTATGAGTTGGTTATTCATTGATTGCACGAAAACGCATTGGTAACTCGATGTCATAAAACGTGCCTTTGTGAATAATTCAACAAGTAGTTAGGACAAGCATATCAGTCGAAGTTTATCTGTTCCTTCTAGAAATAGAAGCGATATTTGGGCCCCTCGATGATTTGGTTTTGACTAATGTACCAGGCCCGGTCAAAACCTAATTGATGTGTTCAATTTAGTTCTATGTCGAAACAAATCAGAGATCGAGAAACAAATGCTGGACAATAAGTAAGACCATGTTCCATGTGTTTGTCCGGCTGATATCATGAGAACAGAGGATTATATGATCACTTATCTTAAATGGCGTATCATCATCATCTCAGTTCCGAGAGACTTTGAAAGAGCTACGATTGCTAGTCGGATTTTGAAGTCATATTTGCAAATATAGTTATTAGACTTATCCAAGTGGGAGACTGTTGGATATAGTGTCTAAGTCCATAACTTTATTTGGTATGTACTTGACCCGACCCGGCATGGTCCATTTGGGTTGCATGGCATTGCAATACTTGGATAGACTAGATGAGAGAATAAGGCACTTATGATTATTAATATATTATAAGTTCTAATATATTAATAATAGTATTATTTAATTAGTATTGATCAAGTATTAATCTAGTATTAATTTGGTGATCAAAGTGAGACTAATTAAATATATAGGGTTGATTATGACAATCATCAACTCTTTTATGGTGGATTAATGATCCATGGTTTATGGGTTTGGTTATAACCATATGGAGCTCCATGGATAGTCCATGGGAGTTACAAACCCATGGGTCATGAGAAATCAAGAGTCATGACAATTAAGGGCATTCATGTGTAAACCCTAATTGTGACAACACTATAAAAGGAACCCTATGGCTAGCAAAATCGTGACCTAGTGTTACTAGAGATGGCATAACCGATTTTGAGTGCTAGAAGTATTCTCTCAAGTTATTCCAAGTCTTGTGGTGTTGTGTGAAGCATTTGAGGCACAACATTTGGGGTGCTAGGCTCACAAAGTCTCGAAGGAATCCAAGCAACAACAAGGTATGTATTTCTACTAGTTTTATGTTCTATGTAATCCCCATGCCATGCTAGTTAGGAAATAACCTTGAAAAGAAATTTGCATGTATATAGAGAAAACATAGATTCAAGGTTATTAGGGTTGCATGTACACTTAGGAAGTGTTAGAATGCTCAAAAACCCATCACCTTCGTCAATGCGATAACGAGTGGGGAGTACTTGAGACATTCCACCATATGAAGCCTATATGGATCATACGCAAACGGTGTGAGATCAATGAGAAGGTTCTGATTCTCCTTGATAGAGAGAAGAGGCGATCGAGCAGAGGTTTCTTGGACTGAAGAAGATTCTGTCATTGTTGAAGCTTGATGAAGAAGATGATGAACAGTGGAGGAATAATCGCTGGTATTCGCCTTTGAAAATTATGAGAGCAGTAAAAAGGGTAAAGGTAATTTGAGAAAACCCTTTATACTGTCAATCAGGAGAGAGAAACAAATCGCAATCAAATCACAGGCGAAAAAATCTCAATCGACGCCTAGAAAATCGTGCTTGGACAACTGTTACACCGAAAATGGCGATGACAGGCGTGACATCAGCGATCGTTTCAAATTCACGCGCCTTTCCATGTTTATTTCAACCTTATCGTTCCAGATTCCAAACCCTTCAATTTCATGGTGACTCATCCTTTTGCTTTTAAGAGACTCCATTCCATCATAATGAACCGAAGTTATATTTCTGAAATTATCGTATTAGTTACCGAACCAGACTTTGGAAAATCAAAGATTTTCGTGCAAGATATTGTCAAAGATAAAGAAAAAAACAAATAATTTGTGAGATATATGTGATGTCTAGGAAGACATAAAGCAGTGGATCCCGGGCACGAATCTCTACCTTCAAAGTCAAGAGAGAATTCAAAGTGCTTGTTTGGTTTCCCGTTGAATTACGATCAAATGCCTGTAAAGAGATATTGAAAGGCATCTTTTTTAAATAAAGCTATTAGGGTGGCTTTCGCTTCAATCCATACATTGGTACTTGACATAAGACCGAAAGTGCAAGAAGTACTTGTGAGACCGGTGTAGCCTGTTAAACAAGTAGGTTTGGATCTATTTCAGTGACTGGGTGTTAAGATGAAATCTCAAAAACAAAATTAAAACTGGATCTTATGGGAAGAAGCGTCTTGGTGTTAGACAATTTCATAAAGATCACGCAAAAATAAAAGGAGATTTCTTGAGGTAACAAGTAATAGCTTGAACGTGTACACGATCACCGTCAATTCATTTAAGGAGTTGGATTTTGGGTTTCACTTAGCACGTGGTGAACGTATCTAAGATCATCAACACAGATGTTGTATAACCATAAACCTCAGTGGTAATTGCTGAGAGTCTCAAGGGTACAATTGTGGAGCGAAACGAGATGGAGAAATAAGATATGGTGGTTAAGGAATCAAAAGTACCTCTCCTATTTGAGAATGACAAAGCAGAAAACTCTTAACTCAAAATGAGAAGAGTAAGGTAGCTCATGACTTGAGTGAATGTAGAAGCCTAATTGAGAAGAAACGATTGGTATTGATCGAATCATTAAGGCTTCACTCACAGTCTTTGAGGCTTCAGTCTACATACAACATCATGCTTCTAGGGACACTTAACTAGTACAAAGATAGAAATATCATACCTGCCCTAGCTCCAATTAATATAGCTTCTATGATCTTCAAACCTAAGAGAGAAAAGAAACAAAAACGAAACGCAAAAAGAAATTTTTTTTGAAATTTTGGAATTTTCTGAAAAAGAATAATAATAATAAAAAAATATAATATTTTTGGAGTTTGTGAAATTTTCTGAAAAGTAAGAGAAAAACATAAAATAAATTAAGATTCAATATAGTGTACAAAAGATACAACTGAAATGTCACCATTGTATATGAGGCGAAATGGACCGAGCGTTCGGTTCATTTCGGTTCCCAAAAAATCATGACCCGAAATAGACCGAGCGTTCGCTCTATTTCGCTTCCAACTTTTAATGAGGCGAAAGCGATTTCGGTACAGATTCAGCTTCCTTCATTCGTAAGCCTTGTAAGATTTTATTAAAACTTGCTTCAGGCAAGGCTTTTGTAAAGATGTCAGCTAATTGATCAATGGTTCTTACAAAATGTATTTCGACATTACCGTCTTCCACGTGATCCTTAATAAAATGATACCTCAGTGCTATGTGTTTCGTTTTGGAGTGTAGCACTGGGTTGTGACATATCCTTATTGCACTTTCAGAATCACAGGATAATCGAATTTTCTTCATGTTCAGGCCATAGTCTCGAAGTTGACTTTGTATCTAAATGACCTGTGATGTACATGATGCTGCAGCTATATACTCTGCTTCGGCTGTAGAAAGAGACACACAGGTTTGTATCTTTGATTGCCAGCTGACGAGTTTGCCATCAAGGAACTGACATCCTCCAGTAGTACTCTTTTGGTCCAGTCCACATCCTCCTAGATCAGAATCAGAGAATGACTGAACAAAGAACCCTGATTTTGCTGGGTACCATAGACCGAGAGAAGAGGTTCGCTTCAAATATCGAAAGATATTCTTCACAGCCAACAGGCGAGGTTCGAGTGGATTAGCTTCAAACCTGGCACAATAACAAACAGAAAACATTATGTCTGGTCGACTAGCTGTTAGATACATCAAGGACCCTATCATTTGACGATAGAGGGTCATGTCAGCAGCCGGTTTGTCCAGAGAAGGTATGAACTTCGTGCCAAACGCCATAGGAACCTTCACTTTTGAGTCTCCCATCATTCCAAACTTGGCACGCAAGGTCTTCGTGTAAGCCTCTTGATTAATAAAAATGCCTTCGGGCCCCTGTCTAATATTTAACCCAAGGAAAAAGTTAATTGGACCCATTGAGCTCATTTCAAACTTAGTCTCCATCAACTTTCTGAATTCTGCTGTTAAGCCAGGATTCGTGGAACCAAAGATGATATCATCGACATAAATCTGAACAATCATAAGGTGGTCACCCTCTTTCTTACGAAAGAAGGTTGGGTCAACCGAAACTTGTTTAAACTTTGACATTTTTAGAAATCGAGTTAATGTTTCACACGATGCTCTTGGTGCTTGCTTCAGACCATAAACCTCCTTGTCCAGAATGTAGCAGTGATCTGGATACTTCTCGTTCACAAAACCTGGAGGTTACTCTACATACACCGTTTCTTCTAATTCTCCATTTAGAAATGCACACTTGACGTCCATTTGATATACTTCAAAGTTTTTGTGAGCAGCATAAGCCAGAAAGATTCTTACTGATTCTAACCTGGCTACTGGAGCAAAGGTCTCTTCATAGTCTATCCCTTCTTCTTGACAATATCCCTTTACAACTAGCCTTGATTTGTTACGAATTATGTTCCCTTCTTTGTCCATTTTTTTTCGAAATACCCATTTCAGTCCAACTACAGATACATCATTTGGTGTAGGAATCAGTCTCCATACCTTGTTTCGCTCAAACTCGTTGAGTTCGTCTTGCATTGCCTGTACCCAATCAGAGTGATCGAGTGCAGTGTAGACAGTCTTTGGTTCAATTTTGGAGACAAACAAATTAAACATGCAAAATTCCACTTGAGAGAACAATGCAGTTTGCTTCGCTTTCAGTTGAGAACGAGTAAGAACTCTTTCTGATGACTCACCAATGATTTGGGTTTTCGGATGATCTTTTGTCCATTTGGTGAGAGGAGGGTAATTTGGATTAGAGGAGGGATCCAACTCAGCATTTACTTCTTCTTCGAATTCTGACTGAGTATCATCATCATTTGTATTTGCATTCTCCCCCTCAAACGATGAGACAGTATTGAATTCTCCCCCTCAACTGGACGTTCGGTTGATATGGTAGTTGATGGGTTCTCCCCCTGGAATGATAATTCAGGGTTATTGGATGAGGATGAACCCTCCCTGTGAAATGTAAAACTTTCTTTTGGAGGTTCGCTTGGACTAGGTTGTTCGGTAGTTCCCGGTTGTTCTTTTTCCATATACTTCGCTGCATCAACAATGATTTGCTTCAAGGTATCAATCTTATTGTCAGCTTCCTCTGCTTCAGAGTGTATGGCTTTCTCCGGTTCATCGAATAATGACATATATTGCTGAAATAAATTCGAAATGGAAACAGTAACTTGACCAGACGTTGGAAAGATTTCCTCCATTGATCCTTCGATTGTTTGAAGCTTTTTGACGTAGTTGTCATCGAAGGTGACATAATAGGTTTCTTCGATTTTCTTGGAACGTTTGTTCAGAACCCTATATGCCTTGGAGTTTAAGGAGTAACCAAGAAAAATCCCTTCGTCAGCTTTGACATCAAACTTGTTTCGGTGCTCCTTTGAATTAAAAATAAAGCATATTGAACCGAACACATGGAAGAACTTGACATTTGGCTTACGATTGTTTAAGATCTCATATGGAGTAATAGAAAAACGCTTGTTGAGAAGAGATCTGTTCTGTGTATATCAAGGAGCAGCAATAGCATCAGCCCAGAAATATAAAGGCAGTGAGGCGAAACTGAGCATGGTTCGGGCTGCTTCACACAACGAGCGGTTTCGCCTTTCAATGACACCATTTTGTTGTGGAGTGGAGGGAGCAGAGAAGTTGTGAGATACTCCCTTTTCGGCAAGAAAGTCTTCAAATTCATTGTTTTTGAACTCCAGCCCATTGTCACTTCGAATATTTCGTACCAGCTTTCGCAGTTGAAGCTCTATTTGCTTGATAAAAACCTTGAGCTTTGGTGTAGCCTCTGATTTCTGTTTAAGAAAAATACCCAGGTGAAACGAGAGAAATCGTGTACTATTACTCGTATATATTTGTTACCACCAATGCTTTCAATAACCGAAGGTCCACATAAATCTATATGCAGAAGCTCAAGTGGTTCGATGATCTTTGTGTTGACACGTGTTGGATGACTTTTCCTGCTTTGCTTTCCCATTTCACATGCAGCACACAGATGTTCTTTATCAAACTTGAGTATTGGAAGTCCTCGCACATGATCACCAAGAACTAGCTTGTTGATGTCTTTGAAGTTGAGGTCCGAGAGCCTTCGCTGCCATAACCAACTTTCATCTGAATGTGCTTTCGTTAGCAGACACACAGCTGGCTTCCCTCGAATGGGATTGAGGTTCAGTGGGTACATTTCACCTTTTCTTTTGGATTTTAATAGAATTGATTTGGTCTTCTTCTCTACTATTTCAGACCCTTCATCATCGAACGAAACCTTCAGTCCAGTTCCCACCACCAGTTGTGAAACACTGATGAGATTGTGTTGTAAGCCCTCTACGTATGCTACTTTTCTGATTGAGAATTCGCCATTTGTGATCATTCCATAGCCTTTTATTGTGCCAAATGAGTTGTTGCCATATTTGACACAACCACCATTCGTAAGAGGTAGAAACTCCCGAAGCTCTTCCTTTCTCCCTGTCATGTGACGTGAGCAGCCACTATCAATGTACCATTCATCGTCGAACTGCTCCTCACGCATAACCTGCAAAAATCAAGCAGATTTAGGAACCCAAAGTTTCTTGGGTCAATGTGAGCCTTTTACAGAACATGGTATAACAATAGAAGAATCAACCAAGTAGGTTCGTTTTATTAGGGTTGTTTCATCTTTTCTTTTGATTGTAAAAACTTTGATGTTATTATCTTTTGACGCTTCAACCTTAGGTTTAGGAATCGGATCTTTATTGTTTTCTAACTTTTGGTTTTGTTTCCTTAGGTTAGCATTCATCTTATTTTCGTCTCCTGAGAAGATCTTCCCTTTTCCCTTCACATCTTCTTTAGGATTGTGCTTTGAGTGAGAGGAATGTGTTTTAGACGCGAAACCTAGCTTTCGGGTCCTTTCACTTGTGGATGAGGACCCGAAACAGCCCCTTCGGTTGTTCAGTTGAGATCCGAAACCACTATTTTGGTTTCTTTCGCTTCTACTTTGGGGACCGAAACTTCCCTTTTGGTTTGCTTGACTACATGAATAGCATTGAGAACAAGAAGTAGCTTGATTCTTTGACACTCCTTTATCCTTAGCGGTTGGACTCTTGTCTAATCGAACGTAATTTGGGTTTTGGGACTGCTAAAACTATTTCCTTTCAGTGAGATTCTTCTTGTATCTCTTGTTACGTTGATGTTTCTTTTCAGACACCTGTTTGGGTGTTTTATAGATGTTGGCCTTCGGTTTCGATCTTTTATCATGAGTTTCGCTCTTTAACGAGGAGGTTTCGCTTGTCACCTTAACTGATTCACTTGGAATCTTTTTTGTACCACTGGTTGTTGGCATATCAAAATGTGTAGGCTTGTTGAGTGGTTCTGCCACATATCTGCCTTTAACCCTCCATGATGTTTTCTCAGATAGACCGACCGTTTCATCAACATTGTCTATTCGTGATGACCAGAAAAATTCATCACATCCATCAGCATTATCTTCCTTCACTAATGTTGTGAGTTCGGCTGTTTGCTTCTGTCTCACGCCGGTAACTGCATAAACTTGATTTGGCGTGGTTTGGACCTTCTGATACACCACAGCCTTTTCTTTCATAAGTTTGGACTTATTTTGGGACAAACGAGCGAATTCAACTAAGTGTTCAGAAATGAGATTTTTGGTAGGTTCGGGTTCGCTCTTGACAAATTCAGAACAGTCCACCTCATCTTCTACAGATATTTCACTCATATCATCATCCTCATCAAATTCAGAAGTATTTTCAACATTAATTTTTATTTCTGAATTCAACGTGCCATTCAACGAATCAAATTTCTGCATAGTTTCGGTTTTAATTTTCAATTTATCATTTTCATCCAATAAATTCTTAAGCATGTCCTTGTGGTCTTTGGACTGGATAAAATATTCAATTTTTTCAAGACCAATCTTATAGCTAGGAGAAACTTCAGCAGGCGAGACTACAACTTCACAATCATAAAAATCAGCATCAATTGTGTCCTCCTTTAGTTCAAGGAAAGGAAGAATCATATTGTGAATTTCCCTGCCTATTTCACAATCCAGATGCAATTGAGTGATATTGGAATATAAACGTTTAGCAGTTAAACAAAAAACATTTCTCTATTTTAAAAGCTTTAAATTATCCCTTTGCAAATAAATTGTCTCATCCTTAATTCTAATTAACTCTTTCTCCTTTTGCTCAATCCACATTCGCCTCTCCTCACTCTTAGAAGACACCATGCTGAGTTGATTAGTTAGGTTAGAATTTGTGAGGTGATTTTGGGTTAAACTTCCACTTAAACTAGAAAATTTAGATTTTAAGCCGTTCAATTCTTTTTCATAGTTTGTGACAGGGATTTTTAATGATTCGAGAATAGATTGTACCTTCTTGATCAACTGGTCGCACTCATTGATCTGCTCACCAACAGGCTTGGCAACAAAACACATGTCTTCTCGTTCCTTCGCTTCATCTTCACCCCCATCAGTGGTGTAACACCTCATATGTGACACTCCACCTGTCACCATTAAACACTTTCCTTTAGCAGCATACTCATCTTCTTTCGCCACGAAAGCTCTGCCATGTGTAGGCTTTCTCACCTCTTCATCCTCTGAGTCAGTAGACCAGACTTCAACACCACCAAATTCATCATCTGCAACATTTTCCTGCATAATAAGAACATTCATAGTGTTATTTGCAGCAGCTTTCTTCTTCTTAATCTCTTCCAGCTTTCGCCGGTGGTATGCTTCATCGTCTTCACTCTCATTCTTCTCTGTCGTCTTCCTCAACATACAGTCCTTGGCAAAGTGGTTTTTGCCTCCACAAAAGTGACAATTAAATCCTGAGTCACTTGACATCTTGCTCTCCTTCTTCGGTTCTTCTTGCTGAGGAGTGATCTTCGGTTCCTCCTTTGCCTTTTCTGAACTGTAGTTTCCTTGCCAGTTTCGGTTCTTATTGGTGGGAAACCTTCTGCGAATGAACTTCTTTGGGTTTGAAACCATCAAAGCATATTCTTCATTAGTCAGATCATATTCAGAAAGACCTAAATCTTCTTCTTCTTCAACTGCATTCTTTCCTTTGGAAATTAGGGCCAAAGAACCCATGCTAGAAACCACATTCATTTCTTTAGTCACTTCACCTTCATGTGACTTCAGTATCCCCACTAGCTTCGCCAAAGAGTATGCCTTGAATTGTTTATGGGCCTTTACAGTAGACACTACAGCCATCCATTCGGATCTTAGCCCATTCATGAATGTGACCTTCTGTTCAATAACTTTCCTCTCTATACCATGCTTTATCATTTTGCTAAGAAGATGATTAAAGCGATCAAAGGCTTGGATAAGCTTCTCTTTAGGTTTCTGCTTGAAGTCTCCAAACTCTGAAAGCAATAGAGTCTAGATCGAATGCTCAAGATTCTCATCGGTAGAATACAGCTCTTTCAACCTGTCCCAAACTTCTTTCGCCGTCGAGCATGAACTAACCAACCGAAAGGTGTCAGACTGTAGGGCAAATGTGATCATTCTAAGCGCTTTAATATTGCACACAAACTTCTCCTTTTCATCTTGAGGAACATCTTTAACATCAACCATAAGTTGGTTGTACTCCTTTTGAGACTTTATGATTCGGTTTGTGCCAGTGTGAGCGAACGGACCTACAGTTATTGCTTCCCAGATTAAATACCCATTGTCTTCAGAACCTATCACATAGTCTTCAAAGTGATGCGTCCAAACTTCGTAATCCTGAGTATATAGAATGGGAATCCTAGTTGTGGATCCAATGTTGTTGGAGATATTGATAGGGTTTGCGTTAGAATCGTCGAGTGACATGATGATATTGCGAAAAACCTGTTCAAGATCAGACTTGTAAACAAAGTCAGGGTTAAATCGAAATCCAAAAACAACGTAAACAACAAGATGACGACTTCTAATAGAGATCAATATTAGCGGAAAACCCTGAAACCTTCTTCGACAGAAGAGATGCGTATAGATTACACAGTCTCCTGCTCTGATACCAATTGATGAGTTAAAAACTCTTTAGATCGATAGATCCTTAACAGGTTAATAAGCAAGAACAATAAATACTGGAACACTCAATGAATCAATCCGTATGTCGAATGATTAAAATGTAGTCACACCTCAGCAGAGCTCGATTAAGAACTTCCACTGTAGAGGTGCGCTAGGGTTTACAGTACACTTGATAAAATAATAATGAAAGCGTTAATGATAAGATTGCATGCATGCAACTTATATACTAAACCCTAAAACAAACACACGGCTGGACAGGCCCAAACCGGTGACAAAACTGGACTAACAACCGAGCCCAAGACGCAACACAGTAGGCCCAACAGACTCTGAATCACTCCGAGCATTCGGACCCATTCACAGTAAGTTCTTACTAGCTACGAAGATGGTTTCGGAACAAATTCATCTTCAATCATTCTTAAGCCTTGAAGAATTCGATTAAAGGTTTGTTTAGGTAAGGCCTTTGTAAAGATATCATCCAGTTGATCAGCAGATCTCACAAGGTGAATTTCAACATTGCCATCCTCCACATGATCCATTATAAAGTGATACCTCAGTGCAATTGGTTTTGTCTTAGAATATTGCACTGGGTTGTGGCAAATGTGAATTGTACTTTCAGAATCGCAATATACAGGGATTCTCCTCATATTAATTCCATAATCCCTTAGCTGACTTTGTATCCAAATGACATGCGAGGTGCATGAGGCGGTTGCTATATATTCAGCTTCAGCGGTGGATAGGGGGACACATGTTTACTTTTTCGATTGCCAACTTACGAGTTTGCCATCATGAAATTGACATCCTCCAGTTGTATTTTTGCGATCAAGACCGCATCCACCAAGATTAGCATCTGAGAATGCTTGCACAAAGAACCCTGAGCTCTTGCAGATTGTCAATACAATCCGTATCGGCGTTTGTATCAGCATCTAGCTCGATGGTTTGTTGAATGGCTGTCATTCCAAGCTCAACATTGCGAGCCACACGGCAAACCAAAATGGGAAGAATTCTGTCTGCAGATCCTCCCTCGCTTATGCTGTAGAAGCTTCGGTCTCCGTTGTATGGTAAGGGTTGACCCTGCTCACGGCTCCACCTACCCAAGTTCTCATCCCACTGAGGCGTCGGGCCTTGAAAAGCCGGATGAGGGTTAGGATTTAGGATTGGAGCCTCTAAGGGTAGATCATTAACTTCCGGCTTGGAGTCAGAATCCTCCAGGAAGTCTTCTGTGAAGTCATCATCCAATGGAATTGGATGATTCTCTTCCGGCTCTGCATCGAGCCATCCCCCATTACCTTGGTTGGGAAAGTACGGGTCGCCGGGGAGATTGAATCCAACCATGTTATCTACGTGAGAATAGGGATAAAAGAGATAGTTAATAGACGTACTACTTAAGATAATTATAGGATGATCCTTACCACTTACTTCAATACTTGTGTAGTGCATACCAGTCATATGTAACCAAAACAGGATAGACCTTCGAAAAAGTGACTCTAACTCTAAGTCCACAACCAAACAAGGAACAGGAAGTAAAGCAAATATCATAGATTCTAAGTCTATGACACCCTAGTCACATATAACCTTAGCGTATCCACTCAGCAACTATTGACATACTAATAAAGACCTTTTAGTTCTCAAATAAGTAATTATAGCAACACAAAATACTCCTATAGTATTTTAAGTTTATGTTCTGTTCTAAAGTTTTCATTGTAGTAGTGTTGGTAAGTTTTTAGACTTGCTGCAACACCACAACCATTCCTAGGTACATGCTAATAACTTCTCGGAAAGATATAGTTGATCATGCTATATCACTCCCAGATCTGATCATACGTCCCCAAGCCTACTTGTTTTGTCCAACAACCGTAATACTTTTGTTATGTTCTAGTTTGACACTGATTTTAGTATGACTGCATGTATGTATACTTTGGTTAAATATTTTATTATTTAAAAGTATAAACTCTTGGTCAGAGTATTTTAATCCCGATGTGTTTATAGTTGTATATCTTTTATGGGTTGATATACTCAATTCACTATAAACAAAGCTCTGATACCAATCTGTCGTACCCCCAAACCAGAACGGCGGAAACGTTCGGGGGCGGAGGACGTCATGTATAGTATCATATCAATGCATAATAGTAAACAAGCAACAACATCATCCATCGCATTAATAGTATAATTTAATACAAGTGTGTTCTATGTATAGTCTCGAATAGGCTCCATCTTCTCAAAACCTGGTCCAATGTACCTGTCTACTGGTGACCTGAGAATACAAGTTACTTTGAAAGAGTATATTAGCATTAAGATGGTGAGTTCATAAGTATTTTAGTGTCAAATGTTTGTATAAGTTTGATGAAAGTGTTTGTAAATGTTTGATGTAAATTTTTGTAAGTGTTTGATGTAAATGTTTGTATCTCCTAGAAAATCCTATATTTTCTACTTATAATGAAATGTAGTCTTCTACCAAGACCCGACTGTTCTGTATGTTTGTTCTTTTGTAAAAGTGAGTGATTTTCCCATGTATGACTATCATTACCAAAATATAGTTTACATTACCGATTATGTAAGAAGATCATAATATGAATGTAATGGGAAAATGACGATGTATTGTAGTACTGAATATAGTAACTACCATTGTACTAACTACCTTAAACCAATTGTTTAATTAAGGTAAATTGTGATGAGATTATAACCATCCTTGATTGACTAGTAAAACACGACGTTCGAAGACGTCGAAATGGTATGACATTCGTCACCCGTAGACCTTCAGGTCTGACTATAGCTAGCAGCAAGGTGTAGGATGGTCAATCCCATATAGATCTATACAAAATTCACGCTCTCCCTCTAGGAGACTCTGGTTACAAAACGTGAAAAAGCATTATATTGCCAAACCATGAAGTAGTGGCTCACATTAATGTTATAGTATTCTTGTATTTGTATAGTATGTTCTCTCTGTTCTAGTGTATTGTATGTTCTCCTTGTTCTAGTGTATAGTATGTTCCTCCCTGTTTCACATTATAGTATGTTCTTTCTGTTTCTCGTTATAGTATGTTCTTTCTGTTTCACGTTATAGTATGTTTGAACTGACTCATGTATGAACTGACTCTTGTATGTTTCATTGTACTAGAAATAGTGAGTAGTAATCCTCTAAACTATACCTATTATAGTTTACTAGTAATGTTGTTTGAATGACTGATCGTTTTTGTACACCTTTGCTACCCAAAGGTATTGAACTGATGTAAGAACTTTTATATCTATATACATAATATATAACTAAGATCCAAACGACACTCGGACAAACACCCGATACCCTAAGTCCACAACCAAACAAGGAACAGGAAATAAAGCGAGTTATCAGTCCTAAGCCCTTTCAACCTTATTTATATAACTATATCTATATAGACATGATTTTGACAATATTTAAGTTTAAAAGAGTTTGATAAAGATTTTAGCATATAAAAGAGTTTTAACCATTTGAATGGTTACAGATGACTTGATGTCAATTTACAATATGTTTTGAAATAGTTTGTTTGATAACACATTTTTGAAGTATAAGAAATCCCTTTGTTTGATTTCACAGTTTTGAAGTATAAGAAATCCACTTGATTGATAGTTATTAATCACATGTGATTGATATAATAACTATAATGTTTTCTACTTGTATTCCGCCCCCCCCCCCCCCCCCCCCCATAAAAGCATTTAAAATCATTTAAAAGATAAGTTAGGGGTATGAACTCACCTGTAGTGAGTGATTCGAATGTAAGATCGATATAGGATGCTAAGTGTCAAGTGAAGCCACGAACACAAACGGATCCTATTTATCATATAATGACACATATATGTATATAATTAGTGTATATAACAACTAATCATGATAGGGAACAACCTTAGGGACTAGGAACCACTTGGAATGAAGTGTTACAATCACATATGATTATACTAAAGGTGTTCACGACCACACAAGAGTGTGTTTACGGCCTAGATATGTTCACGACCAAGGTGTTTACGGCCTAGATGTGTTCACGACCATGTGTTTACGGCCAACACATGAAATGGCTAGAGTTTACGGCCAAGACTTGAAGAAGTTCACGTCCATACAGGGGTTTACGACCATGCAAGGGTTTACGGCTGTAAACTCTTGATGTTCTTGATAAAATGGTTGTTTCTAGGATGTTAATCAAGAGATTTTAATGAATATAAAGTATTTGGAAAGGATTGTAACGATTTGGAAGCTAAAAGAGGTGATTACGGCTCAAAGAACTAGTGTGTGTTCTTGGTGTTCTTGAAGATCTAACCCCAAAAAAAGATGAATTCACGGATAAATCATGGGGTTTTACTAGATTAAAAAGGATATCAACTAATATAGAAAGAATCACATACAAATTTGTCGAGAAATTGAAGTGTTCTTGATGATACTTGAGAGAGAAATGAGTGTTCTTGACTTGGAGTTGTAATAAATGAAGAAAACATGATGGAATGTCATACTTATGGAAGGAGTTCACGGCTAGACAAGAGCTTACGGCCGTAAACTCCAAGTGATGGAGTTTTCCGGCTTGAATGTTGCACAATGAACTCTAGTAGATACTTCCTAACACCCAATCCTTGAATGTACTAGGCTTAGAACACTCAAACAGACCCTTAACAATGCTAAAAGATAGCAGAAACAAGTCTGGTTTTTGATTGAATTGAATGGCTTTACAAGATAGAAATTTCGGGTTGTCACAAGTTGTACCAGCTATAAAGGAGCCTATGGAGATTTTCTGTGACAACGAGAGTGCAGATGCCTTAGCCAAGGAACGAAGGGATCATGGCAGATCCAGGCACCTCGATAGAAAATATCACTTCATAAGACATCGGATAGAAGAAGGAATCCTCGTAGCAAAGAGGGTATCGTCAGAGGAGAACCAAGCAGATCCCATCACGAAGGGGCTAAGTAGGATTAAGCACTTACAACATGCGAGGTGCATAGGTTTGAGGGACGATATTAGTTTTAATGATTAGATAGCTTTTGAAACTTGTAATAGTTGAAATGTAATTGACATTTGATGATTTAAATAAAAGGTGTTTTTTATTTATAAGTAATGTTATTATCATATGTCAATCATTTACTATTGTTTCACTTTGCATGTTTTGAATTCCATAATAATTATATTATTCAAAATATCCACAGTCGATCATACGTTGGAAGTAGGTATCAAGGCAAGATTGTCATGAAGTTGGCTTGTAGATTGTCTGAATTGTATTATACATAGCAAAGTTTGCTACAACATTCATGAGTTCTCATAAGGTCTGAGTATTGGATAAAACCCACGCTCACTTGTATCACTTTATGAAATTTATTTGGAGTGATCGTGAGACGATAATATCATATTAGTCTTCAAACCAACAGATATGAGTTGTTGACTTTGAGTTGGTTGTACATTGATAGTACAAAACGCTTCAGTAACTTGATGCTATAAAACATGTTGTTGTGTACAATTTGATGAGTAGTTAGTACAAACATATGAGTCGAAGTTTATATGTTCCTTTTAGTCCTTGGAGGATTAAAAGCGATATCTTGGGCCCCTCGATGATTTTGTTTTGACTTATGTGCCGGGTCGGGTCAAAACTAAATTGATGTGTTCGATAAAGTTCTATGTCAAACAAATCGAAAATCGGGAAACAAACTGCTTGACAATAAGTATGACATTGTTCCATGTATTTGTCCGGCTGATATATTGAGAACAAAGGATTATATGATCACTTATCTAAAATGGTACGTCACAATTCGACAGAGGCTTTTAAGAGCTATGATTGCTAGTCGGATTCTGAAGTCATACTTGCAGCTATAGTTATTAGACTTATCCAAGTGGGAGACTGTTGGATAAGGTGTCTAAGTCCATAACTATAATTGGTCTATACTTGACCCGAGAGTAGCATGGTTCATTTTGGTTTCATGGCACTAGAACAATCTGAAGCATGGACAATTGAGAAGAGGTTATTTATGATTTATTAATATATTATAAGCTCAAATATATTAATATGAAATCATATTATTTAATTAGTATTGATCAAAAATTAATTTGGAATTAATTTTGTGATCAAAAGAGACTAATTAAATATATCGCGATTGGTTGTGTAAATCATCGATTCTTATAATGTGGGCCAATGATCCATAGTTCTTTAAGTTGGGCTAAACCAATGTCACAACCCATGGATGGTCTGTGGAGGTTTAAACCCATGGAGCATAAGGAATATGGAAGGTCATGCACATTAGGGTTTACATGGTGTAACCCTAGTTTTGCCACACTATATAAGAGACCCCATGGCTCCTAAAATCGGCACCCTAGTGTTTTTGGAAGAGCTATAGCCAATTTTAGAGTGCAAGTATTCTCTCTCAAAGTCCTCCATTGTTGGTGGTGTTGTGTGAAGCATTTGAGGCATAACATTTGGGGTGCTAGGCTCTTAAAGGTCCAAGGAATTAAGCTACAAGAAAAGGTATGTCATCTAACTAGTTTATATTATACAAGAACCCATGTTTATATGCTAGTTAGGATAATGCTTTGGAAAATCATTTTGTATGTATAATTAGAGAAAATATAGATCCAAAGCATTTACGGCTGTATGTGCACCTTAAGGTTGTTAGGATGCTCAAAACCCTTCAAGAAGAACATGGCGTGTTTGCCGACTAAAGAAAACAAAATCCCTCCGGTAAATCCATATCGGCCTCCATTTCCATTCCTGAGCCGATCTAGACAAGACATGCAGAATGAAGATTACAAGAACTTTCTTGAACATATAAAGGCCCTCCAAATCAACATTCCATTCATCGAGGCGGTAGCTCAAATGCCCAAGTATGCCAAGTTCTTGAATGACCTTCTCACAAATAGAAAGAAGATAGAGGAAGCCTCTAAAATGGTTTTGAACGAGAATTGCTCAGCCGCAATGTTAAATAAACTACAGAAGAAAATTGGAGACCCGGGGAGCTTAAGTTTACCATGTCAATTTCGGAATTTGGCTACAAGTTATGCATTAGCCGATTCGAGGGCTAGTGTAAATCTTATGCCTTATTAATTCTTCAAGAAGTTGAACCTCCCGAAACCGAGACCTATCTGTATGGCAATCCGTTTAGCTAACAATAAGGTGACATTTCCAAGAGGGATATGCGAGGACCTTTTAGAAAAAGTCGACAAGTTCGTGTTTCCTGCAGATTTTATAGTGCTAGATATGGAAGAAGACCATCATGTGCCTATCATTCTTGGGAGGCCTTTCCTAAGCACCGCTTGCGCTATAGTGGACGTGCGAGAGTCCAAACTTACTCTCTGGATGGGAGATGATTCAGTCACCTTTGGAGTTGATTGAGCCATGAAGTATTCAAGGTTTAGTGATGACACGGTTTTCTCGATGGACACATTTGAAGAACTATTGGAAAGAGAATTGGCAGATTGGCAAGAGGACAACGTGGGTGGATTCATGTTCCTTTCAAAAGGTGACTTTGATGCTGAAAAAGATCTAAAGGAGATAGAGAGGTTACTTGAAGAAAGAAAATTTAAAGAACTCACAAGACACTCTTTAAACAAACACGATGGGTTGAGGAGACCAACACGGTGTGTCAAGTCGAAAAAACGCGATCAGATGGGTTAAATGAATACAACATGATGTGTTCTTTCGATACACACGTCGTGTTCAATGTTCATAAGACACGATTGGAGCTTAAAACTTTTCTGGAACACTTGGAATACGCTTTTTTGGAAGAGAATGACCAAAAGCCAGTGATTATTGCTTCTGACCTCACACAAAACGAAAATGAGAGTCTCGTTAAGGTTTTAAAGAAGAGGAAGAACGCCGTTGCTTGGAAAACCACTGACATCAAGAGAATTAGTCCTTCCTATTGCTCACACAAGATCAACCTAGAAGAAGCCGTGAAACCGGCGGTGCAACATCAGAGACGACTAAACCCAAACATGCAATAGGTGGTCAAAAAGGAGGTTGTCAAGATCTTAGATGTCGGGATCATATACTCTATTTCCGATAGTCAATGGGTGAGTCCATTTCAAGTAGTGCCAAAGAAAGGAGGGATGACTGTCATAACAAAAGAAAACAATGAGCTCATACCAACACGAACGGTAACCGGTTGGCGAGTGTGCATCAGTTACCGAAAGCTAAACGATTCCACTTGCAAAGACCACTTCCCTCTTCCTTTTATTGATCAAATACTTGAGCGATTGTCTAGTCATTGATATTATTTTTTTGTAGATAGATTTCCAGGTTATTTCTAAATTACCATCGAACCAATTGACCAAGAGAAGATGATGTTCACTTATCCAAGTGGAACTTTTGCATATCGACGCATGCCTTTTGGGCTTTGCAATGCACCAGCTACTTTTCAACGATGCATGAAGGCTATATTCCACGACATGGTGGAAACATTTATGGAAGTTTTTATGGATGACTTTTCTATCTAGCTCTTCTTTTAGTGATTGTCTTTCGAACCTTGATTTGATGCTTGCTAGGTGTGAAAAGACCAATTTAGTTTTAAATTGGGTAAAATGTCATTTCATGATGAATGACGGAATCGTCTAAGGTCATAAAGTGTCCAAATCGGGGATTGAGGTGGATCGAGCAACGATAGATACTATTGCTAAGTTACGCCCACCAACTAATGTGAAGGGCGTTAGGAGTTTTTTAGGTCACGCAGGTTTTTACCGCCGTTTTATAAAAGATTTTTCAAAAATAACAAGACCTTTGACTCAACTACTCTGAAAAGATGCACCCTTCAATTTTTCTAATGAATGCTTAGAAGCTTTTGAGATTTTAAAAGAAAAATTGACTAATGCCCCGATCATTATCGCCCGAAATTGGAACTTACCCTTTGAAATAATGTGCGATACCCATGACTATGCCTTAGGAGTCATGCTTGGTAAAAGGGTTGATAAACACTTTCAACCCATTTACTACGCTAGCAAGACCTTAAACCCGACCCAAGGAAATTACACTACTACTAAAAAGGAGCTTTTGGCCGTGGTTTATGCCTTTGACAGCTTTCATCCCTACCTTATATTTTCCAAAACAACAATTTTCACTAACCATTTTGCTATTAAATATTTTTTTGCCAAGCAGGATGTGAAACCGAAATTGATCCGATGGGTGCTTTTACTTCAAGAATTTTCCATCGAGATCAAGGACAAGAAGGGGATGGAAAACATAGCAGCTGACCATCTGTCAAGATTGGAAAATCCAGAGAGGGACGAGATAGACAACAAGGGCATTGGGGATAGCTTTCCTGAAGAGTATTTGATGATGATTGCTGGGGAAGAACCTTGGTATGGCAACATTCTGAACTTCTTGGTAGGTAGTTTTCTTCCAAAAGGGATCACTCACCAGTAGAAGAAAACTCGCTTTTCAGAAATGAAATATTATTTCTGGGATGAGCCTTATCTTTTTAGAAGTTGTGCAGATGGGATTATTAGAAGATGCGTGTTTGGAAAGGAGATTTGTGATATCTTAGGGCATTGTCACAATGAGCCAGCAGGAGGACATCATGGACAACGATCTTCAAGGATGCTACCACCTATCTGAGAGAATGTGACTCATACCAGAGGCCGGGGAATATATCTACAAGGAATGAGATGCCACAGAGAAACATCCAAGTATGTGAGGTGTTTGATGTATGGGGCATTGATTTTATGAGACCATTCCCATCATCTAGAGGGAACAAGTACGTCCTTGTGCCGATTGATTATGTTTCCAAGTGGGCAGAAGCGCAAGCATTACCCACCAATGATGCACGGGTAGTTGTGAAGTTTAAGAAAAGATTATTTTCCAGATTTGGACTGCCAATAGCACTTATAAGTTATAGGGGAACCCATTTTGCTAATGATCAACTAACAAAGGTGTTAGAAAAATATGGTGTACACCATAGGTTTTCAAGACCATATCATCATCAAACGAACGGGTAAACCGAGATTACGAATAGAGCTTTGAAGAGAATTTTGGAAAGGTCGGTGGGTAGCAATATAAAAGATTGGGCGGACAAACGCGTTGATACGCTTTGGGCGTTCTGTACCACATTCAAGACACCCATTGGGACTACGCCTTATAGGTTAGTTTATGGGAAGAACTGTCATCTACCGGTGGAACTCGAGCATAAAGCATATTGGGCATTAAAGACTTGCAACTTCGAAGCAAGTGAACTGCGCGCCAATCGGCTCTTGCAAATGAATCCCTTGGAGAAGTTGAGAAATGAGTCATACACAAACTCTTTGATCTAAAAGGATAAGACAAAAAAGATGACATGATGCAAGGCTGAAATGAAACAGCGAATATGAAGCTGGTCGAAAAGTTATCTTCTATAACTCAAGGTTGAAACTTTTTTTGGAAAGTTGTGTATACGATGGTCCGGACCATTTAAGGTAAATCACGTATATCCATATGGGGTGATTGAGCTATGGAACAAAGATGGGTTAAGTTTTAAGGTCAATGGGCACCGAGTCAAGAATTATGAAGAAGGGATTCCAAACGAAGAGAGGATTGAAGAGGGCATGGATTTGGAGGAAACTGCTACAACGTAGAGCGAGAAGGAGTCCAACTCAAGACTCCTCAAAAAGAAACGCTTGTGGGAGGCAACCCGTCGTTTGATTTTGCTTTTCTTTTCCTTTTCCTTTCTTATCGTTTTTATCTTTTATTTCCTTTATTTCATAGTGTTTTGTTAAGGATTTTTAGTCTTAGTCTTCAAATAATTCAAATGTTGTTTGAGGGCAAGCAAGGCTTAAGTATGGCGTGTTGTAAAAACTTTTGTGAAAAACATAATTTTTTATTGTTCTGAACACCCAACATGATGTTTTTGAGCTGTTCATACGTCGTGTTTGGGAAATTCTTCTCGATTTTTTCAGAAAACCTTTTAACACGACATGTTGGGGTAACACACCACGGTGTGTTGACTTTTCAGTTACCGAAAATACATAATTTTTTAACTCAGTCAAAAGGGTTTCCTTAACTCTAAAAGGAAAAATTATTTAACTTTTCACCCACTACCCCCAAGAACACACCAAGTTTGCTCTAAGAATATCAATCTTCAACTCCTTCGGTTCTATTACGATTTCCACACAAAAAGTTAGATTTTTAACCCCTAAATATGTTACAGTTAAGGTTTTCTGAGTTGTGTTTGATTTGGATGATAAGTGTGACAACCATAAAAATCATGCCAAATTTAAACTTTTTAAAAGATTTCAAAACCAATGATTATTACAAAAAGTTGTTTTCCAAATAGTATAATTACATAGTATCCCAGAATCAAAACATGAAAACATAAGGAGATGTACGATCACACCTTCGCCTTCCCACGATCATCAAAAGTACCTGAAGTATTAATCGATAAATGTAAGCTCGAAGGCTTAGTGAGTTACCCCCAAAATACCAACGCCATAAACATATCAATAACACATAAGCAAACAACATGCATAATAAGCCTTCAGCCTGACTGGACCGCCACATAGGCCTCCAGCCTATCTGGACTGCTCTCCGGGCCTTCGGCATGTCTGGACCACCTCGCAGGGCCTACTGCCTATCTGCACCACTCGTCGGGCCTTCGGCCTGACTGGACCGCCTCGCAGGGCTTTCAATCTATCCAAACCGCCCTAGGTATGTTGGCCTTCAGCACAAAGCAGGACCTCCTCAACCCAACCCCCAATCAAAGAATCATGTGCACATAAATATCATACACTGGCATATATAATAGTCAAACTGATCTAACAAATCACCAATCATAGCAACATCTTATAACCACGATACAGACCTAACCGTGTCACTAACATACCATCATCCTATATACCAAGATACCGACCTAACCAGGTCACTAAGAATATCACCATCCTAACTACCAGGATTTAAATCAATAAGCATATCATTCAATAACCCGAATACAAATCCGAAAAGGGCCAGCATTGGTGCCTTAGACCCTGTTGATATAGTGAGGAGAACTGACCTCACAAGTAGCTCGAAGTGATAAAGTCAAACTCCACCAAATGCAGCTCGGAGTCCAACACTTACATCCCCTATGATCCACTTCCATAAACTCCTAAATTACCAAAATACCCCAGAAGTCAAAATGGCCAACCCTTGGTCAAAGTCAAAGTTAACGATCAAAGTCAACAGTCCATGTTAACCGGACTCGTCGAGTGCACATAGCAACTCGTCGAGTTCCTTAAGAACTCGGAAATCACCAAAACCCTAACTGCCTCGCCGCGTTTCCAACCAACTCGTTGAGTCCATGTGCGTGTCCAGATGTCGGGGAAAACCTTAACTGACTCGTCGAGTCCTATTACTGACTCGCCGAGTTCATGCAGAATCAAATACGTGCATTCTTCATCTGACTCGCCGAGTCGGCTATGCGACTTGTCGAGTTCATGCAGTCCATTTCTTATCTAGACATTTTTAAGCCACCCCATAGCTCCATATCGTAGATCTAGCTTCCTAAGGCACAAATTCCACGTAAAGTTGCCAAATTTACGTGCATGCAAGGTCTTAAAGGCTTAGAACACTAAAACAAACTCTAGAATGAGGTTTATGGC
Source organism: Lactuca virosa (assembly GCF_052849685.1). Lineage (NCBI taxonomy): Eukaryota > Viridiplantae > Streptophyta > Magnoliopsida > Asterales > Asteraceae > Lactuca > Lactuca virosa. The sequence goes on from NC_136428.1 coordinate 382,469,727, forward strand.
ATCGTGAGGGGTTCATACGAGATAAAGTTGATAGCTTTATGAGTTTGAGACATGGAGGAGTCCATATCTGAAGTTGCAACTTCAGATCATGGCTAATACCCGAAATAGCTCACATATATGCTAAAAATGGCTCTAAACTTAAGCATGGAGACATCTAGCTAGGGAGAAGTCAAGGTAACGACGTGTTACCTTCCAAATGATGCCAAGATGAGATAGATTCAGATTCACAAGCTCTTCTTTACTCCAAGCTCCTTAAGTTCCAAACCTTCTTCACAAAATCCACCAAATCACTCTTTAAATCTCACAAACACTCAAGAACAAGATCTAGACTGAATTAATTAAAATAAATACAAAAAGAACTAGACTTTTTCCAAAGCAAATTAATAACAAAATCAACATTATGAAATTGCATTAAACAGTAAAAGAAATTACATAAACTCTTAATAAACACATAGTTTATCATCAAATAAAATTTCACTTTGTCCAAAACACCAATTATAATATCCCAAAATTTTCCAATAAATTTAAACTTTTCGAAACATTTATTTTGTAAAAAAAACATCCTTCCATAATATAACTTAATCAATTTATAAAATTCAAATCCCCAATTTAGTAATTCCAAACATACTTTAGATAAACCCATTTGTTTGTAAGTCGGTTCTAATAGAATAATAAAAGCCTTAAAATATGTAATAACATTTATGACACGGACCCAATCTTCAACTGCGTCAGTGTACAGTTAAGTCGAACCCTTACCCTTGTTGGTACCTGATGTACCTGCAATAATCATTTATAGAATAAAAGGGTAAGAACAAAGCTTATTGACTTCCAACACAACATAACATTAGAAATATTACACCCTACTCCTACTTATCATGCCACCAACAAAATATGCAAACATCCATATAACATATAAACATTAATATCATATATCCCGTGTATATTTGGGAACAAATCCCAAACAACACCCAAATAAAGACTCGGTATTCAGCCGTCGAGTCCACGGACTTGGCTTTTCCGCCTTCGGTCCCCCTGACTTGGCACAATGGCCTTCGGTCAGTCGGCTCGGTATTCAGCCGTCGAGCCCCAACATATCGACTCGGTATTCAGCCGTCGAGCCCAAACATATCATGCATATACATTCCACATAACAAATAAGTACATCAAACGTAACTAATGCAACAAGTATTACTTTAACTATCAACCATATAGTTCCTAGTCTCACCCGACCTAACAGTAGGCATATAATTCTCTAAGGTTATGAAGTGAGGAACTCACCTCAAGTAGTCAAACACCCTTCAAATAATACAAACACCCCTTCACACCAGGTTAACCTTCAACTTCCTAATAATGACCAAAAAGAGTTAAGTTATGGTACTTTGATATCTCAAAAGTATAATGGCTTGAGTGTTATTTCTTTTTTCAGATTTATACATAGAAATTATAGTATTGGTCGGGACCTGTGTTACCCCCTTAAACACCTTATTTTTCAAAACTCTTTTCTATGCGTTAAGTACAGGTGATTAGATTTAAAAGTTGTACTCGCACACCTCATTACGATTTTTCTACAATTTTTGATGATTTTTACAAAACTGCCTCGCAAAACAGTTCATTACAGACCAGTCTGGGTAAATGGTCCTTTTCACCCTAGTTAGGGGCATTTCTGGCCTTTGGTCAAAACTAATGAAATGTATAGGACTCAAAAACGAAACTCTGGCTTTTGGTTTTAACTAAAAAGGTTTTCGCATGATCGAGATATCATCTCTCAAAGATATGGACAGATTAGGGTAAAATCCTGAAATCACAGCTTTGTCTTTTTAGGGTTAATTTGACCTCTTAACCCATTAAGACCTTTCCAATGAGGCTTATAATCAGTAAAATGAGTTCATAACAGTAGATTACTTCATTGATATAGAATTCAATGAAAATCTCAACCCCTTTTCTTTAGATTTTCTTGCATAAAACATCAAAATAAGTACAATGCCCTCATGGGAAGAATACCAACTAGGGTTTAATGTTTGGGACCAAAACAAACCATGTCACCACTTAGCCCTCAAAACATCTTGGAGCATCACTACCCACTGCCATAGTGGCAGTGGTGGCTGGCGGTGACTGCCACCACCTTGGCGGTGGTGGTGGTGGTGAAGATTTCGTTTAAAGGTAGAAGAGAAAGAAGGAGAATAAGATTGCATGACTTACTTGAGAATGATGAATGTTTCTCCCTTGATGAAGATGTCGTAGTCTCCTTCCAACCTTCACTTTCGATGCTCCCTTCTTCTCCACTCCCGTTCTTTCTTTTCTCCCCCCTCACTCACGGCTACACAAAGAAAAGCGGCACCCCCTTAACTTCATAGGGTTAGGCCGAAATTTTGAGGCTTAATAGGCCTTTTGGACGTGATTATGGGCTACCCTAAGTTGGTGTCCGATCAAGAGGGGTCCAAGGCTTCAAAAACATAACATTTGGCCTTCAAGTTTGACATAACGGCTCCTCTATCCCCAAAAACAATTCCATTGCACAATGGGTCCATAATTAGCCCTAATTACCCCAACCTATTATTATTTTTTTAATATAGTTAAATATACCAAAAATAATAAATAAAATATAATAAATTCACATACCATGAACCGGGGCGTTACACCAATCAAATTAATCTAATAGTAAAACTCAACTAGAAATCCTAAACATGCAATCAATAAAAAATATATCATTAATTATTTGTGCTTCTCATATCATTGACCATGTTTTTCACATCACCCAACTCTATCCTTTGTTTATGTATGGTTTCCTCTAGTTTCTGGATCTTTGAATAGAGATGATGATTTTCCGAACTACTATCTAGTGAAATGCATATTTGAGAAGAGTTTTCAAGAAAAATAGACCTGTCATATGATCCAGCAATTTAGGTTATCACATAATATTAAATCCTCATAAAATAAAGCCAGTCGTTACCCTGTGAAAACTACAATTAAAGTTATCAAAAACTTCAAACCATATTTATAAAATATTATTTCAAAGAAAACATTAGCGGAAGCAAAAATATCTCAGCTGTAAATACATAACAATTATAACACTTATTTAACTTGTGCTTCATAACTATACTTTAAAATACTTTCATTTGCATTACTTTAACTTTTCTTTGGTTTTAGTGTTCTGTTTGGGACCTAAATTCGTAACTTTAAATCCATAGTTAGGTTCTGATAAAATTATATTCATATAGTTCCCTCTTTTAGCTTTCTGGAAATATAAGGATCTCGTCCTGTTGGGTCAAAAATATGGTTTATACTTTGCTTTTCTAAGCATTTATTGTTTTTATTATTTGGGCCAAAAATAGAATAGGATTAATTGTAGCTTGGACCGAGCATTGGATTATTTGTATTTTGGGCTTGGCCTTAGGTCCATATATATATATAGGGTGAGGAGTGCATGTGAAGGATGAACACATAGAATAGAGGAGCTTAAGTGTGTGCATTTGAAGGTGTTCTAGAGAGAGAGAAAAGAGAGTGTGTGTTAGTGTGTGTGAATCTTGTATTCGGATCTTCATTCATATCAATACATACAAGATTCATCATATTTTTCTTCTCCTTCTCTTCTATTTGATCTGACATCATCCGTTTGATTGGGATTCCGCACCATCAAACGGATCGGATTGATACTCAAGCATTTTGGGGACTTACAATTGGTATCAGAGCTTGGATTGTATCAGTCATTTTTGTCAGATCTGGAGCATATTTGATCTTATTTTTGAAAATTTCTTGCGTTTTTGGATAGATCTCTGAAAATTAGGGGGGGTTTGTTCTTCGCGTTTTTGATAAAAACGAGTTTTTGATCAAGTTTTGGAGCAAAAAGAGGTGAAAACGCTGTTTTTCACGTAATCTGCGAAGAGTTTACGGTCTTTGAAGGGTTTACGGTCGGCGGCGGCGGCTAGGGCTGTTGGGTTTTGAGCATTCTAACACTCCTATGGTGTACATGCAACCCTATAAACCTTGGATCTATGTTTTCTCTATTATACATGCAAATATTAACTATTCCAAGGTTTCATCCTAACTAGCATATTATGAAGCACCTATACTACAAAGTTCTAGTTAGATGACATACCTTTTGATGTAGCTTGATGTCTTCAAGCTTTAAGAGCTTAGCCCCAATAGTGTGGAAGCCTCAAATGGAATCACAAATCACCAAAACACCTTGGAAGAACTTGAGAGAATATGTATGCACACTAAAATCGGCCCACACTTTTTTTCACACACTTGTGCCAATTTTGTGAGCCAAGGACCCCTTTATATATTATGGAGGATTAGGGTTACATCCATGTAAACCCTAATACCCATGACCTTTCATTTACATAGGATCCATGGGTTAAAAGCTCCATGGACCATCCATGAAAGCTTAGCCCAACCTAAATGAACTTGGCCCATTCCATATATATAAGAGTCCATATTTAATTAGTTCTTTTTGATCACTTAATTAATTCTAAATTAATTCTTGATCAATACTAATTAAATAATATGATTCCATATTAATATATTAGAACTTATAATATATTAATATAAATCATAAATATACTATTCTCATAAGACTATCCATATAAATTGTGCCGGTGAAGTGCAACCCAAATGGACCATGCCGGGTCGGGTCAAATACATACCAAATATAGTTATGGACTTAGACATTAATCCAACAGTCTCCCACTTGGATAAGTCTAAAACTATTATTGAGTATGACTTCAAAACCTAACTGGCAATCGTAGCTCTTAAAGCCGCTGTCGAACTCTGACCTTGTCAATGACTTGTCCATTAGATAAGGGATCATATATTCCTCAATTCTAGATATCATATGGACTGAGACATGGATTATAATCATTCTCTCTGTCCATTTGTTGTTTCCTGATTTTCGATTTATGATGACTGACTGATTGAACAAATCAAATCAGTCCTGGCTTGGCCAAGCACTCACATGTGTCATTGCTAAATCATCGAGGGGCCCACAGATATCGCTTTTATCCCGAAGGTAAAAGGAATGGATAAACTTCGACTCATATGGCTTGTTCTACTACTTGTTGAATCATACATAAAGGCACGTTTTATAACATCGAGTTACCAAATGCGTTTTCGTGCAATCAATGTATAACCAACTCATAGTAACAACTCATATCTCTAGGTTTGAAGAATATAAGATATTATCGTCTCATGATCACTCATGATAAAATCCATGAAGTGATTCAAATGAGCGCGGGTTGAGTCCAATACTCAGAACTTATGAGCACTTATAAGTGTTGTAGCACCACTTTGTCCACCAACTTGGACCTCTACAAACCAACCCATGACAGTCTTGATTCATATCTACTTCCAATATATGACCGACTGTGGATGGTTTGAATAACTTAATCATTCAGGAAGAGCGACTTAGTTATTCTGGAAGTCAAAACATGCAAATTGAAACACAAGAATAAATGAATCAAATATGGTATCAAACCCTATGAATATAAATAAACACTTTTATTTATCACCATACTGATTACTCATTATTCATTGTTTCGGTTTTATCAACTTTATACTTGAATTAAAAACACTAGTTGTCCCATGCTCCAAGCATGTACACTATGTTTTTCTTAAACAATAGCTTTGCCATACACCAAGTATGCACTCTATGTTTGTCTATGATCCTTACTTTGTGAAATAAACCAATTGAACATAATTTCAATGATTCTAATTTCACACTCCCAAATCCTTATCGAAAAATGTGAGAATTTCAAATTCCTATCATTTATCGAAATCTGTTTAGATTTTAAACTTATATGCACTGACCCTCCTGTAATGAATATGTACAAAGTCACAAAGACTTGTCAACAGTCATTACAAGGTATTCCAATGGAGATCAACTCCATGGAAACTAAGTCTCATATTCAAAGTACATTGCTTTGGACATGCTTCTTGCATTAAGTTTTCTAATCTTACATAGATAACTTCCAGCTATGGAGACAACTCCATATTCTCATTTTAACTATCACTTCTGAATAAGAGATGCCTCTTTTCAGAATATGCCAATATGGTCCTTCCAAAATTAGCGCTATACTTCCAACTGTCCCTAAGAAACCAATCTTTGGTAAACCTCAGATTGTCCTCGACAATTGCTTAATCTTTTTAGTCATATCTAATTCTAGACCTTTTCCCTTCTTAATGCCTCTGGGCATTTGGAAAAATTTAGAAATGACAAATATTATAGCACATGCAATCGATCCTGTACCCAAAGCAAATGGTACACGATTCATGATGTCTCACATAAAGACATGATTCTAGACCAGTCTTTTGCTACAATATTTTTATTTGCCATGTTTTCAAAATTTGACTATGAAGAGGGATGCCGTAATCATAATCGAATTTTGAGAACGCAATATATAGAATTTCCTTAAGTTGAACCAATCCAACATGAAATTCATATATATATTCTTGACTAAAGATGATTAAGGTCTCAATCTAAGCCTTTAGAACTGAAATGAAGTATATCTTCTCCCTTAATTATAGCAAAACAACTTTTTCAATCCCTGCAGCCTCACGAATTGAAACTTTTGTTTTCTATAATTAACATTGCTAACTTGCAACACTAACAATAATTATCATGCTCCCACTAACATGATGATTATTAGGATAACACTTATGCTCCCACTAGCTTTGACATGTACTCAGAAATCAGCTGGACTTCTAGAAATCAATACTTTATTGACTTTCTTACCAAAGTTCAGATTTCTGATACGAGATGCTTCGATAAAACTTTATCAAAATCATACACCTTTCCTTAGATAGCATGCATGTGTGTCTAAACAATTTCAGAACTATGAAAAGGGATGCCGTAATCATAGTCTCAATTGTTTAGACCTTTTGCCATCTGCTTCAAATCTACTTGGTGGAAGTGTTTCCTCACCATCATTTTCATGAATCGGAGAGAAACCTTATTACCCTTAGATTTTATGGTGTATGTTTTCTTATCCATGTGAATCATCAAAACCATAGTCACAAGACAAGGATAATAACAAATCCAAACTCATATGGACTGAACTTATGCAATCTTAACTTCTTGCCACCTGGCAGTACAGGGCCTGCCATTGCTTCCAAGTTGTTATGCAACCAATTGAGAACTTTCAGAACTCCTATGCAAAGCCAACTTTAACTGGAATGGGCACAGAATATGTCAACACGATAGGTTATAAACCTCAAGTCGTGTGCTAGTGAAGAACCTCAGGTTTTATTCTTGATTAGTTCTTGAAATTCTTTTTAGGATCTTTAAGACTCCCACTATCCTCTTGACATATAAGACTAACTTGCTAAATATTCAAGAGATAGTGCGGATTCTTTATCAAGACAAACACTTCACACAATTGGCCTTAGTTGGTCTTTGTTTTATCCAAAACATCACAACTTACCAATTTCAAATGTACAAGAGTAGGACACTTTTACTCTTACATTTGACAAGTGTTTTAAACCTTTCTTTAAGATATATCACTCAAGTTACAATCTTGGAGTATGACTCTAAGAATTGTTTTGGAACGAAGTATGACTCATCTTCCTGATCTAACCATTTCAATAATTCATGACTCCTCTTCTTAGTCATAAGAATGCACTAAGATGACCTTTAGAGGACTAATTGTGATATGATTTCTAAATCATTAAGATGATCACAAACATGATACTAAAGTACTCTCCCATCTTTTCAGATTTGAGAAACTTTTATCTTTCTGCCTAATTTGATTCTTCCCATTCGTTCTGCCATACATTGAGACTTTTCCAATGTTTCAGAATTATACTTAAACTTGTAAGTATAACCATATTTACTAAACTTTAGTAAATCAAATAGTATTAACGAGCTTTGTGGTGGACATGACCAGTGCACAAGAATGTGTACTCGATCCCTTTAGTCCTTCATTTGACTCACACATCCATGTGAACAAGTAATTAGTCTTGATTTTCCAATGCTTGAAAGTTCTCATTCATCATACTATTCAACTTGCATGATTCCAAGTTTCGGTCCAATTGAAACTTGGGCGATGAGGAACTTTCCTGATTTGGTAAATTTAGATACTACCACAAATGAAAGAATCAAATCCATTTTCCAATATTGCTGCCAGTGGAATCATATAAGCAAAAAATTTCCACAAATGCCATTGTAAGGATACTTCAAATAAATAAAATTAAACAAATTTTCTTTTATTTTAAAACTTTGCGGAAAAACTTATCCTTACAATCCACATGGAAAATTGTTGTTATCTATTCCTTAGCAATATATCATAACTTCTTAAGCAACTGCTCAAAATTATGATGCGATCGAAATCCACCTTCGCGATCAGAATCAGCATATACTTCCTTTAAGATTTCTCTCTATTCTTTGATTCTTAAAACATCAACATATGACACAGTCACATCATGTAATGAGGATCTCATAATAGAACTTAACAGAGTTAGATAATGGGTTCTACCTGATGTAGAGTCAAACTTATTGACTTTAACATCCTTAGGTAAATTTGGCAGCTTTGCAATCAATGCCCCTTCCTTTGGCAAAATAAACATATGGACCCTTTGGTAATGGGACTATCTCAGACTTAGCCTTTCTCTTTACCATTTGGTCAACCGGGTTGACTATGGCCAATCCCTTTCCATTGGGAAGAGAATGCTTTTTCTGGATTTCCAGTGTCACCATTGTCACTGTCCATAAAGTTTTTGGGAAGTTAATCTTCTAATCAAATTTGATTTACTATCGTTCCAAATCATTGCTGATTCAGCAGCACCAAGCAAATAGATATGATCATTAAGGCTCATGTCATAGTCTGTTTCATAGTAGTCCCAAAGGAACTCACTATGTGACTTACAAGTGATTGAACATCCAACTTTCTCAAGACTTTGACACCCAACTCTCCCGACTTGTCAATATGTGACTTCATCTCTAAGATGTGATCACACATAGACCTTGCTTGCCATTAGGGCTTGAGTGACCTTGAACTTGTGGGTTAGGGAGAATAATTGGAGGAGGTGGAGGAAGAGAAGTATGACTTCCATGAGCCAAACTCGGGAGGTCATATTCATTAGGAAAGCTTGGTTTGGGAAGATCATTGTTGTCTAAACCAGACATCATCAATGGGAGAAATTCACGTAAAGTTGATTTAAGTCCTTAATATAACACCCAATATGATATATTAAGGCTAGGACCCAACAAACTATTTTATAACTTGGAAGAGGGATGCCGTAATCCAAGCTATAAAATATTTAAAGGTAGGTGAATGACGATTTACCAATTTCCACCAAGATAAACGAAATGTATTATTAGGTTTTAATTGGTTTTGAAACTCCTAGATTCTTTTGAGATTCATTGAACTTTTCAATGGCATGTTTCAATCTCGAGTGTTCCCTTCAGGTTTTGTGACTGGGATGCCGATGATCACAAAACAAGGTGTGAAGTAACCATGCAAATATACTTGGTACCCTTAATATTTACCCCTCAATCGATGTGCCGGTTAACCACACACGCTCCAACGATTCTATGATAAACATTAAGTTACCCTTTGCCTACCTTGTTAAGTCCAGGTTAGTGTGTCGGTTAACCACACACGCTCCACTAACAGCTTAAACAAAGTGCAAAGTGTAATTTCATGGATTAGCACCTTATTCACATTTTCCTAAGTAACTAAGATTGGGAATTTATAAAAAGTTTAGTTACTTAGTATTTATCATTAATACTTTTAATGAAGGGAGAATTATAATCCTTGTCCTACTTGTTCGGCTAACGACCCTCCACCAGTCAAGGAAGCGGTGGGTGAGAGTGGACACCCATTAAACTGCCATTTTATAGGCAGTAACCGTATACCCCCCTTATAGACCGGCTTCGTGAATGAGGCCTACTAATGGTAAGACGACTTGCTCTTATACATATAATATATTAAAATTTTAATATTATAATAGTATAAGGGTGTATTTTAGACATTTAAAATACTTGGTGGTTTAATCTATTAATTAAACTATACTCTTAATTTAATTAAATTTAAACCATGTCATTATGGAATTATTAATTCTCTTTTAATTAAACACTTTAATTATCTATTAATAAAGTCCATAAGAGTTAATTGAATTATTCAATAAAACATCATAATTCCAATTATTAAATTCAAAATTAAAACCATTTAATTAATTGTTTAAGTTATGAACCCAAGAGTTTTAGAATTCAATTCTTTTTTTTTATCATAAAAAAAACTTTTTCCAAATTCCAAAACTTGAGGGCAAGTTTTGTAACTCTTGAAAACTTTTGGATTCCATAACTTATGGAGTTAAATACTTGTTTTATGATGAAACTTTTCATGTTTCATAACTTAAGAACAAGTTATTGAATTCTTTAAAACATTAAGACCAAGTTTTGTAACTCCATAAAAAACTTTGAATCAATTTTTTTAAAAACCTTTTCATATCCATAACTTATGAAGGTTTCAAAAAACTCTTTGGATCAAACTTTTAAAACTAATAAAATAATCATATCATTTTATCTTTTACTAAATTTGACCTAATTCAACTCATATAGCAAATGATTCAAATTTTACAAATAATTAGTTTTTCACAAAAACAAGTAATTATCTTAAAATTTGACAAACGTCATTTTTTTTTTCTTTTTTTTTCCAACTTTGAAAATAAAACATTTGCATCAATATAACAGAAAACAACCCATGGCTCTGATACCACTGTTGGGTTTTGAGCATTCTAACACTCCTATGGTGTACATGCAACCCTATAAACCTTGGATCTATGTTTTCTCTATTATACATGCAAATATTAAATATTCCAAGGTTTCATCCTAACTAGCATATTATGAAGCACCTATACTACAAAGTTCTAGTTATATGACATACCTTTTGATGTAGTTTGATGTCTTCAAGCTTTAAGAGCTTAGCCCCAATAGTGTGGAAGCCTCAAATGGAATCACAAATCTCCAAAACACCTTGGAAGAACTTGAGAGAATATGTATGCACACTAAAATCGGCCCACTCTTATTTTCACACACTTGTGTAATTTTGTGAGCCAAGGACCCCTTTATATATTATGGAGGATTAGGGTTACATCCATGTAAACCCTAATACCCATGACCTTTCATTTACATAGGATACATGGGTTAAAAGCTCCATGGACCATCCATGAAAGCTTAGCCCAACCTAAATGAACTTGGCCCATTCCATATATATAAGAGTCCATATTTAATTAGTTCTTTTTGATCACTTAATTAATTCTAAATTAATTCTTGATCAATACTAATTAAATAATATGATTCCATATTAATATATTAAAACTTATAATATATTAATATAAATCATAAATATACTATTCTCAAAAGACTATCCATATAAATTGTGTCGGTGAAGTGCAACCCAAATGGACCATGTCGGGTCGGGTCAAGTACATACCAAATATAGTTATGGACTTAGACATTAATCCAACAAGGGTTTCCCGGAGTTTACGGCCGTAAACGTGTTTACGGTCACCGGAGTTTACTGTCGCCGGTTTACGGTCGCCGGAGTTTACGGTGGGCGGTTTACGGTCGGCGGTTTACGGTCGCCGGAGTTTGCGGCCTCGGCTCGGTGAACAGCTAGGGTAGCCGGCTCAGCAGCAGCAAGCCTCGCATCGCATCATCACATCTCGTCCTCGCTTCGCAGCTATCTTCGCAAGCAGCAGCCTCGCTTCGCATTAAAAATAAGGAAACTGATTTGGGGGGTGTCGGGGATCGAACCTGCGACCTCTGGTTCATCAGCAAGGCACCTTACCAGCTGATCTAGCCTGCTAGATGGAATAACACTTCGAAATTTTATTCAAAACCACTCCCTGCCGCTTCCAAATTTCGCAAATTGACACTTTCAGCCCAAAAAATGATTTTCTTTTAATTTTAAATTCCTTTTTCAACCAAAAATTTTAGTTTTTAAATTTTGAATTTTATTTTTGACTTTTTACTTAAAATTTTGACCTTGACTTTAAAGTTTAACCTTTGACTTTAAACTTTGACTTTCTTGTTTGACTTTTAAAATTTCAAATTTAGCTTTTCGGTTTGACTTTTAAGTTTGACTTTTGAGTTTGACTTTTTAAATTTGACTTTTGAGGTTGACTTTTGAGTTTTTAGTCAAAGGACATATTCTTTAAAACAATGAGTTCTTCGAACGTTCCAGTCAATAAAGTTTCATGTTCTCAATCTTGTGAAACTCCGATTAAATTTCTTCGGGAACAAATTGATTTATTAAAAAAAGAAGTTGAGGAACTAAGATATGAAGGATATCAACTCAGGAAAGGACAGAAACCCCTTAAGGCCCAGTTAGAGACAAAAATAAAAGATTTTAAAAGAATTCAGACAGAATACAGTGAAAAATGTGAGCTTTATGACTATGTTAAGAGACAAAATGATGAGTTAATTACCGAGCTTGATACATTAAAAAGAGAATTTGAAACTGCAAATTTTAATTTTAGAAAATTTAATGGATCAAGCAAGGTAGTTGCCAACATGATTGATTACTGCATGCAGTTCAAACGAAATCAGTCAAAGGGTTTAGGATTTGATAGTGTACCTCCTCCTTATAATCATACATATCAGTATCAACCCTTATCCAAGGATGAGATTGCCAATGAACCGTTTATGGTTTATGGCAAGCCATCTGGTTTCGTTTCAGGCGGATTTATTAATGTTGAAAGTACTAACGTTTCTACTTCCCCTACAGATCAATCCTTAGATCAGTCAAAGCACAAAGTTGAAGGATCTGTTTCTGATAACAAAAATGAGCTTGAACCTGATGTTTCTATTTCCAATGAAAAACCTTCTGTTTCTGATATTAAAGTTGATGATACATCTTGTGATGCTTTTGCATCGGATCATGTTGAGTTAAATTTTTTTGACATATTTGATTATTTGTTTGAAAATACTAATGTTCCTGTTTCTAGCACATCTACTTCATGTGCAGGAAAAGTAGCAGAGGATGAGAACAAGGAGAACAGCACTGAACAAACCAACATCTCCTTGAGCTCTGAATCTGTTGCTTCGAACTCAGCTGCTTCTGATCAACCTGCTGTTCAGAAATACAGGGCGCCAATTCCAGTGAAACAGAGTGCCTGTTGTGATTGTGCTTGTGGGAAAAATAAGAGACAAGGCAAGGTTACGCCACCAGGGGCAGGAAGAAACAATTTCCCAGTGAAGAAAAGGACTTGTTTTCACTGTGGAACACCTGGACACATTGCCAGACATTGTCCAAATCGCGCATACGTTCCCTACTATGCACAAGGGTGGCAGAACGCGCCAAGAGGGAGATACTTCAAAAGAAATCCCTCAAGGTCACATTCAGACCATGGTGACTGGAACGCGCAGAAGGCCAAGAATCAAACCTACAAGGCCAAGAATCCGAATCCCAAGGGAAATAAGGGAATGTCGGCCAAGAAGCCAAATCCAAGAGATGCTCCTGTGAAGCCAAAATCAAAGTCATCTCAACGGCTGACATCAAGCTCAAAAGCAAGTACTGAGCCACCCATCAGATCTAAAAAGAAATGGGTTAAACCCAACTAAAAATGGGTTCCAAAGGCTAACTCTCCCAGATCAACTAATGAATCTAATATTTCTTCATCTTCTGTTTGTGATAAACAGGATATGTCATGGGAGAGAGTACCGTGCAAGGATGACAAAGGTCGACCCAGTTTCAAAATGGACTGGGTTCCAAAGACCAACTGATCCCGCTCTGTGTCGGAGCAGCTATGGAGGCATATCATCAGACTTCGGTTTGTTGGTAGTGGCTGTTCCTGGCACATGATAGGAGACATCTCTCAACTGTACAACACTCAGAACATTATTTGGGAGTATGTGTCCTTTGTGGGAAAGGAAGAAAGGAAGAGATCACAAACGGGGTTAGTGCTTAATGACATGAAGAATTTTCGGATCTGTTCTGAGATTACGCGTGCTGTTCTCAGACCTTCTGGATGCAAATTCAATCGGTGAATTACGGTTTGCGTTTTCTTCTCTATACTCCTGAGTTTATCTTACTCTTATTCACTTCAAAGACAAATTTTTGTTTTAGGATAGTTTAAATTTGTGCATTTACTTTCGTTTCTCTCCTATGCATAAATTTAGGGGGAGAAATAAAAACAAAACAAAAATTAGAAAGTTTTAAAAAATCCAAAAACATTAAAAAAATCAGAAAATCCAAAAATATGTTGGTTATGGAATGTGCTTGAGGGAGATGTTTTGGGAAGTGATATAATCATGTGATAACAGGAAATCTGAATCTATGTAAGGGACTGAATCTGAATTGTCTAGGCTCTGTGTTCGATGCGCTGGTAGGCACGAGAGATTAAAATGGACTTGACTAGGCATTAATGAACTTAAGGAATCTAGAGACTTGAAAAATATTGACCTAGATAGATCCGTTTATCCTGACAATACGACGCTCAGATAGGTTGAGCAGGGAGATATACATGATAATCCACCGGTCACATTAAAGTTATCCGTATCTAGAACTGTGGTTTAACTCTTCCTCGATGTACGGACTTTGTCCTTAATTCTGGTATTGATGGGGCGACTGGGGAATTCCGATAAAGTAGGTATGTAGAAAATTATTTTCTTGCTTTCCTTCTATTAGTCATATGTTGCCTCCTCTGCGTGATTGAAATACATCCGACCTGGACTGCAACATATGCAACTCTATTTCTATGCATCTTCTATCTATGCAATTCTTCCTGCCTGTTAGCCATATGTTGTCTCCTTTGCGTGATTAACCATCCGAACTGGTACACAGCATATGCACCATTCTACTTCTCAATCCCTCTAAATCTGGTTAGTCATATGTTTCACCCTCTGCGAGATTGGAAGAGATCCGACCTGGGTGTATAGCATATGCACTCTAAATCTGACTTCTCTCATAATAATTGTCTGCTCACCTAAAGTAAGGAGTACTTTGGAAGTTCCTGATTATTGGGGTATGTCAGGAAGCGGGAAACATGTTCTAGTACATTTAAAATTGAACAATCACTAGGTTGTCTGTAGATCTCGCTGCTCAATTTAGGTGGACAACAATATCTTTGGTCGTCGTCAGCTAAATGGTCCTTTAGGAATATTATCTAGGAACATAGGATCACATTGTCTTGTCACTTATAGTATGTCCTAATTTTGTCACAATCTCTCGTGTTTAAGTGGAACATAATACCGGCGATTGACCAGATCTATTCATGAAGGGAGAGGTACTGATAAACGGATAAAGGATGTCTAAAAACTTTGATCCCAAATCACTCTTAAAGTTAGATATCATTTTATTTTTGTTAAATTTGTTCATAGTTTTCTTCTAATTTAAATATTATGGGAGAATTAAAAATTTTAAAATCCAAACAAAAATCAGAAAATTAAAAAAAAATCCAAAAATAGTGTTATTTTTGTTTTATTTCTTTTTCAGAAAATATGAAAAATCCAAAAAATATTGTGTGCTAAATTTTCTTTTAGTTTTGTTTTGTCTTGAAAAGTAAATTCAGGTGAAGATGAAACTCATGGAGTTTGTGTCGAAGATTTCTGAGCCAAGGCTTCATCCGTGATCATCGAAGAATTCTCATTCGAAGGAGCAAAAAATGAAAATTATTCTTTCGACATTCAATCTTTCAACCCTAGAAGCGAGGTGAAGCTGAAATTGAAGATTAGGTGACGGATTGCATTGAAGCCTCCTCAATCAGTCTGCTGCTATCTTAAACCTGCTAAAGTGATCCAAAAGATTTGTTCTCTCTGACGTTCTCTCTAAAGATTCTCAAGCTGAAAGCGCTATCTTTCAAGAATCAGTACAAAGAGCCTCCTCATCCGACGTGCGTTCAAAGCCAAATTCTGAAGAAAAGCCCAACTGCTCAAGATGAAGTCATTCATTAAAGATTCATATGTTCATCTTGAAGTCATGAAGATATCAAAGAGTAAAGCTGAAGCCAAAGCTCCCAATGAAGATTAACAAGAAGGCCAGCTATTTTTTAAGGGGAGCTTGTTGGGTCATTTAAGAAAAGAAAAGAAAGCTATAAACCAAGGGGGAGATTGGTGGGTCAAAAATATGGTTCATACTTTGCTTTTCTAAGCATTTATTGTTTTTATTATTTGGGCCAAAAATAGTATAGGATTAATTGTAGCTTGGACCGAGCATTGGATTATTTGTATTTTGGGTTTGGCCTTAGGTCCATATATATATAGGGTGAGGAGTGCATGTGAAGGATGAACACATAGAATAGAGGAGCTTAAGTGTGTACATTTGAAGGTGTTCTAGAGAGAAAGAAAAGAGAGTGTGTGTTAGTGTGTATGAATCTTGTATCCGGATCTTCATTCATATCAATACATAAAGAATTCATCATATTTTTCTTCTCCTTCTCTTCTATTTGATCTGACATCATCCGTTTGATTGGGATTCCGCACCATCAAACGGATCTGATTGATACTCAAGCATTTTGGGGACTTACACCAATGCCGGCCCTTTTCGGATTTGTATCCGGGTTATTGCATGATATGCTTATTGATTTACATCTTGGTAGTTAGGATGGTGATATGCTTAGTGACATGGTTCGGTCGGTATCCTGGTATATAGGATGATGTTATGTTAGTGACATGTTAGGTCTGTATCCTGGTTATAGGATGTTGCTATGATTGGTGATCTGTTAGATCAGTTTGACTGTTATATATGCTAGCGTATGATATTTATGTGCATATGATTGTTTTATTGGGGGTTGGGTTGAGGCGGTCTTGCTTTGTGCTGAAGGCCAACATACCCAGGGCGGTCCGGATAGACTGAAGGCCCTGCGAGGCGGTCCAATCAGGACGAAGGCCCGACGGGTGGTGCAGATAGGATGTAGGCCCTGCGAGGCGGTCCATACGTGCCGAAGGCTTGGAGAGCGGTCCAGATAGGCTGAAGGCCTGCGAGGCGGTCCAGTCAGGCTGAAGGCTCATTATGAATGTTGTTTGCTTATGTGTTATTGATATGTTTATGGCGTTGATATTTTGGGGGTAACTCACTAAGCCTTTGAGATTACATTTATCAATTATTATTTCAGGTACTTCTGATCGTACGCCTCCTTATGTTTTCATGTTTTGATTTTGGGATACTATGACATTATATAATTTTGAAAACAAGTTTTGTAATAATAATTGGTTTTGAAATGTTTTAAAAAGTTCAAATTTGGCATGATTTTTATGGATGTTACAAGTTGGTATCATAGCCTTGGTTTGATTGAATTGGAGGAAACACTCGTGTCTCTCCAGTCTCAAACTAAGGACAAGATTTTAAAATGATTTTTTTTAAAATGGTTTTCAAAATAATAAAGGTGGATGCAAGTGTACGATGAGCTGGAGCTCACGAATAGACCCCAAAATACCTTACAAATTATTGGATTTTGTGATATATTAGAACACCATAGCAGTACTACGCTAGGGATCTTTAGGAATTGTATGATAGAATTGCCTGATTATATAATGCCTGATAGCCTAGGGTTTTCCTTGTATGAAATTCACATCATTACTGTAGTTGCTCAGTGTATGCATCATAGGTTGTACATAATTAAGATCTTATACCCTGAGAATATTTGGTTTAGCTTTATTTCCTTTTCCTTGTCTGGTGTGGGCTTAGAGTAGGATCGAGTATTCGAATGTCTATAGGGTCCAGCGTTATGTATGGCTAGCATAAACTAGTGTTGCAGGGTTGGTGGATGTTTCTTGGATGGGTTGTTTAGGATTAGTCCGTCGGTTATGAGATACTTTGCCTTCCTCTAGGGGTGAGGAGTGAGCACATGCCATGTTACGTATGGTGTTAGGGCGTTGTGATGATACTTGAGACAAATATGGGTAGGTGTAGAAGGTAGTATGGACCCGTAATACTAAAATCACAGGACCCATACACGTAGCAAGGAAGTCACAACCCCTAGGGTTTTGTTGGGAGTTGGTTCCCGGATTATTATATGGAGTATCTGATATCTTCTCAGTATATTTACAACACGGTGGTCACTCGAAGATTTGTGACTGGATCCGGGTCAGGATCAGGAGGCGGCGGACAGGAGGCACCAACAATGCCCGAGACTATCGGCCATATGGGGCCAGAGGAGATACACGCCAGGATCCGAGAGATCCGGCATGATGAGGTTTCTGCGATGTTCCGAGCTCAGTTACCGGAGATGTTTCGGTCTATCAAGACCTCCATGATGGAGTATTTCGATGAGCGTTACACAGCCCTCAATGAGAAAGCTGCCGTAGCAGCGACAACGGCTGTAACAATGGCAGGGGGAGGAGCCAGTCGGGATTTTTAGTATCGAGACTTCGACAACACGAAGCCCCTACTTTTTATGGGACTCATGACCCCATCAAATCCATGAGGTGGCTATCTGAAGTGGAGGGGTGTTTCTTCACGTGCTCATGTCCCACTGACCAGAAGGTCAGATGTGCCCTGAACCTGCTGAGGTCTGGAGCACAAGACTGGTGGATGTTGATGACTGGATCATATTCTGATGATCAAAGAGCTGCAGTTACTTGGGAGCAGTTCAGGGATATGTTTCGCACTGTCTACATTCCATGGGTCGAGCGAGGGTGGCTAGCTCAAGAGTTTCTGGATTTGAGATAGGATTGTGAGATGGTGACGTAGAGCACCCGTATGTTCACGAAGAGGGCGATGTTCTGCCCAAAGTTTGCTTCTAAGCAGGCCCAGATGACACGTTATCTGAGCATGCTCAAGACTGACATTCGACAGTTTGTGGCTACCCAGCGTTGTGATACGCTTCTGGAGATACAGGAGGCCGCTAGGCGGCGTGAGTTGGAGCACTACAAGAAAAAGTTGAAATAACTACGGAAATTTTCTACGAAAGTAAAATCCGTAGTTACTCTGCTACATATTCTGCTACAGAATGGCTTGTCGTAGCTATTTTGCTATGGAACTTACTACAAAATTACATTCCGTAGGTAATATTTGAATAACTACGAAATTTTGCTACAGAATTAAAAACCATAGCTATTCTACTATGGAATATACTACAAACTAGTTAGACGTAGGTATATTTGCTACAGAATATACTACAAAATTGCATTCTATAGATAATATTTGAATAACTACAGAATTTTGCTACGCAATCGGAGTCCGTAGTTATCATGCTACGAAATTTGCTACAGAATTATAAGGCGTAGGTATTTTGCTACAACTGTTGCAACAGATTAAAGTTTGCAGTTACTTTGCTACAGAAGTTGTTACGGAATCAAAATCTGTAGCTATTTTGCTACAAAATTTGCTACCGCATCTAAGTCCGTAGTTAGCTTGCTACAACATTTGTTACGGAGTCAAAATGTGTAGCTATGTCGCTACAGAATTTGCTACAAGATCATAGGTCATAGCTATTATACTATAATATAAAAACCATAAATATTATACAATAGAATTTTCCAGTATGCAATTTTAAGTCACCATGGCTTATTTTTATAGAAAATGTATTGAAATGGAAATGAACCTGTAATGCTCTATTTTTTTTATGATAAGTGATTCAGGAATTGAGTGTTAATTAAATTAATAATTATATAATTAAGGAGAATAATTTTAAGGAATTTTATCGGTGATAAAAACGAATAAAAAAGATTCGATAAATATTAAGTGGCTAAATAATAAATAAAGAAAAAATAATAATACTAATAATAATAATAATAATAATAATAATAATAATAATAATAATAATATTAATAATAATAATAATAGTTAACATGAAATAACATCCACGAATCAATAATGCAAGATAATGAAGATTTAGGGGCTAAAAGTGTCACAGTTGAAAACCTTCTGTGAAAATAAATTTTTTTGAGGGTATTTTCTGTCATTATGGAAAAAATCAGGGTCTAAGTTGAAAGATCGAGGTTTTTCTTCGTTATACTCGACTGGATAAATTAGGGAGGATCGGGATTGGATTTTTGGTAGCCCACGATTTCAAGAAACACGTTTATAAGCCCTAATCTAACCCTAATCGATCCAGGACCAAATTATGTGCGTGTTTTCATTTGCCGGTGGAGAAAAGGGTCAACATGAAGGACAGTTAGGATCGGAAGGAGGGTACTATCGGTCTTGGTATTATCGAAGGTGCTACTTGTAGGGAAAAGGGTGTCGGGAGGAGTGTTCCAGTCTCATTCTAGCTATTGGGTAATTCTTCATCTCTTTTTCTCATCTCTTTTTCTTCTTTCCACCGTGAAACCACCAAGGACCGCCAATACTGGCAGCCTCCTACCGCCAGTGTGAGTCATCTCCTGCCACCACAGGCCACCATGGGTTGGTGGTTGTGGTATTTTGGTCCAAGGAAGTCCTAGGCTAAGACATGAAATGAAGCTTTATACATTTTTATTATTATTTTGTTAAGCCCTAACTTTATACTCCATTAAGTCATGCACTAAGGCTTTTGAGTAAAGTTGTTTTGTATATTTTGGAAACCTCATATGTAGTCAATAATTTTATTAAAAATGTTAAACTATAAACTTAACCATTAAGTCCTTAATAAAGCACCAAAAATGAATGAAAAGCTAAAATGGCATATTTTTCCAATTCTGCCCTTCAACTTCAAAAATCCGTTTGAGGCAATCCAAACATCTAAAAATTATGAGACTTACTTTTCTGGAATGCTTAGTATGTCTAGTTTGTTCAAACTTTGAATCAATTTTCCAAATTCCAAACCCTTTAAGGGTAAAATAGTCAGTTTTCTCAGAAGGGTCTATGCTGTCACAGATTTCATGTGTTGTCTTCTAAAAATCATAATAAATTCCTCAGAACTTCAAATGCTAAAATTCCAAATCATGTAGTTAGATATGGACGTTTCGTTTCCTCCATATCAAGTTATTGATTTAAATCCTAGTAGGATTGTACAGTTTATTAAAAGAATACTGAGTGGTCAGGAAAGCTGCAGAAATTATACATCAACTTGTGATGTGCATAATTAATTCTTCAAAACTCCGATTCGTGAAAATTCAGAGGTTATGGTTAGATCATAATGTCTTGTATAGCATGAATTTTTCCTATGATTTAAATCTTAACCCTCCTAGAGTAAAAGTTACCGCATTTTCATGTGAGTCCAGAAAGTAACAGCTCAAGTTGGCTAACTTGTAAAATTGATATAAAATCAACCGAAAATCGTTAGGACGTGAAGGATCCAGTAAATGGTTTGGTCTAGGCTTTCATTGTGTTGTGTTCAGTATGAGTCTGTAATGTTGTTTTTGAGTTGTTTAAGTGTTTTTGGTCAAAAAATATGTTTACGACCGTAAACAGAGTTTACGGCCGTAAACACGTTTACGACCGTAAACCCAGTTTACGGTCGTAAACCCCGTTTGCGGTCTTGTCGAGTATAAATAGTAGAGGTGTATTTGCGTGGTTGTTGATGTTATTGTGTTTGCAGAGAGTCCCATCGAGTTGTACCTGACGTTTTTCTGAATATAAACGTGTGCAAGCTCGATTTCTTTTCATCTTATTCTTCTATTCGTGATTGTTTGTTGCTTGACTACTGGTAAAGATCCTTATTAGGACCTTACAATTGGTATCAGAGCATGCATGAGAAATAGGTTGTGAGATAAGTGAGGGTGCCTCGGATGGTGTGACTTGTGGAATTGATGGTTTCTCATGAGAATCACAAGCATCAGAATTACCAAACAATTCATCAAACATATCAAAGAAATTAAATTCAACAGAATCAGAAGTAGAAACATCACACAAAACATTATCAGTCTTAACATCAGAATCACAAATAGAAACAGAAATATCAGAATTAGGAACAGAAACAGAAACAGAAACTCCAGTGGGTCCTGACTGGCTATTTGATTACACATCACTTTTCAAATCCTTAAATGTGTCTTCAGATGGCTCAAATGGATCCTCTTCTGGTTCGAAGATTGTTCATGACGAAGACGAAGACGAAGAAGTTGTCTACAGACCTCCAACGGTTGAGGGGGAGTCCTCTACTCCATCTCAAGGGGAGCCTTCCGCTCCACCTGAGGGGGAGTCATGTGATCAACCTACTAGTCCAGAGTCTAAAGTTCAAGATAGAACTCCTGATGCTGATGCTACACCTCTTACCCCTATTGAAAGAGAGTTCATGTCTAGAGATGCTTCCGCTACCACTTCAACTTTTATGGAACTACTCTTTCCTGAAGAAATTGCAAGTGAGTTTGTAGCAGATTCATCACATATGGATCAACCAGCAAATGATGGAGATTTCAACATCCACACTCTTCCTGTTTCACTCAATGATATCAGCCAAGACATTCCTTCAAGAATTCAACGTGATCATCCAATCGATAACGTCATTGGCCAGCTGGGTGACGGAGTTAAAACCAGAAGTCATAGTGGAAATGTCAATGCATGTCTCTATTCTTGCTTTATATCTCAAATAGAGCCCAAAAATGTTGAAATGGCTTTGAATGAGCCCAGATGGGTAGATGCGATGCATGAAGAGCTAAATCAGTTTGAAAAGCTCGGGGTTTGGAAGTTGGTTGAGTTACCGAAGGGCAAAAGGTCTCTCGACACACGTTGGGTCTATCGTAACAAGCAAGATGATTCTGGTGTAATAGTGCGAAATAAAGCAAGGTTGGTGGTTTGCGGGTTTCGACAAGTTGAGGGTCTTGACTATACTAAGGTTTATGCGCCAGTTGCTCGGTTTGAAGCCATTCGTATTTTTCTCGCGTATGCCTCCTACATGAACTTCACGGTCTACCAAATGGATGTCAAGACTGCCTTTATGTATGGCAAGGTGAAGGAAGAAATTTATGTTGATCAACCCCCTGGGTTTGTTAACTCAAAGTTTCCTAATCGTGTCTACAAGTTGGACAAGGCATTGTATGGGTTGCATCAAGCTCCTCGAGCATGGTATGCGACTCTAACAAAGCACTTGCCCGAGCATGGATACTCTCGCGGCACAATTGATCAAACTTTATTCATCAAGAATGTTGGTAATGATCAGATACTAGTTCAGATCTACGTTGACGACATTATCTTCGGGTCTACCAGTCCACAACTTTGCAAAGAGTTCGAAGGCGTGATGAAGAAGCGGTTTGAGATGAGTTCACTAGGCGAAATGACCATGTTTCTGGGGCTTCAGGTCAAACAAAATTCAACCGGAATCCTGCTATATCAAGCTAAGTATGTGGAGGATATTCTTGAGAAGTTCGGGTTTCAAAACGCGAAACCTGCATCGACACCAATGGCTGAAAGACCCCTACTGAATCCAGATATTGAGGGCGAATCCGTAGATCAGACTCACTATAGATCGATGATCAGATCGTTAATGTATCTCACTGCAAGTCGTCCCGACATCATGTTTGCAGTGTGTCAATGTGCTCGCTATCAGGCTAATCCTAAACTTTCACATCTTATTGCTGTCAAAAGGATTTTTCGGTATACCAAAGGCAGCCCAAAATTGGGTCTTTGGTATCCGAAGAATTTTGAATTTGATTTATATGCTTTTGCTGACAGTAATTACGGAGGCTGTGAGCTTGACAGGAAATCAACATCAGGAGGGTGCCAATTCCTTGGTGATAGGCTGGTGTCGTGGCAGTGCAAGAAATAACATACCGTCTCTACCTCAACAGCTGAAGCGGAATACGTTGCTGCATCTGCCTGCTGTTCTCAAGTTATCTGGATCCAACATCAGCTGTTGGACTACGGTTTGAATTATCTAGAAACCCCAATTCACTGTGATAATGAGGCTGCAATCCAAATCACTAAGAATCCGGTCCAGCATTCCAAAACCAAGCACATTGATATCAAAATTCATTTTATCAGAGATTGTTATGAGCGCTCGCTCATCAGGCTAGAACATGTTCCCACTGCCAATAATGTGGCGGATCTGTTCACCAAGCCTTTTAACAAAGCTCGATTCGATGTGCTTGTCAGATTTTTGAAAATGATTCGTTTTGAGGATTAAATATTTTTGGCTTAGATTAAATTTGCGCATTTTAGTCATTTCATTCTCTCCCATGCACAAATTTAGGGGGAGAAATAAACAAAAACCAATCAAAAATTAGAAAATTAAAAAAATCCAAAAATAGTGTTATTTCTGTTTTATTTTTTTCAGAAAACATTCAAAAATCCAAAAACATTAAAAATTCAGAAAAATCAAAAAGATTGTCGTTTACAGTTTTGCTTGTTGATATTGTACTGGGAAGTGATATTATCAAGAAAGTGATAACAGGCAATCCGAGTCTGCGTAACGTACCCAAAGTTGAAGGGTCTATGCTCTGGGTTTGATGCACCGGTAGGCACGAAAGATTCTAAATGGACTTGACTAGGCAGAGTTGAACTTAAGAAATTCATGGACTTGACAAATCTTGACCTAGTTAGAACCATTTAGCCTGACAATACGACGCTTGGATAGGTTGAGCAGGGAGATATATATGGGAATCTACTAGTCACATTAAAGAACCTGTACTTGGAACCGTGAATTAGCTTTTCCTCGATGTGCGGATTTTGTCCTTAATTCCGGTATTGATGGAGCGTCTGGTAAATTCCGATGAGTTGGGTCTGTAGAAAATTGTTTTCTTTCTCTATCTGTCTGTTAGTCATATGTTGCTTCCTTTACGTGATTGGAAGAGATCCGACCTGGACTGCAACATATACAAATCTATTTATCTGCATATTATATCTATGAAATTCTTCCTATCTGTTAGCCACATGCTGTCTCCTTTGCGTGACTCACAATCCGACCTGGTACACAGCATATGCAACCTTCTACTTCTCAATTCCTCTAAAAACTATAATTAATAATAATCTAAATCTATCCTCTCTATGAATAATTGTCTGCTCACCCGATGTAAGGAGTATTCTGGAAGTTCTTGATTACTGGAGCATATCAGGAAGCGGGAACCATGTTCTAGTACAATTAACAATTGAACACTCACATATTGTCTATAGATCTCGCTGCTCAATTTAGGTGGACCACAATATCCTGGTCGTCGTCAACTGAATAGTCCTTAAGATATAGTATCTAGGAACTTAGGATCAGATATAATATCTAGGAACTTAGGATCACTCTGTCTTACAATTATTAGTATGTCCTAATATTGTCACAATTTTTCGTGTTTAAGTGGACCACAATACCGGCGATCAACCAGACAAAGATGTGAAGATGAAAGGTACCGACAAGTGGATTAAGGCTGTCTAACAACTTTGATCCCAACATAACAAGGAAATTTTCAGAAAAATTTTAAGATGAATTTTGTCTGCGTTTATTTTATTTTTATTTTATTTTTTTTAATAATTGTGAATTTAATTTTTAGATATTTTAATTCTTAAATTTTAGAAATTAGTTTATTTTTAGTTTTAATTTTATTTTTAGTTTTATTTTTATATCCTCAAAATGTTTATTTTTGAAAATTTAATCGGAATCTAGACTGGGCCTTACACTGTGTGGGAGACAGGTAAAAAGGTAAGGGAGTATAAAAGGAAAAGCTTACTTCCGTAAACCCTTTCCTCTCCCACTTCTCCCTCTTTACAGCCGCAAGCTTCCTTTCTCTCTCTACTTTCTCTCCTCGAAAATCTTTTGTGAGTTTTCTGTGAAATCGACTAGTCCACTTCGAAGGTATGACAAAATCATCTGGGAATATGCTTCTTGTTCATCGATCCGACCAAAACTGGAGGAGTAATCTGAGTTTTAGTGGTTGTCGGCGTTTACTGTTCTTGATGGGTTTACGGTTTGGGGAGATTCATAAACCGTAAACTCAGTTTGGCCTTACGACCGTAAACTCATTTTGGGTTTACGACCGTAAACTCCTCCGAGTTTACGACCGTAAACTCAGTTTACGGTCAGATGACCAACTTTGACCGTAAACCCAGTTTGACCCACCTTGACCGTAAACTCAATGTTTGACTAATTTTGACCGTAAACTCCAATCTTTTTTAGTCAAACTAATTTTTAAAGTTAATTAAGAAAACTTAAAGCTTTAAATTGTTAAATATTTGTTTTCTTACTTGGCCTGTTTAGTGCAGATCAATGGCGAATCTCAAGTTTGCAGACATGCACAACCTGGCGATTGTCTTGGATGAACCTCCGGTCGCTCATGCAGAATTCAAATCAATGATCTACAGACTGAGAGAGTGTTGCTTGTCTTGTGCCATCACAGTGAATCCCATCATTTATCAGAACATTGTCCTGGAGTTCTGGCAAACGGCCAAGATGTCAAAAGAAAATGGTGCGTTTGCTATTAAACCTGAGGTCAGAGGATGCAAGATCGTAATCACCGAACAGTTCATCAGAGACACATTGCTGATCGATGATCAACCCGATTTTCCTACTCAAATTGGGATTGATGATGTTCAAAGGATTCTCAGTAGGATGGGATATGAGGGCATTTACCCTCCCACAGTGAAGAAACTTCTACCTCCCTACTGGAGATTTCTGGCACATGTCTTCGTAAGCTACATTTCGGGGAGGAGATCAGGAGCTGATGAGATCTCGCTCCGGAACACAGGGGCAATCGTCTCATTGGCTGCTGGCATAAAATTCAACTTCTCGAAGTTCATTCTAGATGAGTTTTTGGTGAACATAAATGCCATATCCCGGGAAACCAGAGATGCATTCTTTTTGTACCCTAGATTTATTCAGGTGTTCATCGACAACCAGTTCCCGGAGATGCTAAAAGATGGTGACAAGCTTGATATAAAGTCACTAGGCCCACACACTGTTGGTCTCATCAAACAAAATCGAAAGGGCAAAGTCATTTTCCAGGGCTTACATCCTCTCGAGAAGTTCGGAAAATTCGCTGAAATCAATGAATCCTCCGAATCTCACGGGACGTCAGACAAGATATCATCTGAGACCACTTCCTCCGAGAGGGTTGTTTCTGAAGATGTCATCACTGTCTCAGATCATGATGAGGAAGAAAATCCAGCACCTAACGCACAAGTAGCTGAGGAACACGAATTGACATCCGTTCGGGTACAAAAGGATTACAATGAGGGGTCCGTAACAGAGACTGACTTGTATGAAGGCCTTGACCTCTCAGGATTCGATAACGATGAAATTCCTATCAATCTTGGGAGTAATGAAGATTTTATGACCGGGATGAACCTCAATGAGCTGCTTGACAATGTCGATGAAGTTGCTGATCCAGCAACAGAGACAAGGGAAAAAGAAGACGTTCTCGAAGTTACGCCTCCTCCTACCAATCCATCAGCGGAAATAGCAATTCCTATGGTGGCAACGTCAGGGATTCCTCCCCTTGATGTTGTCTTACCTACTTCTGCACCTTTGGAAAGTGATCACCCAGCCACACAAGTCTCACCTCCTCCAAGTAAAAGACGAAGACTCGACCCAAGACAGGGAACTACTGATTCTAGTGCACTTCAAAGTTTTATAGCTCAACCAACAACAACTCCAGTTATAGTCTCATCTAAACCTATCAATGAAGGTCCTAGTACCTTCTTCGAAGCTGGTGGCTCTTCTTTCCAAATGGATTTCTCTCCTCCTAGGCCAGAGCATGATGCTACCTCTGTTAAGCTAGCTAGGCTCTTGGCCGAAGAACAATTTTCAACGCCTTCCCCACACGGCAAAGGAATTTCTATCGGGGTTGGCAGCTCAGGAGAAGAGAGCCTTTCCTTTCTTGGACTTCAGAAACAGATCGATACTCTGAACCAGAAAAATGTTGAGTTGGATCAGAGAAATATTGAGCTTGATATCAAGGTCGCAGATCTTCAAACTGAGAACATAAAGCTCAATATTGAAGTGGGTGAGCTTACCGAAGACAAAGCTCTGAAGACAAAACAAATTACGGATCTTCAGACACATTTTGGCCTTCTGACCGTCAGCTACTACGATTTGTAGAAGAAGTTGGAAGATAAATTTGGCGACGAATTCAAGTCATCCGTTGACGAGCCGCAGATCTATCTTCCCAACCAAGATGTTCCCATAGCTCCACAATCTACCAAGACCACCACCGTTGTGAATCGCTTTGAAAAAGAACCGGCTCAAGCTCCTAGTATAACGAAGTTGAAACGCGCTAAGTTGGCCAAATCAGCTGAAAAGGGTCAACTTTTATTCAAGAGGAGCTCAGAACATAATGCCCCCTGGGATCAACAAAAGATCACCGTTACGGATCTGGGCGAACATCGTTTCAGAGACGTCTATGGTGATCGATCAGGAATCATCTCGTGGGGATTCCATGATACGTTGAATATGTTTATGGTAAGGAGAAAGAGCGGCAACACTGAGTTATACAAGGATGCTCACGATTTTAGTTCCTTTAGAAGAATTGATCTTATGGAGCTATCTAAAGCTCCCTTCTCAAACCCATCAAACAATCCCAGGGCGGGTCAGTTCAAATCATTTTTGGATGATCAAGTTGCAAAGGGATTCCCTTCAATGAAGACTGCTGAGTCTATAATCAAGATTTACCCTAGCATCATTGATCCCAAAACTAGTCAGCCACTTCGGTCAGTGATGTGGCCCGCTACCGCTCAAGTGAAGCAAGTTCCCGTTCTTCAAAAGTATCCTGATGGATCTCTCACATCCATGCTATATTGGGTGTATGATGAATCCACAGATGCTGCTGTCATCAAGCTCAAAGATGATTGTATCCGCTTATATGACAAGAGGGATTTGCTTCAATTCGGCAAGTGGGACATTCATCAACTCTCGATTCATCAGATCATGGTGGCTGAAGATATTTTTGAGCCCGCTGCTAAAGAATACACTTCGATGGTGGCTGAAATTATGGAGAAGGAAATGTGGAACGGAGCGATGGGAAAGTCCGATGTACTGGTGGTCGACAAGAGCTGAGTCCAAGCTAGCACCAAACCAAGGGGGAGATTGAAGGATCCAGTAAATGGTTTGGTCTATGCTTTCATTGTGTTGTGTTCAGTATGAGTCTGTAATGTTGTTTTTGAGTTGTTTAAGTGTTTTTGGTCAGAAAATATGTTTACGACCGTAAACAGAGTTTACGGCCGTAAACACATTTACGACCGTAAACCCCGTTTACGGTCGTAAACCCCGTTTGGGGTCTTGTCGAGTATAAATAGTAGAGGTGTTGGTCTTTGCGTGGTTGTTGATGCTATTGTGTTTACAGAGAGTCCCATCGAGTTGTACCTGACGTTTTTCTGAATATAAACATGTGCAAGCTCGATTTCTTTTCATCTTATTCTTCTATTCGTGATTGTTTGTTGCTTGACTACTGGTAAAGATCCTTATTAGGACCTTACAATTGGTGCCTTAGACCCTGTTGATATAGTGAGGAGAACTTACCTCACAAGTAGCTCGAAGTGATAAAGTCAAACTCCACCAAATGCAGCTCCGAGTCCAACACCTACATCTCCAATGACCCACTTCCATAAATTCCTAAATTACAAAAATACCCCTAGAAGTTAAACTGGTCAACCCTTGGTCAAATTCAAAGTCAACGGTCAAAGTCAACAGACCATGTTGACCCGATTCGTCGAGTGTGTAAGGGTGCAAAGTCACTCTTGGATGTTATGAGGGCTTACTCCTTTGATTGTGCATAATTTGTTGTCTTTCCTTTATAAGGAAGTGAGTGACACTCATTTTATCTAATGAACATTTTGAGAGATTAGTTTAGAGAGAGAATTTGCAAAACCCATTTTGTACTGTTTCTGTGAAACTAATGAGAGCTTAAAAGAATTATTTAGATCTTGATGACTCACTAAATCATTCTTAATTCCACACATGCCATCATAATATACACCACTAAAATTGGTATCAGAGCGGGTGTTCTTGATTGGATCAAGAATTGATCCTTGATGGCTATCTTGATTTGGTGATTCTTCATCTTCTTATTGATCTTCATGATTTAGAGATTTTTTGGATTCTAGAAATCGAATTCATCTTTGATTCTATTCAAAATTTGATTTTCTTCACTAGAATTCAAGTGATTTTTACTTTCTCTCTCTAGAAAACCCATTCAAAATCACTTTCTCTCTCTAGAAATCTTCAAGTTTTTCAGATCATGGTGCGTTTGGAGTATGATTCTTGGGTTGTGATCGTTAAAGATGTGAAATACAAAGTCAACGAATATCAATTCTATGGATTGGTATTAAGTGGGTTGATTTCGCAAGAAACTTTGATTTCTTATGGAGGTTTGAATGATGATCATGGAAGATTGATATTTCAATCACTTTCAAAGATTGAATGTTTGTATGATCATTTCATACTCAAGTTAGTTGCAAGTGATAATCGAAAAAAGGAGAAGAAAGAGATTTGAATAACAAAAGATACATTTCTCTTGTTGAAAATCCAAGTGATCTTCATGCTCTTATGGTTGTTGAAGATTTTCTTGATGTTCTTGATGTTCTTGAAGTTCAAGAAAAAGGAGTTCAAGTTGATTCTCAAGATGAAAAAGTTTTTTGCTCGATTAGAGTTCAAACCGATGATATTTTGTGTTCTTGTGATTCGTTTGAAGGAATGATTCCTTATCGAAAGCCGGTGATCCAAGAAATTCACAAGTATCAAACTCCAAAAGATTTGATTCAAACTCACAAAGTTGATGTTGTGAAAAGTGGGTTTGTTCATGAAATCAAGTCTTCAAGATGCAAAAAGATGAGAAAGAAAAAGAAGAAGAAGATTAATCGTAAAATCAAGCGGGTTTACTCACAAAAATCATTAAATGTTGTGAAGCCGAAATCCGTGAAACAAATTTGGGTTCCGAAGCAACAATCTTCAAAGGTTGCACTGAAAGTGAAGTCAAAGCCCAAATGTGTTGGTGGTTCTTTTGAAGATGTTCTTGGATCGTTGAAGAACACGAAGAACACGAAGAACGAGTTGTACATCTCGCATAATGGGTGGTACAATGTTCAAATTGGAGATTTTCTCGTTCCAACTAAAGAACCAAGATCTTCTAAATTTGATTCGCTCGTTGCAAATGGATCTCGATTTGTCAAAAAGGTATCTCAAATTCTCAAATGGATTCCAAAACGTCCATGATTTCGATTCGTATTTTAAGTTTTTCATTTTTGATCGATTTGCCTCATTCGATCAAATCCGTTTCAACCCCATTGATTGATCCAATTATTTTTGTTTAGATCAAAATCAAAATCAAACTCATTTTGTTTAATCTTCGAATGTTACTGTTCTTGTAATTCATTGTTGAGCCCAATTCCAATTCATTTGAAATTCTGTTCATCCAAACACATTATTTTTTTTAATATCATCCAATTTCATGATCTGATCAATTTTCAGTCCAAAACTTCAATCAAATTTTTTTGACCAATCATATCTCGTTCTTTACTATTCATGTAGTCCAAAACATTACCCAAAATTGAATCCAAAACATTAACATGTTACTGTTCATTGATCCATAGTTTTTGAATCTAATACCGACCCGAATCAATTCACATTTGTTTTTCTCTCAACTTGTTCATATAACTTTGATTCACTTCTGCTTAAAATCGACATTGGTCAGAAGAGTAGGAAGACTCAAAACTCATAAGTTGAAATTAGATAGCTTATGAGTCGAATGATTATGAGTTCGATTTCAACTGATGAAGTATTGCAGTCGAGCGAACGTACTTCCGATGTAGGGTAAAATTCAATTGAAGGTTGTTTTTCGATTTGGATGTCAAACTCTTGAGTTTGATATGTGAACAAGTAATTTCGATGTTGAGTTGATTTGGTTTTAAGATCAAAATCCGTTTCAAGGTGTATCAGATTGTTCAATGGTGTATGTGTTTGGAGTCAAGAGTCGATTTTGATTTTGACCTTTCGAATCTGATAACGAATTGGGAACAAAATTGAGTTTGTGTGGTAGTTAGATGTGAGTCTGGACATTTCGATGTGTGAGAATCAAAGGTATGGATGACGAACAGATGGTCGATGTGATGTCGAGTATTAATTAGAATCGATAGTTGAATTGACTTTCAAAAGTCAAAGGATGATTGATGATGAATAACTGAAGAAATTTGATTTTGATTTTCCTGTAGTTGAAATCGAATTTATGACTGAAATATGTTTTCGAGTCGAATTGGTTGAATGGTATCGATTTTAAGAATTGGGTTGAACTCGATGACTATGGCAGATAACGAAATTGAGTTGACTGTGTTCATCGAGATGTTGATTAAAAGCGAAGGTTGTGATGATTAATGAATTGATTATTAATGTCAAAGGTTTTGGGTTGTGTAACAGAAAGGGAAGACTGATAGTTGAATTGAAGTTTGATTTCGATGGGTTGAGGACGAATACACCTAGTGATTTTGATTGTGTGGTTGATGTGCGAAGAACTCATCTGGATAGGTCGATTTTGAACACTAAAAGCGAAGACCTGTGATTTGGAATCGATGGGTCGTGTAGTTGAGTGAAAGCAAAAAACGAATTGGGTCAATATCGTGATTGGATGAATGGTAACGAAGCGATGGTAATTGATTTGGTTTGAAATCTAAAAACGAATCCTTGTTGGGTTGATGTGCAAATGGTTTCTGTATTTTCGATGAGTTTGGTTTTTGGTGTGTGATGAAGGGTTAAACTAACGAAAATTTTGGTGCAGTGAATTCGTAAGAAGGGTGCTCTGATTGAACGAAGAGGAGAGAGAAAATGGGTAGATGAGGATTTCGTATGAAGGGAAGGAGAAAAGTTTCGTTCAAATGGTGCTCTGTGAAATTTTTGTTACCATATTCACGAAGTGGGAAAGGAAATTAGGAAAGAAGGCAAAGTTTCGTTAGTTTGGAAAAGTAATAGAGAATTTTCGCATATGGTCCCTGAAGTTTCGACTGTTTGACACATATCAAAACATTTTCGACAATTTGGAACATGTTTTCGACAATTTTGAAGACTTCTGCAGAATTTTCGAAAAGAGTATCTGAAGTTTCGAAAGTCTAATAGTATTTGCCCAATTTCGAAAAAGGACTGTTTTTGCTGAGAAGTTGAAGATTGTGCATTTCTGGCCCCTGCATTTTGTACGAATTAACATTTTTTACCCAGTTTCTCAAATGGGGGAGAATTTCACATATTAGGCTGGTTTTGGTGCAATGGGTCCCTGCAAGTTTTAGAAAGTGACAATTTCTACCCGGTTTTTGAAAAATCTTGCAACTTTCACCCAAAAAGTCAAAAAATTTCATAAATTAGAAATTTTTGTGGCTTTTTCGTGATTGTTTTTCCGTGCAAGATTTTCAGTGTTTCATTTTTGGCACACATCAAGGGGGAGTTTTGTAAAGTTCATTCCTCGAGCGCTTCTCACCCTTAATGGGTTTTATAATCATTTTTCGATTATAAAAAGGGGGAGAATGATGGGTATTCGAAACGGATCTTTCATTTGCGGATTTGAAGACCGGTGTTTACTTCGAGGGGGAGTTTGGTCTTGATCGCGCGTGCTCGTTGGAGATTGAAGCCGGACATCCAATCCTAACTTTGAGGGGGAGAATGTAAGGGTGCAAAGTCACTCTTGGATGTTATGAGGGCTTACTCCTTTGATTGTGCATAATGAGTTGTCTTTCCTTTATAAGGAAGTGAGTGACACTCATTTTATCTAATGAACATTTTGAGAGATTAGTTTAGAGAGAGAATTTGCAAAACCCATTTTGTACTCTTTCTATGAAACTAATGAGAGCTTAAAAGAATTATTTAGATCTTGTGTTCATGTTCTTGATTTTACTTGATGATTCACTAAATCATTCTTAATTCCGCGCATGCCATCATAATCAACACCACTACAGAGTGCACCTAGCAATTCGTCGAGTACCTTAAGAACTCAAAAATCACCAAAACCCTAATTGACTCACCGAGTTTCCAACCAACTCATCGAGTCCATGTGTGTGTCCAGATGTCGGGAAAACCCTAACTGACTCGTCGAGTCCTCTTACTGACTCGCCGAGTTCATGCAGAATCAAATACGGGCAATCTTCATCCGACTGGGCAAGTCGGCTATGCGACTCGTCGAGTTCATGTAGTCCATTTATTATCCAGACGTTTTTAAGCCACCCTAAATCTCCATATCGTAGATCCAGCTTCTGAAGGCACAGATTCCACGTAAAGTTGCAAACTTTACGTGCATGCAAGGTCTTAAAGGCGTAGAACACTAAAACCAACTATAGAATGAGGTTTAGGGAATGGTGAGGGGTTCATAAGAGATAAAGTTGATAGATTTATGAGTTTGAGATCTGGAGGTTGTTGGATAAGGTGTCTAAGTCCATAACTATATCTGGTATGTACTTGACCCGACCCGGCATGGTCCATTTGGGTTGCATGGCATCATGCATTTGGATAGACTAAATGAGAGAAATAACACTTGTGGTTTATTAATATATTATAAGTTCTAATATATTAATGGTATTATTTAATTAGTATTGATCAAGAATTAATCTGGAATTAATTAAGTGATCAAAAGAAGACTAACTTGTATACTGGGCTAAAAGGCTCCATGGTTTATCAAGTTGGACTAAGGTCCATAGGATGCTCCATGGGAGTTACAAACCCATGGCTCATGGAAATGAAGAGCCATGTTAGATTAGGGTTTACATGGTGTAACCCTAAGTGTAACACACTATATAAAGAACATGATACCCACCAAAATCGGCTACACTAAAAAGATAGAGGGCTAGGCCAATTTTTAGAAGTGTTCCATATTCTCTCAAAGTCATTCCAAAGCACTTGGTGTTGTGTGAAACATTTGAGGCATCACACTTGGGCTGCTAGGCTCTCAAGGTTTTCAAGGAATCATAACAACTACAAGGTATGTAATTCTAGCCATCTTTTATGTTTAAAGTTCCCCATGTATGCTAGATAGGTTTATGAACCTTAGAAAAGTATTTTGCATGTATTTTAGACAAACATAGATCCAAGGTTTTCTAGGGTTGCATGTAAAGTTGCAAACTTTACGTGCATGCAAGGTCTTAAAGGCGTAGAACACTAAAACCAACTCTAGAATGAGGTTTAGGGAATGGTGAGGGGTTATAAGAGATAAAGTTGATAGATTTATGAGTTTGAGATCTGGAGGTTGTTGGATAAGGTGTCTAAGTCCATAACTATATCTGGTATGTACTTGACCCGACCCGGCATGGTCCATTTGGGTTGCATGGCATCATGCATTTGGATAGACTAAATGAGAGAAATAACACTTGTGGTTTATTAATATATTATAAGTTCTAATATATTAATGGTATTATTTAATTAGTATTGATCAAGAATTAATCTGGAATTAATTAAGTGATCAAAAGAAGACTAATTAAATATATGGGTTGATTATGTAAATCATCCCTAACTTGTATAGTGGGCTAAAAGGCTCCATGGGTTATCAAGTTGGACTAAGGTCCATAGGATGCTCCATAGGAGTTACAAAAACATGGATCATGGAAATGAAGAGCCATGTTACATTAGGGTTTACATGGTGTAACCCTAACTGTAACACACTATATAAAGAACATGATACCTACCAAAATCGGCTACACTAAAAAGATAGAGGGCTAGGCCGATTTTTAGAAGTGTTCCATATTCTCTCAAAGTCATTCCAAAGCACTTGGTGTTGTGTGAAACATTTGAGGAATCACACTTGGGGTGCTAGGCTCTCAAGGTTTTCTAGGAATCAAAACAACTACAAGGTATGTAATTCTATCCATCTTTTATGTTTAAAGTTCCCCATGTATGCTAGATAGGTTTATGAACCTTGGAAAAGTATTTTGCATGTATTTTAGACAAACATAGATCCAAGGTTTTCTAGGGTTGCATGTACACTTAGGAGTGTTAGAATGCTCAAAACCCATCATAGGTGTCTAGATCTGAAGTTGAAACTTCAGGTCATGGCTAATACCCGAAATGGCTTACATATATGCTAAAAATGGCCCTAAACTTAAGAATGGAGAGATCTCGCTAGGGAGAAGTCAAGGTAACGACTTGTTACCTTCCAAATGATGCCAATATAAGATAGAGTCAGATTCTCAAGCTCTTCTTTGCTTCAAGCTCCTTAAGCTCCAAACCTTCTTCACAAAATGCACCAAATCACTCTTTAAATCTCACAAACACTCAAGAACAAGATCTAGACTGATTAGGCTTTCTTCTGGCCGTCAAAAGGTGGAAAGGGACTGGAGGTAAGGACTTAAGGTCCTTGAAATAGGGTGCAAACCATAAACATTAGGGTTTCATCTTCCAGCTCCAACTCGTCGAGTAGATCCAATAATCCACGTGGGCTAACCCGCCTCTACACGACGAGTTGGGGCAACCAAATCGTCTAGTAAGTCCAAAAAAAGGTACAAAATGCTTTAAAACTTATACCTGGGAGTCGGGGTGGTACAATAAGCCCGATTTTTGAACTTGGCATAAATTTTTAGGGTTCCGAATTTGTTAAAATTAGGGTGTTTCAACCAGGTTTTGTTGTATCTAAATGCATATTTTAGTGTTCTAAGAAAACCCCTGAAGTTGTTTTAAGTTAATTTGGTTGATATGGGTTCGAATAAGAGGTTAATAGTCGAAGTGTTCATAGAACACGACGTGTCGTTCATACAACACGGCGTGTTATATGTTCAGACAGCCCAGTTTTGCATGATGAACTCGCCGAGTCCATGGGGTGACTCGCCGAGTCCATGACTAAACTCATCCTACTCGTCGAGTAGGTTCGTGCACTCGACGAGTAGGAGCCTCAGAATGCAGATTTTGGACTTTTGCTGCTGGAAATGGACTGGAAACATTACCATAAACTGTTTTGGTGTTTTAAAACTTGTTTTAGTTGGTGTAATGGTTGTTCTAATCCATTTACAATGGCTAATATCAAAATTACATGATTATATGTGTTCATATGTTCTTGAAATTTTGATATGATTATTCATGTTCTTATGAGTTCTTGATAGATCATAGGAATTACTTGTTTAATGCTGAATTCATGATCTTTATGTGTTTTAATGGAGTTAACTTGTCCTCAAGTTATGGATAACCAAAAGTCACCTTGTATTAATTCCATTAAAAGAACACATAAGTTACAAAAATGAAGAGCCTTCATTTTAATAACTCATAAGTTATGAATTGAAAGGTTTTGTAAACTTACAAAACTTGCCCTCAAGTTTTGGAACATGTAAAGTCATCTAATAAACTTTAGTTCCAACCCCTAGAATTTTAAAAGTTAAAATTCAACCCTTATACTTTATAATATTATAAGTTTAATAATATAT
Organism: Lactuca virosa; assembly: GCF_052849685.1. Lineage (NCBI taxonomy): Eukaryota > Viridiplantae > Streptophyta > Magnoliopsida > Asterales > Asteraceae > Lactuca > Lactuca virosa. The sequence goes on from NC_136428.1 coordinate 382,506,809, forward strand.
ATATATATATATATATATATATATGTATAAGATCAAGTCGTTTTACCATTAGTAGGCCTCATTCACGAAGCCGGTGTATAAGGGGGTATAAGGTTGTTGCCTATAAAATGGCAGCTTAATGGGTGTCCACTCTCACCCACCGCTTCCTTGACTGGTGGAGGGTCGTTAGCTGAACGGGTAGGACAATGACTTAAAAAAAATTTCTCATTAAAAGTACAATGATTATTATAAAGTAGCTAAATGTTTTTTAAATTCCCAATCTTAGTTACTTTAGGAAAATGTGAATAAGGTGCTAACCCATGAAATTAAACTTTGCACTTTGATTAAGTCGTTGGTGGAGCGTGTGTGGTTAACTGGCATACTAACTTGGACTTAACAAGGTAGGCAAAGGGTGACTTAGGGTTTTTCATAGGTCAGTGGAGCGCGTGTGGTTAACCGGCACATCGATTAAGTGAAAAACATTAAGGGTACCAAGTAATTTGCATGGTTAATTCACACCTTGTTTTGTGATCCTCGGTATCCCATTCATAAAACATGAAGGGCACACTTGAGATTGAAACCTGCCATTGAAAAGTTCAATGAATCTCAAAAGAGTCTAGGACTTTCTAAAAACCAAATTAAACCTAATAATCTATATTTCGTTTTTCATGGTGGAAATTGGTGAATCGTCATTCACCTACCTTTCAAATATGTTATAGCTTGGATTACGGCATCCCTCTTCTAAGTTATAATATATTGTGATTGGATCCTAGCCTTAATATTACATTTGGGTGTTTTATTAAGGACTATCTTATATCTAAACTAAAGTTGTCCTTTCTTCTTTTCAGATGTCTTCAAATAATGCTGCTTCTGGCTCAAACCCTACCGGCTGCTTCTCGCTCATGAACCTTTGTGGGAGAGTCATCTTTGATAGATCCAACTTTACAGATTGGATCAGGAACATCGGGATGGTCACTCGGTATGAGAACAAAGAATATGTTCTCGACAAGGAGCTTAAGGTACCCGATCCAACTGCTACTCCTGAAGAGCTTGCTGAATATGAGGCACATGAAAGAGATGCTACCAAAGTGGCATGCATCATGATGGCCACTATCACAGCCGAGCTCCAAAAGTCCTATGAGGACTACTTATCCTTTTGAAATGCACCAGGATTTGATGAACCGCTACCATCAGAGTGCTCGTCAAGAGCGATATGAAATCATCTCCTCCATGATAACAACCCGAATGAAGGATGGTGAACCCATCATGGGCCACATGCAGAAAATGCAAAGGTATGTGGACCGTTTAATGAAGCTGAATGTGAACTTCCCCGAGGAGTTGGCAATATATATCATTTTGCACTCCTTGCCATCGTGTTATGATCAATTCCGCATGACATACCACATGAACAAGGAAGAAGTCACCCTCAGCAAAGTTCAAGGACTCTTGAAGACCGCCGAAAGTGGTCTTAAAGGTAAGTCGGTTGTTACCACTCCTACTCCTACTCAAAACTCCCCCCCTGTCTTGGCAATAGGGAAAGGTAGAGGGAAAAAGAGGAAGAACCCTTCGAAGGGTACCAAGGGTAAGACCCTTGATGGCTCCTCTTCAAGCGGAAGCAAGAAAGGTTTCATCACTCCTTCTTCTGATCCAAAAGAGGCTGAATGCTTCTATTGCCATGAAAAGGCACACTGGAAGCGGAACTGCCCAAAGTACCAGCAAGATTTGAAGGATGGGAAAGTAAAACCCAACCATGCAGGTATTTACACTATATTATCTAATAACTCACCCTATTCTAACTCTTGGGTCCTTGATACCGGTTGTGGTATTCATATTTGTTCAAATTTGTAGGGACTAAGAAGAAGTGAGAATGTGGAGCATGGAAAGATAAAATTGATCATGGGGAATAGGAAAGCTTCACCTGTCACCAAGATTGGAGTTTATACTTTGTTGCTAAGTAGTGGGTTTACTTTAGATTTGAATAAATGTTATTATGTGCCTGAAATGGCAATAAATATTATTTCCTTTCATGCTTTGTACAAACAAGGGTTTACCTTTTCTTTTGATAATGAAGTTGGTGGAATAAATGCTTTCTTTAATAATGTGTTTTATTTTAAAGCATTACCTTGTGATGGTGTGTATGAAGCTGTGTCTGTTGTAGATAACTTAGGAAACAATGTGTTGTGTATTGATTCTACTAATGATAATAACTCGGATAAAGCATCATTATGGCATTGTCATCTTGGACGTGTAAGCAAGAAACGCATAGGCCAACTCCAAAAGGATGGATGGAGTCTTGGAGTTATTTGAAATAAAGTCAGATGATAGTTGTGAATCATGCTTACTTGGAAAAATGACAAAGTCACCCTTCACAGGTTCTTATGCTAGGGGTGAAGGTTTGTTGGATCTAGTATACACGGATGTGTGTGGACCCTTCAAACTGCCACAAGGGATGCTAATCGTTATTATGTGACTTTTACAGATCATTATAGTAGATATGGATATGTCTACTTAATCAAGCATAAGTCAGAGACTTTCGAAAGGTTTAAAGAGTTTAAACAGGAAGTAGAGAATCAATTGGGTAGGAACATTAAGATGCTTCGATCCGATCGTGGTGGTGAGTATCTTAGTACAGAGTTCCTCGACTATCTTAAGGAATGTGGGGTTGTCTCACAATTGACACCTCCCTAACACCACAGTTGAATGGTGTAGCTGAGAGGCGCAATCGAACCTTGTTGGACATTGTTCATTCCATGATGAGTCGAGCTTCGCTACCAATCTCATTCTGGGGTATGCCTTAGAAATTGTCGCCCATATCCTTAATCTGGTCCCTACAAAGAAGGTTGCCGAAACACCTCACGAGGTGTGGACTGGAAAAGTTCCTAATCTATCCCACATCAAGATTTGGGGTCGCGAAGCTTTCATGAGACGCGAGAATCATGATAAGCTCGAACCTCGAAGTGAGAGGTGTATTTTCATCGGCTACCCATAGAAATCCTTTGGTTACCTCTTCTATAGACCTAGTGAGAATGTGGTATTTCTAGCAAGGAGGGTTGTCTTTCGAGAGAGATAGTTCATAAGACAAGGAAACAGTGGGAGACAAATTGATCTTGAAGAAATTGAAGAGTCAAGTCATGAAGGAACCTCAAACCCTAGCAGTCAACCGGAGGAGGAAACTCCTGTTGATCCAATTGACGAGTCTGTACCTCTGAGGCGTTCCACGAGAGTTAGGAATGCACCTGAGCATTACTATGGTTTTCATATTACTGCAGAAGGTAAGACACTTATCAGTGATGAGACACTGGTAAGTCTGGATGAACCTAACAGCTATGCGGAAACCATGGCAGGCCCCGAGTCTGCTAAATGGAAAGAGGCAATGGACAGCGAGATACAGTCCATGTATGACAATCAGGTTTGGAACTTGGTTGACAATATACCAGGTCGCAAGACAGTTGGGTGCAAATGGATCTTCAAGAAGAAGACTGACATGGATGGTAATGTACACACTTATAAGGCACGACTGGTGGCAAAGGGCTTTTCTCAAACTCCGGGAGTTGATTATGATGAAACCTTTTTACCAGTAGCCAAGATTAAGTCTATTAGGGTATTGTTAGCCATTGCTGCATTTCATGACTATGAAATATGGCAAATGGATGTCAAAACCGCTTTCCTTAATGGAAAGTTGGCTGAGGATGTTTTCATGTGTCAGCCAGAGGGTTTTGTCAGTACAGAGTACCCTAATAGAGTGTGTAAGCTTGAGAAATCCATTTATGGATTAAAGCAAGCACCTCATAGATGGAATCTTTGCTTCGATGAGAAAGTCAAAGAGTTTGGCTTTTCGAGGAGTGAAGATGAATATTGTGTATATGTCAAGGCTAGTGGGAGTATAGTTAGCTTTTTGGTATTGTATGTGGATGACATACTACTCATAGGAAACGACATCCCGACCTTGCAGGAAGTGAAGTCCTGGCTCGGGAAGTGTTTTGCTATGGAAGATCTAGGAGAAGCTGCCTATATTCTAGGGATAAGGATTCTGAGAGACCGGAGTAAAAGACTAATTGGACTTAGTCAGAGAACATACTTGGATAGCACAAATGAATAAGAGTCAGAGCCCGAGTACCGAGGCTGAGATAGCATAAATGAGTCGAGTACCTTATGCTTCTGCTGTAGGCTCGATCATGTATTCTATGACTTGTACTCGTCCTGATGTGGCCTTTGCATTGAGCATGGTTAGCAGGTATCAGGGGAACCCTGGTAAGGCTCACTGGACTGCGGTAAAGAATATCCTCAAGTACCTGCAGAGGACTAAGGACTAGGTCCTTAACCTCGGTGGGAGTGATGACTTGAGAGTTGTAGGGTATAGTGATGCTAGCTTCCAGACTGATAGGGATAATTTCCGCTCTCAGTCGGGCTGGGTCTTTACCTTAAACGGAGGAGCAATTTCTTGGAAAAGTTCCAAACAGGAGACAGTGGCTGATTCAACTTGTGAATCAGAGTATATCGCGGCAAGCGAGGCAGCAAAGGAGGCAATATGGCTGAAGAACTTCATTGGAGACCTTGGAGTTGTACCAGCTATAAAGGAGCCTATGGAAATCTTATGTGATAGTGAAAGTGCAGTTGTCTTAGCGAAGGAACCAAGGGATCACGGGAGATCCAGACACATTGACAGAAAATACCATTTCATCAGACATCGAATAGAAGAAGGACTCCTCGTGGCAAAGAGGGTATCATCGGATGAGAACCCGGCAGATCCCCTCACGAAGGGACTGGGTAGGGTTAAGCATCTTCAGCATGCAAGGAGCATAGGGCTGAAGGATGATATTAGTTTTAGTAGTTAGATAACTTTGAAATTTGTAAAGTGTAATTGACATTTGATGATGAATAAAAGTTGTGTTTATTTATGAGTAAAGCGTTGCTATCTTTTGTCAATCGTTTACTATTATTTATTTTGCATGTTTTGACTTCTAGAATATTTATGTTGTGTTTTACATATTATTCAAATTATCCACAGTCGGTCATATGTTGGAAGTAGATATGAATTAAGACTGTCATGAGTTGGTTGTACAGGTCTAAGATGTTAGACATGGCATCAACACTCATGAGTGCTCATAAGTTCTGAGTATTGGATTCAACCCACGCTCGCTGGTATCACTTCATGGAATTTATCTCGAGTGATCGCTAGACGGTAATATCATATAAGTCTTCAAACCTAGAGATATGACTTGTTTCCTATGAGTTGGTTATGCATTGATTGTACGAAAACGCATTGGTAACTCGATGTTATAAAACGTACCTTTGTGTATGATTTAACAAGTAGTAGAACAAGCATATGAGTCGAAGTTTATCGGTTCCTGAAGTCATACTTGCAGTTATAGTTATTAGACTTATCCAAGTGGGAGACTGTTGGATAAGGTGTCTAAGTCCATAACTATATCTGGTATGTACTTGACCCGACCCGGCATGGTCCATTTGGGTTGCATGGCATCACGCATTTGGATAGACTAAATGAGAGAAATAACACTTGTGGTTTATTAATATATTGTAAGCTCTAATATATTAATGGTATTATTTAATTAATATTGATCAAGAATTAATCTGGAATTAATTAAGTGATCAAAAGAAGACTAATTAAATATATGGGTTGATTATGTAAATCATCCCTAACTTGTATAGTGGGCTAAAAGGTTCCATGGATTATCAAGTTGGACTAAGGTCCATAGGATGCTCTATGGGAGTTACAAACCCATGGGTCATGGAAATTAAGAGCCATGTTACATTAGGGTTTACATGGCGTAACCTTAAGTGTAACACACTATATAAAGAACATGATACCCACCGAAATCGGCTACACTAAAAAGATAGAGGGCTAGGCCGATTTTTAGAAGTGTTCCATATTCTCTCAAAGTCATTCCAAAGCACTTGGTGTTGTGTGAAACATTTGAGGCATCACACTTGGGGTGCTAGGCTCTCAAGGTTTTCAAGGAATCAAAACAACTACAAGGTATGTAATTCTAGCCATCTTTTATGTTTAAAGTTCCCCATGTATGCTAGATAGGTTTATGAACCTTGGAAAAGCATTTTGCATGTATTTTAGACAAACATAGATCCAAGGTTTTCTAGGGTTGCATGTACACTTAGGAGTTTTAGAATGCTGAAAACCCATCAGAGGTGTCTATATCTGAAGTTGAAACTTCAGGTCATGGCTAATACCCGAAATGGCTTACATATATGCTAAAAATGGCCCTAAACTTAAGAATGGAGATATCTAGCTAGGGAGAAGTCAAGGTAACGACTTGTTACCTTCCAAATGATGCCAATATGAGATAGAGTCAGATTCATAAGCTCTTCTTTGCTTCAAGCTCCTTAAGCTCCAAACCTTCTTCACAAAATGCACCAAATCACTCTTTAAATCTCACAAACACTCAAGAACAAGATCTAGACTGATTAGGCTTTCTTCTGGCCGTCAAGAGGTGGAAAGGGACTGGAGGTAAGGACTTAAGGTCCTTGAAATAGGGTGCAAACCATAAACATTAGGGTTTCATCTTCCAGCTCCAACTCGTCGAGTAGATCCAATAATCCACGCAGGCTAACCCGCCTCTACACGACGAGTTGGGGCAACCAACTCGTCTAGTAAGTCCAAAAATAGGTACAAAATGCTTTAAAACTTATACCTGGGAGTCGGGGTGTTACAATAAGCCCGATTTTTGAACATGGCATAAATTTTTAGGGTTCCGAATTTGTTAAAATTAGGGTGTTTCAACCAGGTTTTGTTGTGTCTAAATGCATATTTTAGTTTTCTAAGAAAACCCCTGAAATTGTTTTAAGTTAATTTGGTTGATATGGGTTCGAATAAGAGGTTAATAGTCGAAGTGTTCATAGAACACGACGTGTCGTTCATACAACACGACGTGTTATATGTTCAGACAGCCCAGTTTTGCTAGAAAATTTTATTTTAACTTCATTTGGTATATGTTTACTCTTGTATTGTTTATTCGTGTAGAAAAGATGAGGAGGTAACAAAGAGGCCAACAAGCTCCAAGAGAACAAATGGAATTTCCTTGGTATAACTTTCCGGAGGTTGTTTCTCAAAGAGTTCTTGCGGAATGGCGGAATAAGTTGGAAAAGCTGAAGAAAAAAGAATTTTACATTGCCAATGAAATGAACTGGGTGTGGCTTAAGGAGGTTTGATTGGTTGATGTTATGAACCCATATCTGACTAAGATTTTATGGATGAGGGGTGAGGATAACATGCACCGGTTGGGGGAGGCTGTTTCAGTTACAAGAACCGATTTACAAGGAACTTTGCTTGGAATTATATGCTAAAGTTCACTTTAGAGGGGGAAATGACACGTTTGACCCAGAAAAATTGGCGTGGAGGTTGGATATCTATAACCGGTCGGAAGCCATGGCTGAAGCATTTGGTATACTTTTGGAGCATTGTAATACAGAGTTCCCAGAAGGTGTTAATGGGACAAACTGGTGGACCACGATTGCTAATGGAGTGCATATACCTTTGGTGGCCCAAGAGGGTGACATCTGGTCACCAATCCACCGACCCATTCATCGGTTCATTGTAATCACAATCAACATGAGAAAGGATGATGATAAGGTTCCAAACCTTGATTTGTTTTTCTTATGAAGTGTTCTCACATCGGATGTCTTTTGCAACATACCATATTGATGGGTTTTGAGCACTATAACATCCCTATGGTGCACACACAACTCTAATGCTTTGGATCTAAGTTTTCTCTAGTTATACATGCAATAAAATTATCCAAAGCATGAAACCTACAAATAGCATACAACTTTGATATTGGAAACATAAAAACTAGTTAGATGAATACCTTTTTGTTATAGCTTGTAGAACTTGACCTTTCAAGAGCTTAGCACCTCAAACGTGATGCCTCTAATGTGTCACAAAAACCATAAGCAAATGGAGGATAATGACAGAGTGGCTAAGAGGCACCAAAACGGCTAGGTTTCTTCTTGGAACTCTTAGGGGGGCCTTTTGGTGATGCTAGGGGTTATATTTATAGTGTGAAATTCCTAGGGTTTCACTTGTAAACCCTAATTCACTTCCTTGGGCCTTTAGTGCAATAATCCATATGATAAACCCTTTGGAGTAACTCTTCATGGACTCCCACACAAAATTTTTCGATCCTAATCAACATGGATCATTAGCCCACACTATATGTATTACTGAATTACGTAATCAGTCCCCATTAATTTAATCAGTTTCTTTTGTTCACTAAAGTAATTAGAAATTAATTCTTGACCAATACCAATTAAATAATATGATTTCTCAATTAATATATTATTCTTATAATATATTAATAAAATTGCTCTGGTGAAGGCAACCCAAAAGGACCATGCTACTATCGGGTCAAGTACATACCAATTATAGTTATGGGCTTAGACACCTAATCCAACAGTCTCCCACTTGGATAAGTCTAATAACTATTATTGAAAGTACGACTTCAGAATCAGATTAGCAATCGTAGCTCTCAAAAGTCGCTGTTGAACTCTGATATTATCAGTAATGCTTCCTTTAGATAAGGGATCATATATTCTTCCATTCTACAAGATATCCTATGGACCCGAGACATGGATTATAATCATTCTCTCTGTCCATGTGTTGTTTCCCGATTTCCGATTTATGACGACTGACAACAGACTACATTGAACACATCAACTTAGTCCAGGCTTGGCCAAGCGCTTAGGGTGTCATCACTAAATCATCGAGGGTCGCATATATATCGCTTTTATTCCACATTGGGTAAAAGGAATGGATAAAATTCGACTCATACGCTTTCTCAATTTACTCATCAAATCACACACAACAATACGTTTTATAACACCAAGTCACTGGTGCGTTTATGTATCATCAATGTGCAACCGACTTGCAAACTACAACTCATATGTCTCTGTTTCAAGAATATATGCTATTATCGTCTCATAATCACTCGTGATAAAATCCATGAAGTGATTCAAATGAGTGTGGGTTTAATACAATACTCAAATCTTATTTCAGGAGCACACATGAACACTGCAACAAACTTGTGCTATGTCTAAACACTTTGACAATCTATAGTTGGATTCATGACAGTCTTACCTCTTTACTTACTTCCAAAGTATGATTGATTGTGGATGTTTGAATAACCTAGTTATTCGGGAAGTAAAACATGCGAAGTAAAACACAAGAATAATTTAATCCAATATGGTCTCAAAACTTTTGAATATAAATAAAAACACTTATTATTTAATCACCATATCGATTATACATTATTCATTGTATAATTGTTTCGAACTAATCAACTTAATACTTGAATTAAAATAATAGTTATCCCATGCTCTAAGCATGCACAATATATTTATCAATGGTCCTTCCTTTGTGAAGTAGATCGACTGAACACATTTTCGATGATGCTTATTTCACAATTCCTAATCCTTATTATTAGTGTAAGAATACCAAATTCCTGCCACTACTAGAATATGTTAATGTCTAAACTCTCATGCAATAATCCTCTTGTAATGTCAAGGTACAAAAGTCACAAAGACTTTGTCAATGATATTACAAAAACGTTCCATTTTGAGATTGTTACAAGACAACTCCATAGATACGAAGTCTCACATTGAAAGTACATTCCTTTGAACATCCTTCTTGCATAAAAGTTTCTAACCTACACATAGATTCTTAACATGCAACTCCCATTATGGAAACATTTCCATATTTGCCATATGACTATCCATTCTAAATAGAATCCTATCTATTCAGAATCATATCAATATAGTCCATCCATTACTATATTTCCAACTGTCCACAAGCGAACTTCAGATTGTCCTTGACAGTTGCTTAAATTTTCAGTCATATCTTGTTCTATTCCTTTTTCCCTCTAAATACCCTAGGTATTTGGAAATTAGAACAATTGAATGTTATATCATATGTAATCGATCCTATATCTGAAGCACCTGTGATACAATTCATAATGTCTTACATAAAGACATGATACTAGCCCAGTCCTTTGCTATAATATATATATATATATATATATATATATATATATATATATATATATAGGTTTAGGTCCTATGGAAACCAAAAACCCTAAAAATCATAAAAATGCATAAAAAAAACATTTAGAGATCACAAAACTTTTTTTTGATTTTTTTTATGAAAAATCGTAGCTTTTTATTAAAATTCGCTGAAAAAAAATCATTTTTTTTTTATAAAAAAAAAATTTCAAATTTTTTTCAGCGATTTCTTTAAAAACGTGCGATTTTTTCATAAAAAATGTCAAAAAAAAGTTTTGTGATCTCTAGTTATTTTTTTTACGCATTTTTATGATTTTTAGGGTTTTTTAGGGTTTTTTTTGTTTTCCAAATAACCCTTCCCTATATATATATATATATATATATATATATATATATATATATATATATATATATATATATATATATATATATATAGAATTTCTAATGTTAAAAATATTTCAACATTACATTCATATTTATCCATGACGAAATAATTTTAATCTAATATTTTAGACTCAAAATGAAGTATGAGCTCCTCTCCCTTAAAACTTTCTATAGCGAAACAACTTTTCAAACTCTGTAACTTTGCAAGCTAAAACTTTGTTTCCTATTAATAGTATTGCTAACTTACAATACTTAATGTAATAATTGTGCTCCCACTAGCATAATAATTACATTTTTATAAGCATAACACTTATGCTCCCACTAGCTTTGACATGTACTTAGAAATCAGTTGGATTTCTAGAAATCAATACTTATTGACTTTCTTACCGAAGTTCAGATTTTTGATAAAAGATGTTTCGATAAGTCTTTATCTAAGCTCATACACCTTTTATTAGAAAGCTCATATGTGTGTCTAAACTATTTTAGAACTTACAACAACAAGTCCTGAATCTTCAAACTTTTTTCCATTTCTCACAATTTGAACTATGAAGAGAGATGTCATAATTATAATCGAATTTGAGAAAGCAATTAACACAACTGCTATCTCCTCAAAATCTTCTTAGTGAAAGTGTTTCCTCACAATCATTTTCATGAAGTGGAGAGAAAACTTATGTCACTTAGATTTTATGGTGTATGTGTTCCTGTCCATATGAATCTGTCATTTCCAATCATTATCATAAGACAAGGTCTGTGACAAATTCAAACTCATATAGACTGAACTTGCTCAATCTTAATTTCTTTCCATGTGGTGGCACAAGGGCCTACCATGACTTCGAAGTTGTTCAGCAACTCACCTTATTGATCAATGTACTTTCACTGATGTAGGTGCTTTGCCTTATGCAAACAATTGAGAAGTCATAGAACTCACATGCATAGTCAACTTTAATTAGAGTGAGACAGAAACAAGAATATGTCAACACGAGAGGTTACAAACCTTAAGTCGTGCGCTAGTGATTAACAATAGGTTTACTCTAGTTTATTTTTTGAAACTTGTCAAGATCTTTAAGACTCCCATTGACCTCTTAACATATAAGATTCTTTTCTCAAGAAACATTTCGTGACAAACAAATATTCAAGAGTTAGTACGGATTCTTATCAAGAATGACACTTCATATAATTGGTCTTAGTTGGCCTTTGTCTAATCCAAGACATCGCAACTACCAATTACAAATATGCATGAGTAAGAAAACTTTTCTACTCCACATTTCATGATGTGTTATAAACCTACTTAGGATATGTCACTCAAGACACAATCTTGGAGTATAACTCTAAGACTTGATTTTGGAACGAAGTGTGACTCACCTTCTTGGTTTAACCATTTCAACAATTCACGTTTCTTCTTCTTAGCCATACAAATTAACTAAGATGTACTTTGAGGATCAATTGTGACATGGTTCCATAATCATTAGGTTGATCATAAAACATGATACTCAACTCTCTTCTTTCCTTTCAGATTGGAGAAACTTTTATCTTTCTGCCTTATTTTTTCTTTTTTATTCATTCTACTATACTTTGAAACTTTTCATGGTATTAGAATTATAATTAACCTTGTAATCAAAACCATATTTATTGAAATTTTAGTAGATCATGACGAATAGACTTTATCGTCCTTTGTGATGGATCTGACTAGTGCAGATTAATGTGTACTAGATCCTGTATTCCTTCACTCGACTCACATACATATGTGAACAAGAAATTAGTCCCAATTTTCTCAAGTACCAAGATTTTGATACATCATATAATTTAAATCACATGATTCCAAGTTTCTGTCGAATAGAAACTTGGGCGATGAGAATCTTTCCTTACTTAGAAAATTACGACACTACCACAATCGATATGACTAAGAATCAAACCATTTTCAACATTGCTATTAATAGAAACATACAAACAACAATTTTCACAAATGTCGTTGCAAGGAAACATAAATAAGATAAAATCAAAACTTTATTTATTTATAAAATGCGGAAAACTTGTCCTTACAATGCAAATACATATGGAAACTATGTTTCTAAACATTCCTAAGCAATCTATCATAACTCCTAAGCAGCAGCTCAAAAATCTGATCATTGCACCATGCGATCGAAATCCATCTCTTCGCGACCTGACTCAGCTCACTCTTCCTTTTAAGCTTCCTTTCTTTTCTTCGATCCTACAGAACATCATAATGCAATCTTATCACATCATGTATTAAGAATTTATAAATAGGAACTTAATAGAGTTAGATAGTAGGCTTACCTGGAGTAGAACTGTACAATTTGATTTTACCCTCTCTTAGATCTGTCAGGTAATCAGGGCAGCTTCGCTTCCAATGTCCCTTTAAATGGTAGTAGAAACAAGTGGACTCTTTGGTGTTCGCACATGAACCTATCTCAGAACTGGCTTTTCTCTTATGGTCAAATCTTTTTACCATGGCCAATTCCTTTCCATTAGGAGAAGGAATCATTTCTAGGATGTATATGTCATTGCCTATGTCCATGGAAATTTGGGATGTAGATCCTCCAATCAAATTCGCTTGATTAGTGCGCCAAATCATTGCTGATTCAGCAGCAATTAGCAAATATGTCAAATCAATAAGGGTCACGTTATGATTTGTCATATAGTAGTCTTTAACAAACTGACCATACAACTCGGGAAGTGACTGAAGAACCAAGTCAACAGCCAACTTCCTCGGGAAAGCAACACCCAACATTCCCATCCTGTCAATATGCAACTTCATCTCCAAGACGTGAGCACATACAAACTTTCCATCTTTGTGTTTACTGGCCAATAGGGCTTGAGTGATCTTAAACTTTTCAAGTCGACAAAAATGTTGGTCAGAGAGAATTATTTGAGGAGGTGGAGGAAGTGTAGAATGATTTCTAGTTCCTTAATCGAAACTTGGAATATCATCTTCATGAGGAAAGTTTTTCCAAAGGGATAAACTAGACCACAGTTGTCAAAATTACACCTCTTCAAAAGGAGAAATTCAAGTTAATTGATTCAATCCTTAATATAACACCCAAATGATATATTAAGGCTAGGATCCAACATAATAATTCACAATTCGGAAGAGGGATGTCGTAATCCAATTGCAAATTATTTGAAGGTCGATTAATGACGATTTACCAATTCCACCACGAAAACGAAAATTTTAAACAAATTAAGTTTTAAATGAAATTCCTAGATCTTTTGAGATTCATTGATCTTTTTAATGGCATGTTTAATCTCGATTATGACCTTCAAGTTTGTGACTGGGATACCGAGGATCACAAACAAGGTGTGAAAAACCATGCAAATTAGTGTGGTACTCTCGAAGTCATTTATCACCTAATCAATGTGCCGGTTAACCACACACGCTCCATTGATCTATGACAAACTACGAGCTACCCATTTCAATCCTTCATTAGTCCCATATTAGTGTTCTGGTTAACCACACACGCTCCACTAATGACTAACAAGGTACAATGTGCAATTTCATGGATTAGCACCAAATTCACATTTTTCCTAAGTAACTAAGATTGGGAATTTATAAAACATTTAGTTACTTGGTATTTCATTATACTTATAATGGAAATTTGTGTCCTATCTTACCCGTTCGGCTAACGACCCTCCACTAGTCAAGGAAGCGGTGGGTGAGAGTGGACACCCATTCAATCGTCATTTTATAGGCAATTTCCTTATACCCCCTTATAGACCAGCTTCGTGAATGAGGCCTAGTAATGGTAAGACTGACTTTTAACTTATACATATATCATATATTAGACTTTTAATTGTATATAGTATAAGGATGTATTTTACACATTTAAAATACTAAGTAGTTTAATCTATTAATAAATTAGACTTTTAATTTAATTAAACTTAAACCATGTCATTATGGATTTATTAATTCTCTCTTTTAATTAAACACTTAATTAATTTAATAAAACCATAAGGGTGTAATTTGAACTATGCAAAATATCAAGGTTCTAAATTTAAGATTTCAAAATTAAGGCTACTTAAATTTTAAATTACAAAACCAAGAGGTGCATTTTTGAACCTTTTCAAATTACTAGGGTTTTTGGAATTTAATTTTTCATAATGAGACTTTTCAAGTTCCAAAACTTGAGGGCAAGTTTTGAAGCTCTTCAAAACCTTTTGAATTCCATAACTTAGAACTTAAAGTTCCATAAATGAGACTTATCAAATTCGAAAACTTGAGGGAAAGTTTTTCAGCCTTTCAAAACTCACTTGGATCAATTTGATAACAATTAAATTAATCATATAATTAAATATATCACAAAATTGACCTATTCTAATTTCATATACCAAGATGATTCAAATCAAATTCCATAAATAATCAATTTATCACATAAACAATTAATTATCTCAAAATATGACAATTATCCTTCAATTGGATGAAGATAATCATTACCTTATTATAAAAAAATGATTTTTATCAGTCAAAAATGTTTGTGCTAATGATCATAATCCAAAACTTGGCCAATAAACTGAAAATCTGCCCACTGAATAGCCACCACGTCGTGGTAACTATGACCACATCGTGGTCATCAGGCAGATTCCAAAAAAACTGATTTCCTTACTTTGAACAATTACCAATGCATCAATATAACAGAAAACACCATAGGCTCTAATACCACTGATGGGTTTTGAGCACTATAACATACCTATGTTGCACATACAACCCTAATGCTTTACATCTCAGTTTTCTCTAGTTATGCATGTAATAAAATTATCCAAAGCATGAAACCTACAACTAGCATACAACATTGATATTTGAAACATAAGAACTAGTTAGATGAATACCTCTTTGTTGTAGCTTGTAGAACTTGACCTTTCAAGAGCTTAGCACCTCAAATGTGATGCCTCTAATGTGTCAACAACACCATAAGCAAATAAAGGATAATGAGAGAGAGGCTAGGAGGCACCAAAACGGCTAGGTTTCTTCTTGGAACTCTTAGGGGGCCTTTTGGTTATGCTAGGGGTTACATTTATAGTATGGAATTCCTAGGTTTTCACTTGTAAACCCTAATTCACTTCCTTAGGCCTTTAGTGCAATAATCCATATGATAAGCCCTTTGGACTAACTCTTCATGGATTCCCACATAGAATTAGTCCATCCTAATCAACATGGATCATTAGCCTAAACTATATGTATTACTGATTTACTTAATCAATCCCCGTTAATTTAATCAGTCTCTTTGGATCACTAAATTAATTCCAAATTAATCTTGACCAATACCATTTAAATAATATGATTTCTCAATTAAAATATTATTCTTATAATATATTAATAAATCACAAATAACCTCTTTCTCACATATCCATCCTATAAACTTGCTCTGGTGAAGGCAACCCAAAAGGACCATGCTACTATCGGGTCAAGTAGATACCAATTATAGTTATGGGCTTAGACACCTAATCCAACACATATTGTTTAGTGAAGTTTTTAGCGGAAAGAGGAGCGAAAGATAGAAAGGGGTCGCCTATTTGTGGTGGTATGTTGGTAACCAAATTAGCGACGTCATATGGATTGTTTGAGAGAGGGGCTGGAAGTTTTTTGACTATGATGCATACACGTCCTTTTAGTCATCTTCTCTACAAATGGGCGAGGATTATGGAGTAAAATGGAGGGGGTAATTTTTCTATCCCCAATAATTATGAGTTGGTGATGCCAGAGCAACCAGGGAGGAGAGTTAGGCCATGGCCCACAGAAGTTCGTGAGGAGCCATCGAGCATTCCCATGGAGGACGAAATGCCCATGGACTCGTACATTTTGGCTACGAGGCTGTTTCAAGACAATTTCGAATGTGGTGTGAATCATACAAACATTACTTTGGACTTTATGATGCACCAAATGAATATCCATCAGCCCGATACTCATCCAACATATCCGCACATCCCGAGTTGGGAAGAGTTATGGCGAGAAAGGCAAGGTGGAGCCGACGGGAGTGGAGCCGGGGGAGAAGACGGAGATTAATTATCTTTTTTCTTTATTTGTGTTTGAAGTGTTAAGACAATTTTCTTTTTGTTTGTTTTATCTTTTTTGGTTGGTTTGTTTGGTTGTTTTAAAACTTATAGTAATTACGGGTAATGTAGGAACTTTAATTTAATTTTTGTTTTCCTTTTATTATGTAGTTTTTGTTTTTGATCCTTGAAGAAGTTAGGTTTAGAATAGAATGATTATTTAAAGAGTGAGAGGAACAAGTGAGGGGTCGAGTCATTAACGAGAGATTAGAATATTTTGAGAGCAATTTTTGAGTCCGGTGATTATAATTGCTAGAAAGGGATCACATTACAGAAGACACAGAAGGTGTATTGCATTAATACCCTCTGTGAACCAAAGAATCGTTGTTAGAGAAGAAAGATTACAAAATTTCATGAACTTAACATTAAACACGCCGTGGTCATACCACAACACGTTGTACAAGAAGAAAAACGTGATTTCTGTCTGAATAAAAAATTCAACGCGACGTATTACCCTCACCAACTCGCGTGTTGCTACTTCAGTCAATTTTCTCGAGTCATTGCTTTGATAATATTCAAGGCGGGCATTATCCACATTTATGAAGTCCATTTCGAGGCGTTCCAAGAAGCTTTTTCCAATACATTATAAGATGTCAACCACACGAGGAGCAAAAAACTAAGAATTATCAACCTCGCCACTACTATCCCACGAGAGTGCGTTCATTTTCTCCATTTTTACTTGTTATTTTATTATGCATAGCATTCAAAGGGGACATTGCATAAAATAGGTGTGGGGTAGGGGGTTGGTTACATTAGTTACACTACAATCCTAGGTATAATTTTGAAAATTTTAAACAAAAAAATTGCTAGGTTAATTCAGATAATTATGTAAAGCGATTAGGATTCCATGCTAGTATTGTGTTTGATGATTCTTTGAGGACCTAAATGTTTACTTGAGCCAATATATGCTATAGTGCATTTGTGGCCTCTATTATTATAGTGAAATCACGGAACAAAAACATAACCTTGCTTAGTTCGAGGGCCACAACATGTTTAGCATCGTGTACTTGAAATGTATCGAGGAAAGCTTAAGTAGTCATTGCATACTACGACTAATGCCTTTAATCAATAAAGGTTGAAGTTAAAACCCCTTGCATAAGCATATGTTCTTCTAGGTTTTTTAGATTTGAGTGAAAAAGGTGCATTTGGAAAAAAAAGTGTTGATGTCACAACTAGGAATTTTAATGCTTTGTAACTACAACAATTATATCAATTATGAGTCAACAATGTGAAAGCAAGTATGATGCTTATTCAATAACAACAAAAATTTCATCAAACGCTTCATTCAAGCACTACAAATAGTCAACAAAGGGTTGGAAGCCCTAGAAATCTCGGTTTAAGTCCATTTTGGACTAGGATTTCCTTATTGGGCCTAATGAACCAATAAGCTTCCAATTTAACTATCTTGAACATAGAACCCTCAAATGGGCCCTAATTGGACCCATATACATGAAACTTAATATTTTGGGCCTTATAAGCCTAAAATAAACTAGGTTAACTTTTATGGGCCTTATTGGGACACAACCAATTTAAAATAGCCCTAATGAGTCATAAAAATCATTCTTTGATTTAATTGGGCCGAAAATCACCTAATGGGATTATAATTTGGGCTTAAGCATTAAAGGGCCCAAATCTTCTTTTCTCCCTCTCCTTTTCTCGGCCCAACAACCCAAAAGAGAAGGAGTTGACTTTTGTACTTGCCACCTCACCATTATTTCTTGGTTCTCCATGCAAATAGCTCATGTATCCAAACAACCATCTCTTCACTCACTTCTCTTTCTCCTCTCTCTTTTTCTCTCGACCGAAAGCAACTCAAACACACACACACTCTCAAAAACTCTCTCTCAAAAACATAAGAACTCTCTCCATTCTTCACCAACATTTCGAAGTCTAGAAGCTTTTCAAGGAGATTATTCCACAAAATTCATCATCTAAGGTAAGTTGATGTTTAATCTATGATCTAACTACTTCATTTCATCAACAATCTCCCTTATCTCATACAAAATTCGTGATCTTGTCCCTTAGAGCACATCTAAGTCAGAAATCTTCCAAGAACACTTGCTAGGATCGAAACTTTCTTAATTTCCTCTTCAAAAACCGAACCCACAACTCAAGGTGAGCTTCATACCCCTCTCTTTTTGGTTTTTATATGTTTTATGGGGGAGAATACAAGAAAAATGTGTAGATCTATGTGTATGTGTATGCTATGTGTGATTTTATGCATGTATGTATGATTTTATGTGTTTTTGTGATGAACATGTAACCAAAAAGGGATGATAACTCGAGATCTATGGCATGAGAAAGGAAACAAACATGATCTAAGTTATTTTACACTAAACAAGTCAAGAATAATAACTTATAAGATTATGATAAACATATTTCTACATAAAACCCAGTTACAATAATTGTTTTTCTGAATATTAAAATTTTCAAAGGACTTGAAATGTAAATTTTTAGCTTAATGGGCTAATTTTGGGCTTTTCGGCCCAATAAGCCCAAAATTGCGAAAAATGACATTAAAAGGGGCTGAAATGATACTTTCTTCAAAACAGGGGATAAAAAGTGTAACAAAACTATTTCAAGGGTTAATAATGCTTTTCATTTCCAAAAAGGATAAAAAATGTAAAGTTTTGGGATTTTGGGCCAAAACTGTAAATATTGCGAAAAACTGGGTTCCAACCGGAAAATACTATTCTAAAAGGGCTGAAACTGTTAACAAAATAAGTTTTGAGTTAAACTATCATTTCAACAAATTTATGATGCAAAAATGCCAAGAAAATGTTTTAAGGACTAAAAATGTCTCTTCTTTTATATAAAGGACTAAAACTGTTATTTTTATAAAAAGAAAGGTGTTGAAAAGGTCAAACCACTATTTTTAGACAAATCATTTCATTGAGTCAAAAGACAAAACCATGACTTACGAAAAATCGAAAGATGAATACACGTTTAACTCCAAATATCGTTATAAACGAATCGATCGGTCTCGAATCGATATAAAAACAATGATCATTCAATCGAACCCTTCAATAGATACGCGATACCTAAGACGAGTAAATATTCAAACCTTGGGCTTGAAAGTTTCAAATCATGCTTGTTGGACCTTGCAAGTCCAATAACATGATCTTTGGGCCCAAAGGGATAACGCTTATATGTTATTGGGCCTCCTATGGCTCAATTCCATATAAAAGGACTTTCAATGGCTTTATGTGCTATTGGGACCTAGTGGTCCATTAGTATTGCTAGTAAGGTCAGAGTAATCAAATGCGAGTTAGGCCAACGTGTCTTTCGCATCCCCGACAGCCTAAGGTACTTACGATAGTAGCAGGACTTTGTACTCCTCTTCTCTTCGTTCGCTAAGGCTCATGAGTAATCAAAGTAGACGGGATTAGGACGTTATTCAACAGTAATCAAGGTGGTTTGGATTAAGTGAGTAACAACGGACGACACCTCTATGGGACGTTCGTAGTTGGCTGTTATAACTTGTCTTCACCAGACATCGTTACGACGACTCACTTGGTTTATCCGACACCATCCGAGTATTCAAGGATGAGTAATCGAAAGCCATTCGTTGTGGCGGTATAACAATTTGTAATCACATATATTTTTCGACATCGGAAAACATCGGGTTTTCCGGGGAAATCAATACTACTCGCTCGGGTTTTCTGTAACTATAATACAAAACAACCTTTTTACATATATATGTTTTGAAATCATTCATGCATCAACTTATGGATCTTCACACTTTGTTAAACTATTGTCTTTTCAGAAAATATCGGATTTTCTGGGTTTTACAAACTATACAAATCATTTTATTCACAACCTTGCTTATGAACTCACCAACATTTCATATGTTGACGTTTTTCCAAAATAACTTGTATTCTTAGGTAACAGATAAGCGGAAGGGTAATACTAAGTATGTTAGAATGTTTTGTTTTGAAAACTCTGAAACAATTTGTGGGATGAATGTGTAATATTTAAAACAATGTACGGGATGTAAACAATATCAGTGGTAATGTATTGATGCATAGTGACGTTTATGTTATGATTCATGTATATTCATTGTGATGGTATTCAATTTAAGTCACGCGAGCCCCCGGACGTTTCCGCCGTCTGGTTTCGGGGGTGTGACAGGTTGGTATCAGAGCTCTGTTTATAGTGAACTGGCATATCTAACCACACATTGATATGCAACTATAAACCAAAGAGGGACTAAAATAACTCTGAACAAAACAAATAAAACACAATGATAAAACATCCTTACTTGTGTGATATAGGAAAAAGAACATAATACCAAATCAAACAAAATAACACTGACATCTCGGTTAAGTCGGGAGTGTGCATGGTTGTAGTAAAGGGTGAATGTAGCCTGATCATCTACATTTCCTCCAAATTGCAACTATCACATGCTCTGAGAAAACCCGATGGTCAGTAAACCTAAAAACATACCCTTGATTACCAAGAAAAGAACATTAACTCAAATTACATAGTAACTGAAGCATCTTAGAAATAATGAATAGTACATTTACACACCCTCGCAGACAGTATGGTCGGCTTCCATGACCCCGGAGATCCGTATTTCCCTAACCAGAGAAATAACGGATGGCTGGAAGAGGAACCCGAAGAAGACCCAGTAGGAAGGGTCTGAAGAGGAACCTGAGGAGGAAGTCGAGGGTGGACCTGCCGAGCCGGTGGAGGTCCTGGAACAAGAAGAAGCCGGAGAGGACTCCGAGGAAGAACCTAGCGATGATGATGATTCGGACACAGAGTCCGAAGTCATCAACCCCCCTTACCCGACTAGGGTGACCGCTCACCGGATGGGCCCGACCGGCCCTACACCCCCCTGGGGTATCGACCTTTGGAGATGGAGCAGGCAGCAGAGACAGCGATCTCCATTCGGCATGTCACGGGAATTCTACGACTTGAGGGAGGGAGGATCAGCTGATCGCGCACTTCCGGTCATGGTGAGACGACTGCGGAACACTGGCGACCTGGCGCAGAGCACCGCTGATCAGATACACCAGATGCGGACTAGGGTTGAGCGTGCAGAACAGGAGATGCGAGAGGTTATTCGAGAGTTCCACATGAGGCAGGTGAGATGGGAGACTCACCTCCAAGATGCAGAACGACAGGTGGCTCACCTTCAAGGAGCGTCCACTTCTTCAGCACCACCCCCTGGCGCATCCCACCATGACTAGGACTAGTCATATCTATCTTTAGTATTAGGCTTATGTGATCTATACTATGTACCCTCGACTCTATGTTTAAGTGATTATACTACTCATAGAGCCGTTACGCTGCCGAACTTGCACCACTTATGTATGCTCTTCTAAGAAAAATTTTCATGTATCAAAAATGCGGATAATATTAATGAAAACCTTTATGTGTTCTATTGTGATGTTGTGATCTGCTATGTGTTATATATACATGATTATATACTAAATTGCGAAACCACTTAAGTTCATACGAAACACCTAGTCTATAGGACCACAATCTCACAAAAACTATAGGCACTCAACATCTTTCCGTTCCATGACAGAAAGATGCCTCGACGACCAACTCGTGGAAACCCTGGACCTACCCCACCCGAAGTCAACTCAGTTGCATTCCAGGCAGCTGTATCTGCTGCAGTTACTGCAGCCATGGCACAAATCCAGCAAGGAAACAACGGTGGAGTCAATGGACAAGGGACTGGGAGTTCGAACAATGGAACAAATCACGGATCTACCAGGACATGTTCCTACAAGGACTTCACCAACGCCAAACCCCGAACCTTTAATGGCATGGGTGGAATGATAACCCTAAAGAGATGGGTGGAAAAGGTGGAATCGGTGTTCGAAATATGTGAATGCCCCGAGGAGGTGAAAGTGAAGTTTGCCGCGTGCACATTTGTCGACCAGGCTCTCACCTGGTGGAATGGACATGTAGAGGCCATGACTCTCCCCGTAGCCAACGCTATTCCATGGACGGAGCTTAAGGAAATGCTGATGGCTGAGTACTGACCACGTGGCGAAATTCAAAAGATGGAGCAAGAGCTGTGGAATCTCACCGTTCGAAACTCTGATATAGATGCATACATATCAAGGTTTAGCGAGCTGTCATTGTTGTGCCCTGGCATGATTACGTCAGAAGGAAAGAAAATCGAACAATTCATCTGGGGATTGACCTCCCCAATTCAAGGAAATGTAATCGCTGCAAATCCTGAAACCTTCGACAGTGCCAAGAGGTTGGCCAAGAGGCTGTACGACCACAACAACAAGAAGGGCGAGAAGCCAGCGGAAATTGAAGGAAAGAAAGAGAGTGACAACAAGAAAGGAAAGAACAACAAGAGAAAAGGGTGACAAGGCTCGGAATCGACAAAGAAACAACAAACAGTGACAGTCAATGCTGCAACCACCTAAGTACCCTTCGCACCACATGCTCCAGCCTAAGCTAATCCAAGCACTCCCAGGCAGTATTCTGGGAATCTCCCAAAGTGCAACAAGTGCAATTTCCATCATAATGGCGAATGCAAGGAAATGCAATGCACCAGTTGCAATCGGAAGGGTCACACGACAAGGTATTGCAGGACCTATCCACCCCAGAACCAACCACAAGGAAACAACAACAACAATAACCGCATCAACAACAACAACAACACCAACAATAGCGGCAATAACACAGGATCAAGCCCCACCTGCTATGGATGTGGAAAGACTGGACATATCCGTCGAAACTGCCCCAACACCAACAACCCTAGGAACGGAGGAACAGGAAGGGTGCTAGCTATGGGTCAGGGAGAAGTGGTTCAGGATCCCGTTGTGGTTACCGGTACGTTTCTCCTAAACCACACTTATGCATGCATCCTATTTGATACTGGGGCAAAATGAAGTTTTGTGAGAAATAAATTCAAACACTTATTAAAACAACAACCCCAGAAGCTTAATGAAACCTTCACGGTGGAAATGGCTAATGGGAAAACAGAATCCACTGGGGAAATCTACATCGGATGTACCCTGACTTTAAATCATCACGTCTTTCCAATAAACTTAATGCATGTTTCCATTAGGAGTTTTGATGTGATTATCGGCATGGATTGGTTAAGCCCCCACCATGCTGAAATTATGTGTCACGAGAAGGCCGTTCGCCTTCATCTCCCAAATCACGAAACCCTAGTTGTTTACGGAGACAAACCCAGCACGAATCTTCGACTTATCTCGTGCATTAAGGCACAAAAGTACCTACGAAAGAAGGAATTGACGTTCCTAGCTCGCATAGTGGATAAGTCCAAAGAGGAGATCAATATTCGTAACATCCCTGTGGCTTGCGATTTCCCGGATGTCTTTCCAGAAGATCTTCCGGGGATACCCCCAGAAAGACAAGTCGAGTTTCGAATAGATCTAGTGCCAGGAGCTACTCCCATCGCCAAATCGCCCTACAGATTGGCTCTTGCGGAGATGCAAGAGTTGTCCAGTCAACTCAGCGAGCTTTTGGACAAAGGATTCATCTGACCCAGTTTCTCACCTTGGGGAGCTCCGGTTCTCTTTGTCAAAAAGAAAGACGGTACCTTCAGGATGTGTATCGACTACAGAGAACTTAATAAGCTTACCATCAAAAACCGCTATCCACTTCCGTGAATTGACGATCTATTTGACCAGCTCCAAGGAGCTAGTTACTTCTCAAAGATAGATCTGCGATCTGGTTACCACCAACTCAAGGTCCGGGAGGAGGATATTCCTAAAACCGCCTTCCGAACTCGTTATGGACATTATGAATTTGTCGTAATGCCCTTCGGTCTAACGAATGCTCCTGCCGCATTCATGGACTTAATGAATCGAATCTGCCGACCATTCCATGATAACTTTGTCATCGTTTTCATCGACGACATCCTCGTCTATTCTCGAAGCGAGGAAGAACACGACCGACATCTCCGAAGAATCCTGGAAACCCTGCGAACCGAAAAGTTATACGCAAAACTCTCTAAGTGCGAGTTTTGGCTCCGAATTGTGAACTTTTTGGGACATGTTGTCGGTCAGGAAGGAAGTCCTGTGGGTCCTTGTAAAATCCAAGCCATCGAAGGATGGGAAATCCCAACAACACCTACTGAAATTCGCCAATTTTTTGGCCTCGCAGGCTACTACAAGAGATTCATTCAAAACTTCTCCAAAACAGCAAAGCCACTTACCTCGCTTACACAAAAGGGCATACCCTTCGAATGGACGGATAAGAAAGATGTTGAAAAGGTCAAACCACTATTTTTAAGAAAGGTGTTGAAAAGGTCAAACCACTATTTTTAAGCAAATCATTTCATTGAGTCAAAATATAAAACCATGACTTACGAAAAATCGAAAGATGAATACACGTTTAACTCCAAATGTCGTTATAAACGAATCGATCGGTCTCGAATCGATATAAAAACAATGATCATTCAATCGAACCCTTCAATAGATACGCGATACCTAAGACGAGTAAATATTCAAACCTTGGGCTTGAAAGTTTCAAATCATGCTTGTTGGACCTTGCAAGTCCAATAACATGATCTTTGGGCCCAAAGGGATAACGCTTATATGTTATTGGGCCTCCTATGGCTCAATTCCATATAAAAGGACTTTCAATGGCTTTATGTGCTATTAGGCCCTAGTGGTCCATTAGTATTGCTAGTAAGGTTAGAGTAATCAAATGCGAGTTAGGCCAACATGTCTTTCGCATCCCCGACAGCCTAAGGTACTTACGACAGTAGCAGGACTTCGTACTCCTCTTCTCTTCTTTCGCTAAGGCTCATGAGTAATCAAAGTAGACGGAATTAGGACGTTATTCAACAGTAATCAAGGTGGTTTGGATTAAGTGAGTAACAACGGACGACACCTCTATGGGACGTTCGTAGTTGGCTGTTATAACTTGTCTTCATCGGACATCGTTACGACGACTCACTTCGTTTATCCGACACCATCCGAGTATTCAAGGATGAGTAATCAAAAGACATTCATTGTGGCGGTATAACAATTTCTAATCACGTATATTTTTTGACATCGGAAAACATCGGGTTTTCTGGGGAAATCAATACTACTCGCTCGGGATTTCTATAACTATAAAACAAAACATCCTTTTTACATATATATGTTTTGAAATCATTCATGCATCAACTTATGGATCTTCACACTTTTTTAAACTATTGTCTTTTCAGAAAATATCGGATTTTCTGGGTTTTACAAACTATACAAATCATTTTATTCACAACCTTGCTTATGAACTCACCAACATTTCATATGTTGACGTTTTTCCAAAATAACTTGTATTCTTAGGTAACAGATAAGCGGAAGGGTAATACCAAGTATGTTAGAATGTTTTGTTTTGAAAACTCTGAAACAATTTGTGTTATGAATGTGTAATATTTGAAACAATGTACGGGATGTAAACAATATCAGTTGTAATGTATTGATGCATGGTGATGTTTATGTTATGATTCATGTATATTCATTGTGATGGTATTCAATTTAAGTCACGCGAGCCCCCCGGACGTTTCCGCCGTCTGGTTTCGGGGGTGTGACAACTGAAATGTTTGAAAGAATCTACAAGTATGAAGACACGAAGAAGAGTTACAAAGTATCAAAGATTCAAAGCAAAAGTTGTATTTTTTGTTTGTAATTTTCATTTGTAGGTTATTTTTCCATATCTATGCTTGGGGGTTTAACCAAATATACCTTCAGGTTAAGAAAGTTTTATGCGATGAATTTGGAGGGATGCACAAAATCAGCATTGTTCGGAAAAAGTGGGCGGGTGTTTATGAAGATTGTGAGTATTTAGGCTTAGGGGGTCTTTAGGAAAAATTAGACACAAATGCATGCGTTGCGGTCTTGGCATAATCGTTAGGTTTAATTGGGATTGTCTTATGTGGTATTAGTATGCTAAAATTCAGTTTTGCATGGGGGCAAGCAAAAGTCAAGTGTCGGGTATTTTGATATGGGCATATTTAGTCATATAATTCATGCATTTTCTTAATACTTTATGTTGTTTTTGTCTCAAATATTGAACAAAAGATACTTAATTAGGTTAAAATTTCATTTTCAGCAACAAAGACATGCCCGAAAGGAAAAGAAAGCGGAATTGGCAATGGGAAACTTGGATCTTGTATTTTGAAGAAAGAAGATGAAATTGAAGATGAACATGGTGTGTTATCCTTGAACACGACGTGTTGATATGGAAAATTCCGATAAAATAGGGCCTTCACCGATATTCAGAATCTATTTAAGGATCGTTTCTATTCGAAACCCTAAGGAATGCTTGGAGTTTTTATCGACTTTTGGAGGCCAGAGACGTCCATAGGAGCTGTGGATTTCAGAATTTGACTAGAGGCTTTGAATTGAAGAGATCTAAGGTAAAAATCATTAGTAACTTACTTAATTCCTTTGTTTACATCATGTTTGCATTAATGAATTTCGTTTTTATGATTGTTTCTGCTAAAGTTATGGGCTAAACACCTTACTTTCATTTAGTGTAGAGGATCTTATGATTATGGTTTGATTTAGTGGCTTTGGATCATATTGATTTGATTATTTATCATGTTAAGCTTGTTAAAAGAACCTTATGTGTTAATGACAATTATTTCATGTGGATTGATAAGTTATTGAGATTGCATGAACATCGTTCTTGATTGCTAACCTCTTATGATTTTGTGAAAACAAGATTACAAGCCTAGTGTTGTGAACATAACCTAGGGTTAAAATAGAAAATAAGTAAGTTAATGTATGAGTTAAATAGGATGACCAACCATATATAAGTTAATTGAACCAACCAATTTAATTAACTACTATTACAAGTCTTGCTTGATTCAAATTGAACACTAGTAAACTCTTTAGTTTAATTACTTGATCACTTCTTGAATTGATTTGTTTGCTGAAGAATTAGTAATAGTGAACATGAACTTAATCACATTAGAAATCGATAATTGATGATATATAAATCCATTACACTTGCCACATAATCAACCATAGGAATAAGTGAATTGAATCTAAACGGAAGTCTCTTTTATATTATTAAATCTAGTTGTCTTTTGTTCCTCTTTTTACTTGTTAATTGTTCTTGTTAAGTGTTTAAGTAATTGCTTAAGTTTCTAGTCTTGTAAAACTAGAGAAAAATCCCTCTTTAATTAATTGTTTAAATTAGATAATATTAGTAGTAATTTTATTAGTTTACCGTTCCCTGTGTTTGATACGCTACTTACCTTTACTAAACTGCTAATCGATAGGTACATTGCCTAACCTGTGTTTGTTTCTGTTTAAGTCAGTTAGTATTAAAACTAGTACATTCCAAACGTATTATCTAAGTATCCTCAAATCCTATCAGTGGTATCAAAGTGGTATGGACACATCCTTTACACTTTAGATTTTCTGTTCTTGTGTGTATAATTGAGTTTACATGTCTAGATCTGATCTAGTTTCTTAATGTTAATTGTTTTTTATTGTTTTAGAAACTGCACTACTTGAAAAATTGGTGATTCTGGAATTTGTGGTAGATTCTCCACGAGGTGGTGACTTTTGTGCCATGATGTGGTGATCTATTTGCCACGACGTGGTGGCTTCTCTTCGAAGACGTGGTGACTGTTCACATATTTCATTTTTTAAAAATATTTGTTTCGTTGTTTTGCTTGTGGCTTAAGTTATATATCTTGATTTAGTTCAACATGAAAAAATTTCAATTTTACTAAAATTGGAAAACATTATGACTGTTGGTTTAATTAGTCAATTAATTGTTTAATTAATTAATTAAAAGTTAAAGAATTAGATCTTGATTGAATTTATTAATTTCTGGCATTGTGTCCTCGTGTGTCCAATTAGAATTAATAGACATTAAAATTTAAATTATGTTGATACATGAAAAGTGAACCTTTAGCAATCTGAAGTCAAGCCAATACGAAGTGAGGTGCATTCCAAAGTATAATAAGTTTTGAAATGAAGCTCTTCCGAGACGAAGACCTGTCCGAGAAATACCTTGTATTCAGTGTTATTTTGAGTCTGTATTTGCATTTAATGTTTCTTGTCATTTAGTCTTTGTTTTATTGTAAAATTCATTGGACAAGATCGAGAAAATCCTGTGTGTCAGCTTTTTGACTTTTCAGCTTTACATAGTCCATGCAGTCTTTCTAGTTTGTCTTTTTATCACTCCTTGTCTATTTAAGGAGATGTAATCTTCATGGAATGTAACAACTAGAGCAACATTCTATTTCACATCAATACCAAGTATCTTTCAAGTCAAATCATTCTCTCTATCATTCACATCATTCTTAAAATCTCTTTACATTGTTCATACGCATTTTCACATACTTGCATACTTTGTTGAACTTCATACTTCAAGAAATGACTGGTTTACCAGACTTGATTCGACTCTTAATATTAGCAGCTAACATTGATCTTGAGTTAATTAAAGGTTTGAGTTTTCAAACCTTGTCCTCGCACTCATTATTACACTCTTAATTGGTATCAGAGCCTAAGTTGATTTGAGAGTACCTTGGTTTCTCAATTATTTGTATATTCTGGGTAAAAGTTCTTCTATATACCATTTCAGCTCTAATACTATAACTTCAATGACCGCTTCTAATCCCACTCAACAAATGTATCCAATGCAAATAGCAAATAATGTGGGTTTCCCAACGCGTTCCCTATTGCTAGTTGTTGAAGCGTATGATCACTGGAAAGTTAGAATGGAGACATTTTTACTTGTTAAGGAAAAAGGTGAAGAGATATGCAGGTCAGTGAAAGAAGGTCCTGATGTTCCCGTAAGACAAATGGTTAGAGATGATGTTGCTACTCTCACGGGTCAAGAAGAACAACGTCCAATACCTCTAACTGCATCAAACCTCGAAAAACTTCATGCAGATCAGATTGCATTTTCGGAAATGGTGTTTGGTGTTCCTCCTTCTCTCTTTGAGCACATAAAATTGTGCAAATCTGCCAAAGAGGTTTGGGATACACTTTAAGAATTGTTCGAAGGTTCTGAGAATATGAAGGATAAGCATTTGACAACCATTTTAAGCGACTTTGATACTTTCACTAGAACTCCTAGTGAATCTGTAGCCTCTGCATCAAATCGGTACACGATCATTGTGAACAACATGATTGCACATGGAATAGTTAGAACTCCACTCGAGTACAATCTGAAGTTCATTAATAGCCTCAAAAAAGGTAGGGGAAATTTTAAGTCATGTTTTCAAAGTAATGGATCTCTGAAGAAAATGAAGCTTAATGAGTTATTTAACGAACTGCAAGGTCATGAATCTAATGTTGCTCAAATGTTAAGAGAACTGTCAGGAGGTCCTCTCGCCTTAGTCAGTTCTGTTAACCCACTTATTCCGAACCCATATGTTTCGGATCCTTTTGGAACTATCCCACTTGTTTCATCTGCTCAACCAACAATTCCTAGTCCACCTATCTTACCTGTTCCGAAGCATTCATTTGAAGAAAATCTTGATCTCGATTCAGTTGATACTGAACTTTGTTTCCAACAAGAATTCACACTTCTTTCTATGAAGTACAAATGCCCCTGAAATCCCAGTCATTCACCTTATCAAACCCGATTTCAAGATCCTCATCAAAGCAATCCTCAAGCTTTCGCTAAACCTACAGAAAGTCTACCGGCATATCGACCCGACATTCCGAATCACTTCTCGGAACCTCAAGAATTTCCGAAACCAATTAAACCCAAGATTGTTTGTCACAAATATGGTCTTGGAAAACGCTTTACAAAGGACAGTTTGGCTGAAATTTCTCAAAAACCAAAGGTAAAAGACTCTGCCTACTATGCTCATAGAGCACAAGAACGTGCTGATAGTGAAAAGGATTTTGTTACCACGGTGTCAAGAAATGTTGATGGGTACTCATCTTCTGGGGATGAGGGTGAAGAAAAATATGTAAGGGACATGTGTCTAATGGCTAGACAGTTAATTGAGTGTGATGAAGACTATTTTTCTTCTGGTTTAGAAGCAGATGATGACGATGTTGAGCCAAACTTTTGTTACAAGGAAACAAACGATCCACCTGGTAGAAGCATTATCCAACAGGTAAAATCCATGATCACTGACAATAAATTTGATTTTTTCTCATTGTGAACCCTATCTAACTCAAATTCAAACAGATATGATAGTTATTCGTAGAGCCTATGAGTCTGCCATAGAAGTTAGAGAGAAGCTGGATAGTCATTTGACTCATCTTAGATTTCATTTTGAAGACTGCAAGCTTAAGATTGAATCATTATAGAGAGAACTTGTAATGACTAAGGATGAATGTATTATTTTGAAAGACAAATGTGAAATCACTTTCAGTGAAAGAAACATCTTAGTTACTGATAATAAACGTCTTAATGCCAAAATTGATGCTTTGCATAACTCTATTGATGTTCCTGAAGCAAACGAATGGATGACACATAATTTTCGTCACCCATGGTCCAAAGCACCAGGTCTTGGAAGCGAGTTTCCAAAACCCGTTGTTCGTCCCTGGAAGGAACTTCAAAACCTAACGTTTAAGGGAGACATTTCGAACCATATTTAATTGGATACCCCTGTCTCACCTTTTTCATCCCTTCCTAAGACTTCAGACAAGTTTAAATCTTTGATTCCTGATTTCAAACCTATTACTGTATGATATCCTGATTCCACACCTCTTCCACCTTTGATATCCCAGGACCTGAATCAGTCTTCGGAATCTTTCCCTGACACCGACTATACTAGAGTTCAGTTTCTGAACTCTGGTCCACTAAACAATTGTGTTGTTGAGGAAATCATTCCTGAGACAAATGGACATGACTCTGAGAAATCCAACATTGTTTGGACGTCATTTGATAGTGATGTATATGAAGAAATTTGTGTGACAACTCATCTGACTCTTGTATCTCTAACTCTAATGTGATATCAAGATCGACTCTAGTGCCATTTAACCCTCGTTTCAACAATCCATCGACTGGAAAAACTTCCAAGTCATCATCTAACTCTCAGAAGAAACCTTGGCTGAATAAGAAAGATATTGTTCATCCAAAGACCGAAGCTAGGAAAGCCGTTAAGAAAGAAACTACGTCCAGGCAAGACTCTAGATTCCTTGAGAAATTTGAGAAGGAAGTGTCTCAAACAGTCAATCCAGCTACTAGGAAGCACAATACTTTCATGCCTATTAAGATCGTTAAGAGGCCATCTAATCCTGCTAGTTTGGATGTTCAGAACAAATTTGTCAATTGTTGTATAAAAAAGGTCACTGTTGAGACCTCAGATAGTTTCTACTTCTGTGTTTATTGCTAAATTGGAGGACATAATTTTCAAACCAAAACAATTTCCAAAACCTAATGTGACTTTGAAAGCAGCAAACAAATGACAAGTTGCTAGGAACAGTATTGTTCAGAAACATTCCAAAGACTCAAAACAAAAGTTTGAATGAAAACTGAAAAAGTGTTAAAACACAAATGTAACATCTGTGAACACAGTTATTCCTACAACATCTAGGAAAACTGTTCCTCCAAGAAAAGCAGTATCCAAACAACCATTGGTTGAATATGATTTTTGAATAAACGAAAAGAGCCTGACATTTTGCTTCTTTCTAAACGAATCTCAGAAAAAGCTTTCCGAGATGCTAACTGCTCAGAAATCACAAACCAAGACCAAAGTCCATGCTAAAGTCCCTAAATCTAACTCGGATCCTAAAAACTCCAAAACTCACTGATTTTGCAGGAATTTTGTGCTTCAAAACAAGATACAATATGGTATATTGATAGTGCTTTTTCCATGTACATGATTGGGCACAAAAACGTTCTGTGTGATCTTAAGCTCGCTCCTAACGCTGGCTACGTTGCTTATGGTAACAATTCAAATTCTCAAATTCGAGGTTATGGCGGCTTGACCAATGGAAATTTCTCTGTCTATAATGTGGCATATGTAGCTGATCTCAAGCATAATCTGATTAGTGTAGCTCAACTCACTGATGCAAACCTGAGAATTGAATTCTACAAGAAGCATAGCTACGTTATGATAGAAGACCAGAAAGAATATCTTATCAAATCATATTGCATAAAAAATATGTATCATTTATACATCAATATGATCATTGGAAAGCCTCAACTTTATCTTCTTTCAAAGGCCTTTCCTGACGTATGTTGGCTATCGCATCGGAGGCTCGCTCATCTCAACTTCTGATACATGAATAATCTAGTTTCTGGTAAAATGGTCTGAGGTCTGCCACTTCTCAAATTCGAAAATGATCATCTCTGTGTTGCATGTGAATATGGGAAGCAATCAAAGAAATGTCATCATGTGATCATTGAAAAGTCCATTTCGGAACCACTGTAACTTCTTCATATCGATCTCTATGGACCATCTATTGTAGAAAGTTTACATCACAAAAAGTATATTCTTGTGATTGTTGATGACTACATAAGGTTTACTTGGGTCTTCTTCCTAAGGCTAAAATATGAAATAGCCTCTTAACTCATTAATTTCATTAAAGGGATTGGAGTTCTTGTTAAACTTACTATTCGAAGAATCCGAAGTGACAATGGCTCCGAATTCACAAATGCTACCATTGAGAAATTCTTCACCCACAAAGGGAGCAACGATAATTTCTCTGCTCCTTACACTCCTCAGCAAGACAGTGTGGTTGAAAGAAGAATCGAAACTCTTGTTGAAGCCGCTCGATCGATGTGAACTTTTCAAACCTTCCTCTCTATATTTTGGCTGAACTCATCTCCACTGATTTCTTCACTCAAAATCGAAGCATCATCAATCGTCGTCTCAACATGACAACATATGAAGCAATGAATGGTTGAAAGTGGAGTATCTCGTTCTTACATGTTTTTCGTTGTAGATGTTATATCAAAAATAACTGTGATCAACTCACCAAGTTTCAATGAAAAGCTGATGAAGCCATCTTTCTGGGATACTCAGCTTGTTAGGAAGTAAAGCGGATAAATAACAAAACTATAAGCACGTAAGACACATTATTTACGTGGTTGGTCAAGGTGACCTACGTCCACAGTCAGGATGGGAGTATTCTTTTATTTCAGAGCTCTCAAACAGAGGTTACATGTACAGTTACATAGGGATTCGCCTATCACTCTTGAATTCAAGATACAAAATGACCTAGAATTCATCCCTATCTATACTTGAAGGATCAGACCTAAAACCCTAATAGACCAAGCCTATTAGCCCATAGGCCTATGAATGGAGGCAACCAGTCATATTCTACCACACAACATCTTCTGGAACATTCTTGAGCATCATAGAGCATTTCATAGCATACTTGGCTCATCAAGGACCAAGATGGTCCAACTTGCACCATGATGGCGCAACAACACCACCTTGGCACAACAGGAACATACATGGAACAACAAGGCCATGCATCGTACAAGAGCATACTCCATGGCTCAACAGGAATACCCCATGGTGTAAGAGGGATCCTCATGGCGCAAGAGGAACCCCTCATGGCGTAAGAGGGAGCATAATGGCACAAGAGGAATTCCCTTGGTGCAACAACATCCTTCTTGCCCCATCCCTTCAATGTATGGTGCAACAAGGTTCCCTTGTTTCTCCATATCACTCCAAAGTGCTCCAAACCTCCTCCAGGTGCTCTAAACCCCCTTCTGTATGATCCATTCCTTTGGCAGACGATCCATTCCATTCTCAGATGATACTTTCCTTTGTCACATACTTCATGAACCCAAAGTGTTCCATCTAGTTTCAAGTGCTCCAAAGGCTCCATGAACATGATCCAAATGCTCGAGTCACATTTAACGCAGCCAAGTCTAAAGCTTACAAAATTCTAAATCATAGAACTCGTGTACTTGAAGAAAGCTTTGATATCACTTTTATTGATAATTTTATTCGGAACTCAGATCCTACTCATGTTAAAACACATATCATGGAATCTGATGCTCTACCTCCTGGATCTCCGAATCCTCAAATTATCTATGAAGCTGATTTCGAAAGCTTGTTTGGACCAGTAGAAACTTCTCTTGATTCAAAATATAGATCAAGACCGTCCTCATCATCTGACGCTCCAATTTCTTAAAATGTCTCTAATCCGACCCCAGACTTTCCTCCATTTGATTCCGATCCATTTCAACCTTGTTAGTTTGAGGATTTCAAGATGTAGTAGATCAATTCACTGAATTTTATCCCATTTCGAACAACAACGAAGACGATGCCAACTTCTTTGACTTTCTGAATGATGAGGACATTGACATATCTGGTTCAGAAGTTTAGGGGGAGCATCATCCTCAAATTTAAATTTTTAAGGGGGAGCAACATAACCCCATTGTTGATATTGGATCATCCACTGCACAAGAACTTCCGAGGTTGCATATCTGGACAAAGGATCTTCCTCCAAATCAAGTCATTGGAAATCTCAATGCTGGTGTTCAAACTCACTTTGCTACTAGCATTCAAAATGAGTGTCACTTCTCGGCATTTATATCAACGGTTGAACGAAAATCCATCAAGGACGCTTTAGAACATTATGATTGGATTACAGTCATGCAAGAAGATCTAGCAAAATTTGACAGAAATCAAGTGTGGAATCTTATCCCTCCTCCTCAGGATCATCCTATTATTGGTACAAGATGTGTCTTCCAAAACAAACTTGACGACGTCAAAGTTATAATCAGAAACAAAGTGAGATTGGTGGCCAAAGGATTTACTCAGATCAAAGGACTCGACTAGAACGAGACCTTTGCTTCTGCTGCTCGTCTTTAAGCCATCTGAATATTTCTTGCTTATATTGCTCACAAAGGCTTTAAAGTTTACCAAATAGACGTCAAAAGTGCCTTTCTCAATGAAGAACTTGATACCTAAGTGTATCTTCAACAACCCTTGGATTTGTAAATCTTTCATATCCAAAGCACAGTTACAAACTACAAAAAGTTGTTTATGGCCTCAAGCAAGATCCACGTGCCTGGTACGACACTCTCACTGAATTTCTAAAGTATTCTGGTTTTCAAAGAGGAATTCTTGATCCTACATTATTTCGAAGATCAAATGGAAACCAAATCATGTTAGTTCAAATATATGTTGACGATATCATCTTTGGATCAATGAATTCAACGATGGTTGTTGATTTTTCAAAGTTAATAGTTAGTCTATTCTAAATGAGCATGAATTGTGAATTAACTTTTTTCCTTGGACTACAAGTTAAGAAGACCAATAGAAGAATCTTTATTCATCAAGAGAAATACATTTCTGAACTTCTGAAAAAATATTCAATGGACACCTGTTCCTCTGCAAAAGTTCCAATGGGTTTCAGACACAAGATCTTCTCGGACCCATCAGGTGTTGCTGTTGATCAAAATAAGTATAGGGGATTGATTGGATTGCTACTCTACCTCACTATAAGTCGTCCGGACAGATTCCAAGTTTATCTAAAGATGTCTAATCTTCTAGCTGTCAAGCAAATTTTACGATATCTCAAAGGAACAAAGAACCTCAGAATTTTTTATCCGGAAAATGAAAGTTTCCTTCTTCAAGACTATTCTGACTCAAACTATGTAGGGCTTCAATAGGATAGAAAAAGAACATCTGGAGGTTGTCAATTTTTTGGTGGAAGATTGGTTAGCTGGTCATCCAAGAAACATAACTGTATTGCTCTTTCAATGGCCGAAGCAGAATAAATTTTTGCTGCAAGTTGTACTTCGCAAGTTCTTTGGATGAAATTTCAACTTTTGGACTATGGTTATTGATTTCAACAGATTCCCATCTATTGTGACTCTCAAAGGGCAATGGTGATTTCTAACAATCTAATTCATCATTCCATGACCAAGCACATTCACATTCAGTACAATTTTATTAAAGCTCATGTTCTAAAAGGAAACATTGAGCTCATTTTTGTTCCATATAATGATGAAATTCCTGATGTCTTTACTAAGGCATTAGACGAAACCAAATTTAATGGTTTTTTTGAACAAAATGGGAATGATGATGCTTGATCCACAATTCCTCCAAGAGGCTTGTACTCTCTAATGGAAACATTAGAAACTAAAATAATTCCAAAGTCAAATTCCATTCTCCTCGAAAT
Organism: Lactuca virosa; assembly: GCF_052849685.1. Taxonomy (NCBI): domain Eukaryota; kingdom Viridiplantae; phylum Streptophyta; class Magnoliopsida; order Asterales; family Asteraceae; genus Lactuca; species Lactuca virosa. The sequence continues at coordinate 382,543,276 of NC_136428.1, forward strand.
TGTTTCCTTTTGGAAAATATAAGATTATTATATGGATCTTTTCGCCTAACCTTTTCTTCTAGTCTTAAGTTTTTTCAGATTTCCTCATCACTTGAAGTTTTGACTAATATAGTTACATCGGATTAATTGAGAAGTTCCCATCTCAGAGTATTTGTCAAAAACAAGCATTTGTTATGAAGTTCACCTCGGAATTCAAATCCGGAACGGTAATGTGAGTTCATCAATTATCATCCTTCGAGCTCTGTTCCTTCAGCTCTCGGAACCTCAAATCGTTTTGAAACTGGTCCTCTAAGATCTTCATGCATCTTTACCTCTGATATTTAGTTTGAGACTATGCCATGTCAAATTCTATATTACATACTAATGATGTGTTTATCTTCTTTCCGAAGTATCTTATGACATCTCATCTCGGAATCTGATTATTCCGAGATCCTTAGCAATAAAGGAATTTTAAGGTTATCATTAAAGTTTTTATTCTGAAATGTTTTTCATTAATATATTAAAGATAACTTTTCTTTATGATTATCCTCTTAATTCTCAATAAACGTGCTTTGACACAAGTTCCAATAAAGCAAAGAGTGATATTTGGACTTAATCGATGGTATTTTTTTTGAACAAACTAAAGTTTCATCTTTCCTTCGAAACAATCATTTAGGAAGCCTTTTCGGACAATGCATTAATGTGACACATTTGGTGTTTGGGTGTCATCATTCCTTTCTTCGACCTGACCCGAAATATCCAACATATAAAAGGATTTTGAATCCTAACTGTTGCCACTTTTCACTTTTGCTATCTTTTTCATAGAGCCTTCTCTCTATACTTCGTTCTTCAAGCTTTCTCAAACCTTCAACAATGGATTTTTCTCAAACTGCTCACAAAACTTCCAAACCCTCATCGAAGAAGAATTCTTCAAAGGGATCTGCCTCATGTTCCGGTCCAAAAGAACGCCTTCCTCAAAGCGATCGGAATTGCAGAAAACCCCAAAGGTTTTCACGTTCAATAACTGACGACTGAATAGTTTCAGTCGTTTCTAAATCAAATTGGGTACAATGGCGAATTCAAAGCAAAGGAGTTCAAGAAGTCTAATGTTCCCGACCTATGGACTGTACTGCTGCACTTAATCATTCAAGGATTGTCTGGGAAATATGGTGGTACTGAAACCATGAGGAAAGACTGGATCTATGTTGTGTATAACATCTTTTTCGGAAGAGATAATGCAGTTGACTTAACCGAGGTTCTATGGCAAGACTTTCGGAAATTCGTTTTCAAGAGGAAATGCAATGAAACTTCTAGCCTGAGATTTTGGGCTCTAACTCTACAACAATTGAAATTTGACAGACTTGAAGCCATTCCTCTCAACTCGGACATCAAAGAGGTATATTGTTCTTTTAAAGCTATAAAGACTTATAGGTTGCCGAACCAATCCGCTTTCGGACCTATCAGACGTTTGCCAGTACACATGTTAACCATAGTTCCATCCGACTCACCATATCTCAAACATCATCTTAAGATTTTGGTTATGTTCAACCCAACACAATCTACCCCAATCTCGGATGATCTAGCCTCGGATGTGAACAAAGCAACCTCTTCAGGAGGACGTAAGAAGCAAATGGCCAAACAAAAGAAATTACCGTCAAAAGTCCGAGCCAAAAAGAGAACTAAAGCTGGTGAATTCTCTCAAAAGGATTCACACGACAACGTTCGACATGACTCTGGGTTTCAGCCTACCCATCCCATCCACTCTTTCGAAGTACCCTTTGGAGTTTCAATATCACACGCACGCACTCACGGGGAGTCTACACATAATCTACCCCCATCTTGTCAAAAAGATGGTGTAGGCATTGAAGAAAGTCCCTTAAAGCCCCCTGGAACACACTCACGAGTAATTTCGGAAATCCCTCTTGTTTCAACAAAAGCACAATCAGGGGCCCCTGTCTCTGATTCCAAACTTTCCGAAGCTGGAGTAGTCCCTCCTACTTTGAAAGCCACAATTGGTCTGATACCTGCTTCAGGTAAATGGCGTTCGGGTACTTTTGACAACGATTGGTCCGATTTTATTGACAGGGCTCATACAAGACATTTGGAGCTCACTAGAGAACAAGTTGAATATACGCTTATTTCTATGTGTTAATGTGCTTTGCGAAGTCGTCTTCCTTTCGCCTTTCCATCCGATGAAGAAACTGATCAGGCTCCCAAGCCTTCCTCCGAAGCCTCAAACACTACTTCTATGGGAGATGTTCCTGAATCTACATATGTTTCGGATGATCCTCCTCTGAAGTTCATAAATAAAGAAGCTCCTAAGCCTCCTACTGACGAGGATCTCTCCGATGAAGTCATGTTTAAAGATGAAAAAACAACAGTTAGTGTTATTTTGATCCCCACTGCTTTTAGTTTTCTCCAAAAGCCCTCCTCCGCGAAATCAATTTATAATTTCGGTCTCTCCTCATCCTTCGAGGAATTCAAAGAAGAAGAAGATGTTGAAGCGAACAAGAAATCCTCTCCTAAAGTTACCTTGGAAAGCGATCTAGGTAACAAGGCTCGAGCTAATCCAGTAGATGACTCCAAGCCCTCCGAACTGCATGATGATGCAAAAGATGATGATGATGAGAATTCTGAAAGTTCTACCTTAGACACAGGATCTTCAAATGAAAATATTATAGATCCTTTTGCCATATTAGAACTTTGAGACAATGTTGCCTCAGCTATCTCCAAAGAGATTCCCTTGATCAGAATGTCGCAGGCCTTGATTCAAAGCTTGATCAAAAGGTTACAGGTCTTTACTCCAATCTCGAACTTATCCTTAAATCTATTTCCAAGATCTAAGTTGCTGCTTCCTTGGAAGTTGACCGATCCAATCAGATCGATTAGCTCATTTCCCTTCATGTCAAGCGCACGATTGAAGAAGTTGAATAGAAGTACAATGATAGTCTCGACAATAACATTTCTACCACCACCATCATGCTCAAGATTCATGACGATATAATTTCTGCTACCAATGAACTCATCAAGCAGAATCATGTTCGTCATGAGAAACTGATTCAACGACTTGAAAAGGAGATATGTCAAAAAAAAATGCCATGAACATGGTCATGCAAGAGGTGCTCATCAAGCTTATTTGTTCAACTTGGAATATTGTGGATGTTCCGAACAATAAGTTCGATGAGATGCCCATTATTCTGGATGAAATGTTTGCCCATCTCAAAGCTCAAGCTCCTAAAGCCGAGGAATATGACGCTCTCAGCAAAAAACTCAACACCAGTTTTCAACGAGTCTTTGAACGATTGGAGGAACTCATGACTGAATTCATACTTACATCGGAGGCAGAGCCATCCCATGCAAGACGGGAGAAAGAGAATGAATAATTCAATGGAAACCTGTCTCGGATTTTGTGCTCCGAGATAAATCAGTCGATGATGAAATTCTTGAGGTCGAAACTCTTGAACCTCTTGAAATAGATGATGAAGAAGATGAAGACTAAGCCAAAAATGTGATCTTAGGACTTTAATCCATCACGGAACAACCTATGAATGTCATTTCAGAAGTAGAGAATATTAAATGGTCCTCGGTTTCTTGGCCATCATCTTTAGGAGAAGTGTTCAAACGAAGTCGAGACATGGCAAAGCTCAACACCAAGCTGAATATTGATGCGTTCCGAGCCACTCAGTCCATGCTTCCACCAATTCCTGCTCCGAGTATCGCTCAAATTGATAAAGGTTCTTCAACCCGGAAACCTGGTGATATCCCTGAAGACCCTCTGATTCCTCCTCGATCTGAAATATTCATCACTGAATCCGGTCATCAAGTCATTTCCTCCATTTCTGGTAGAAGTAACAATCCCCAAGATAAATACAAAAAGACTGCAACAGATTCGGACAGCCTAATGAAGACATTTAGAAAGTCTGAGGGCTGGTCTCAAGAACAAATTGATCAAGCTTTGGAAGAAAGCATTCAGATTCATGCGCTTAAAGACAACCCGAATCCGATGTTGGGCATTTCTCCTCTTTTTCAAGAAAAAGTTATTCATGATATACACTTCGTTCCCTTCATGTACTATGATCTTCCGACACAAGATGCTGACCAACTGGACTTGCCACTCTCTCCACATGGTCATTTCTATATCAAGTACGCTCCTGTACATCTGACTGAAGATCCTCAAACCATCATTAAAACTGGGCATGTGAGATTTAGAACTTTTTACTACGTCAATGCACGACCCCAAAAGGAGGTGTCGCCTCGGAAAATAATTACCAATATCATCAAATATGGTAACATGGTCCAGAGCAAGTTCGATCTCAACTGAATGTTATATAGATACTACGTTTCTCGAAACAAAGAATCCACCATCATAATCACGGATGCAGAATTTCCTTCAATAAACCCAAATGATGTTCTCACCATAGCTGCTCACTTCTGAGATCGCCAATCAAGTGCATCAAGCATTGGAGCTTATAATGCTGCAATAAGCTTCCTGAAGGACTATATTGTTGAATTCTATAGATCCGATATTGAATTTGCTCACCTTTTCTGGAACGCAAAACATTCTGGCAAAAATCACTACCAAACTTCCTGAAGCACAGATCTTAGCAGAGGGCCCCATTTAAGAACCGGAACTCGGTTATGTCTATACTGATCAAAAATAATTCTTTAGATTTCTTGACAAACACCTTGTTCCAACAAAGATCCTTTATAATTTCATTACCAATGTTGCCAAACGTGACTCATCCGAACACGTCAAGAAGAAATTCATTAAGCATCTCAGATGGTACATCAAAGTCCGAAGCTGGATCCAAAGTGCTTATCTCTTTGTATTAGATGAAGCTAAGTGAAGAGTTGATTGATTGCTAAGGTCACTTAGGGGAGTTTATTGATACATGAAAAGTGAACCATTAACAATCCAAAGTCAAGCCACTCCGAAGTGAAGTGCATCCAAAGTATGATGAGTTTCGAAATGAATCTCTTCCGCGACAAAGACCTGTCCGAGAAACACCTTTTATTAAGTGCTATTTTGAATATGTGTTTGCATTTAATGTTTCTTTTCATTTAGTCTTTGTTTCTGTCACAACTAGCATTTTTGTCTAGGAAATTCTGTCTTCATGTAAATCAACTCTTGTATAACTTATAATCTAAGTTGATGTCACGTACTATGCTCATTCAAAATCAACCATTCGAATCAAAACTCATGAGTATAGTTCAAAACCTAATTTAATACACCTCATATACTCAATGATGGGTTTGAAACCCTAATATCCCGGTTCAAACTAAGAATGGACCATGATCCTCTTATTAGGCCTAACGGGCCCATAAACTTTCAGTTTGATTATTTTGGGACAAGAAATCCTATTTGGGCCTTAAATAAACCCATATTCATTAAGCAATAGCATTGTGGGCCATAAGACTTCTCATGGGCCTTATTGGGCCTAAAATGTCTCACCTTGTGGTCATGAGCCGTAAATGGTTTCTTGAGCCATATTGGGTCGTAAACTCCCTTTTCCTTACCATTATTGGGCCTTAAACCCTCATATGGGTCCAATGGGCCGGAAACTTTCATGTGGGGGCACATAAATTCGAACATGATCAAGAAAAGGCCCAAACTCTTCTTTCTCTATTCCTTTCCCGTCATTCTCGGCTATAATAAAAAAAAGGAAAAACAATAGGATAGTTAGAGAGTGCCACCTCACTAATGTTTAGAGGTTAACCAAGCAACAAATCCCATGTATCTAGGCAATTCTCATACTTCCATGCACCATCACATCTCACTTCTCTCTTCCTTCTTCTTCTTCTTATCCTAGGCCGAGAGCACCCACAACTCTCCCATTTTCATTTCACAATCCACTAACAAACCCTCTCATATCTCTCTATAACATCAAAGATATTCTACCCCTTGCTTCTTTAAAAATTCGTGGACTAGAGAGTGTTCACCAATGTTTTCATCTAAGATCATCACTTTTGAGTAAGCTACTCTCTAAGTTTGATGATTAACTTCATTTTATGACAATCTCCACTCCTTAACACATCATTTCGTAATCCATGCTTTTAGATCTATCTTAAGTTCGAAAACTCCACTCAAAAAGCTTGTTAGGGCCGAGATCCTTCTCATTCTTCATCAAAAACCGAAATATTCAAACCAAAGTGAGTTCATACCCCCTATTTTCGGTTTTTGCTATGTTTTGGGGAGAATACAAGTTGTTTTGTGTAGATCTATGTGTATATGCATGATTTTGTGTGTTTTTCATGATATAAGTGTGATTATGTGTTATAAACTTCATAAACTCAAAAATATACTAACTTATGATGATAGTTATAGAACATAACACTTCTTACAACATATAATGTAAAAAAACGTTTGAAAACACTTCAAGGTTGTTTAAAACTAAGAAAATTGCATGAGAGGACCAAAAATGACAAAATAATAAAAAGTGAGGTTATTTATAGAACTCACGGCTTTCAGGGACCAAAAAGGAGTTATCTTTGATAAATATGAGTCTTTATGGTATTTGCGATTTTCAAGGGGCTAAAAGTGAAAATTATCACAAATGGGCCTCATTTGGGCTTTCACGGCTTTTGGGCCAAAATTGTAAATTTTTGGACTTTTGTGGGCTTAAGTGTCATTTTAAACAAAGTTGTGCCAAAAATGTAAATTTTCGATGAAAAGGGCTGAAAATGTAAATTTATTAAAACTTGGGCCAAAAAGATAAATTTATTTATAAACGGGGCCGAGAATGCACATTTTCATAAACTTAAGCCAAAAATTGATATTTTGACAAAAGTGGGTTAAAAATGTTATTTTTGTTGGGTTAAAATAATTGTTTATACTTTGCTTTTCTAGGAAAATGTATTTTTCAGTTTAGGACCGTAAACAACTTGGTGTTTACGACTATATGTATGTTTACAGTTGTGTTTACGGCCAGGTGGGTGTTTACGGTCGTAAACAGGTTTACCGGCGTAAACCCATTTACGGCCCATGTTCCCCAAGTATATATATAGGTGTTAGGGGTGAGGAGTGGTTAATGGTCTAGAGGAGCTTAAGTGTGTGAAATCCAAGGTGTGTTCTAGAGAGAGAAAGTGAATCTTGTGTAAGGAACTTCATTCATATTCATTCAATACATTCAAGATTCAAGTTATTCTTCTTCTCCTTCACTTTCTATTAGATCTGGCATCATCTGTTTGATTGGGATTCCGTACCATCAAACGGATCTGATTGATACACAAGCAGATTGGGGACTTACAGTTCGTATCAGAGCTTAGATTGTATCAACCAAATTTTCTAGATCTGGAGCTTATTTGATCTTAGTTTTGAAAGACTTTTGCGTTTTTGGATAGATCTTGGCAAAATAAGGGGGGTTTGTTCTTCGCGTTTTTCATAAAAACGAGTTTTTGATCGACTTTTGGAGCAAAAAGAGGTGAAAAACATTGTTTTTGGTCGTAATCAGCGGGGGGCGGCGGCGTGTACGGCCAGCAGCTAGGGTTTCCAGAGTTTACGGCCTCGGAGTTTACGGCGTCGGAGTTTACAGCCTCGGAGTTTACGGCCTCGCACGTCTACTGCCAGCAGCTCTAGCACGTGTCCGTCCATCTTCGCACACGTGCTTATCCTCGCATCGCATCGCGCCTCGGCCTCGCACCTCGCACCTCGCACGTGTTCGTTCAGTGTTCTCGGCCAGCAGAGTCTTTGCATCGTACTTCTATTAAAAAAAAGGGGGCAGATTTTTGGAAGTGTCAGGAATCGAACCTGGGTCTCCTCCCAATCAACGAACGCGCCTTACCACTTGATCTAGCTTGCTAGATGGTTTTCGCCTCCCAAATTTAATTCAAAAGGACTCCTTTCTCGAATCCAATTTCGCAATTTTGTCACTTTTAACCCAAAAATTAATTTCCTTTTATTTTTAAATTCTATTTTCTTCCAAAAAATTTAGCTTTTCATTTTTGACTTTCTAAATTGACTTTTGACTTAAAATTTTGACTTTGACTTTAAAGTTTGACCTTTGAATTTAAACTTTGACTTTCTCGTTTAACCTTTAAAATTTCAATTTTAGCTTTTCGGTTTGACTTTTAAGTTTGACCTTTTAAGTGACTTTTTAAGCTTGACTTTTAAGGTTGACTTTTGAGTTTTTAGTCAAAGGGCATATTTTTTATAAAAATGAGTTTCTCATCCATTCTGGTAAATGAAGTTTCATGTACTCCATCTTGTGAAACTACGATTAAATTTCTTCGCGAACAAATTGATTTGCTAAAAAGGGAAAATGAGGACCTAAACTACGAAGGATATCAACTTAGGAAAGGACAGAAACCCTTAAAAGCACAATTAGAAGCCAAAAAAAAGGATTTTAGGAAACTTCAGGAAGAATACAGTAATAAATGTGCCAATTATAGATTTGTGACTAAACAACTTGCTAAGTTAACTGTTGAGTTTGACACATTGAAAAACAAATTTGAAAATGCAGATTTTAATTTTAGAAAATTTGATGTGTCAAGTGAAGTAGTTGCGTCCATGATAGAACATAATTTGCAATTAAAAAATAACCAGCAAAAGTGTTTAGGATATGATAAAGTGCCTCCTCCTTTTAGTCATAATTATCAGTTTAAGCCATTGACTGAAGAAGAGATGGACAGAGAGCCATTTCTTAAATATGGATTTGTGTCAGGAGGTATTATTAATGTTGAAAATACTAATGTTTCTACTTCCATGAAGATCAATCACTAGGTCATTGCAAGCAAGCAGCTGAAGAGAGTGTGTCTGATAATAAAATTGTATCAAAGTCTGATTACTTAAATTTTTCGATATATTTGATGATATCTTTGATAATACTGTCGTGGTTGTGCCAGAAAGTGTTGAGCTGAATGATTCTAATGCTTCTACTTCTTGTGCAGGTAAAGTAGTAGAGGATGAGGACAAGGAGAACAGAACTAATTCTAGTTCTGCAAATTTTGATGATTATCAAACCAATGTCTCCTTGAACTCTGAATCTGTTGCTTCGAACTCAATTGCTTCTGATCAACCTGCTGTTGAGAAATACAGGCCACCAAATCAAGTGAAACAGCCAACCTGCTGCAAGTTTGCATGTGGGAACAACCAGGAACAAGGCAAGGATACGCCACCAGGGGCAGGAAGAAACAACTTCCTAGTGAAGAAAAAGACTTGCTTTCACTGTGGAACACCTGGACACATTGCCAGAAATTGTCCTAATCGCGCATACGTTCCCTACTATGCACAAGGGTGGCAGAACGCACCAAGAGGGAGATTTTCCAAAAGAAACCCCTCAAGGTCACGTTTAGACAATGGCGACTGGAATGCCACGAAGGGCAAGAGTTCAACTCCCAATGCCAAGAATCCATCTCCCAATATCAAGAAGGGAATGCCAGCTAAGAAGTCCAATCCAAGAGATGCTCCAGTGAAATCAAGACCGGTTAGGTCAAATTCATCTCGAAGATCGACTTCAAGTTCAAAATCAAGTGCCGAGGCACCCATCGGATCGAAAAAGAAATGGGTTAAACCCAACTACAGATGGGTACCCAAGGTTCAATCTCCCAAATCACCCAATGACTCTAATATTTCTTCATCTTCTGTTTTTGATAAACAGGATATGTCATGGGAGAGAGTTCCTTGCACAGATGACAAAGGTCAACCCAGTTTTAAAATGGACTGGGTTCCAAAGACCAACTAATCCCGCACTTTGTGCTGGAGCAGCTATGGAGGAATATCATTAGACTTCGGTTGTTGATAGTGTCTGTTCCAGGCACATGATAGGAGGCATCTCTCAACTGTACAACACTTAGACCTTTGTTTTAGAGTATGTGTCCTTTGGGAAAGGAAGAAAGGAAGGGATCACTCATGGGGTTTGTGCTTAACAATGTGAAGAACTTTCGAATCTGTTCTGAGATTACGTGTGCTGTTCTCAGACCTTCTGGATGCAAATTCAATCGGTGACTTACGGTTTGAGTTTTCTTCTCTGTACTCCTGAGTTTATCTTAAACTGCTTCATTCTGAAGACAATCTTTTCTTTCTTATAGTTTTTCGTTTGTAAGTATTGTTTTGAAGTGATATAATCATGTGATAATAGGCAATCTGAATTTGTGTAAGGTACCAAAATTGAATTGTCTAAGTTTTGTGTTCGATGTGCTGGTAGGCACGAAAGTTTTTAAAATAGACTTGACTAGGATCAGATGAACTGAAGGAATTTAGAGATCTGACAAATCTTGACCTAGATAGTTCCATTTAGCCTGACAATATGATGCTTGGGTAGGTTGAGCAGAGAGATATACACGGGAATCTGCGGATACATTAAATGATCTGTATCTAAAACTGTGGATTAACTTTTCCTCAATGTGCGGACTTTGTCCTTAATTCCGGTATTGACGGGGCAACTGGGAATTCCGATAAATTAGGTCTGTAGAAAGTTATTTTCTTTCTTTCTTGCTGTTAGTCATATGTTACCTCCTCTGCGTGATCGAAAGATCCGACCTGGACTGCAACATATGCAACTTTGTCTCTCTGCATCTTCTTCTATGCTATTCTTCCTACCTGTTAGCCAAATGTTGTCTGCTTTGCGTGATTGACAATCCGACCGGGTACACAGCATATGCAACCTGCTACTTCTCAATCCCTCTAAACTCTAGTTAGTCATATGTTTCACTCTCTGCGTGATTGGAAGAGATCCGACCTGAGTGTACAACATATGCATTCTAAATCTGAATTCTTCCTTAATAATTACCTGCTCATCTGAAGTAAGGAGTATTCTGGAAGTCCTTGATTATTGGGGTATATCAACAAGCGGGAAACATGTTCTAGTACAACTAAAATTAAACATTTATTGGTTGTCTGTAGATGTTGCTGCTTAATATCCTTGGTCGTCGTCAGCTAAATGTCCATTTAGGAATATATATCACAATGACTTGTCACTTATAATCTGTCCAAATTGTCTACATCCTTTGTGTTTAAGTGGACCACAATACCAGTGATTGACCAGATCTAGACATGCAGGCGTGTGCTGATAAACGATATTGGATTGCTTAAAAACTTTGATCCCAAATCACTCTTAAAGTTAGCTATTATTTTTTTTTTGTTAAATTTGTTCATAGTTTTCCTCTATGCACAAATTTAGGGGGAGAATTTAAAAAAAAATCAGAAAATTAAAAAATCAAACAAAAATCAGAAAATTAAAAATCCAAAAGTAGTTTTATTTCTGCTTTATTTCTTGTTCAGAAAAAATCAAAAATCAATATATATATATATATATATATATATATATATATATATATATATATATATATATATATATATATATATATATATATATATTTGTTTCTGTTTTAGAAAATATGAAAAATACAAAAAAATATTGTGTGCTAAGTTTTCTTTTAGTTTTGTTTTGTCTTAAAAAGTGAATTCAGATGTAGCTGAGACTCATGGAGACTGAATCAAAAATTTCCAAGCCAAGGCTTCATCCGTGATCATCGAAGAATTCCCATTCGAAGGAGCAAGAAATGAAGATTATTCTTCCAACATTCAATCTTTCGACCCCAGAAGCAAGGTGAAGCTAACTTGAAGATTATGTGTCAAGTTGCATTGAAGCCTCCTCAATCAATTTGCTGCTATCTTGTACCTGCTGAAGTGATCCAGAAGATTAGTTCTCTCTGATATTCTCCCTAAAGATTCTCAAGCTGAAAGCGCCATCTTTCAAGAATCTTTTTCAAGAAACCTCCTCACCCAACGTGCTTTCAGAGTCAAATTTTGAAGAAAAGCCCAACTGCTCGAGATGAAGTCATTTATTGAAGATTCATATGTTCATCTTGAAGCTGTGAAGAAATTAAAGATAAACGTTGAAGTCAAGCTCCCAATGAAGATTAACAAGAAAAGCTAGCTACTTTTTAGGGGGACTTTGTTGGGTCAGTTAGAAAAGAAAGCTATAAACCAAGGGGGGATTGTTGCGTCAAAATATTGGTTTATACTTTGCTTTTCTAGGAAAATGTGTTTTTCAGTCTAGGACCGAAAACAGCTTGGTGTTTACGGCTGTATGTATGTTTACAGTTGTGTTTACGGCCAGGTGGGTGTTTACGGCTGTAAACAGGTTTACGGGCGTAAACCCATTTACGGCCCATGTTCCCCAAGTATATATATAGGTGTTAGGGGTGAGGAGTGGTTAATGGTCTAGAGGAGCTTAAGTGTGTGAAATCCAAGGTGTGTTCTAGAGAGAGAAAGTGAATCTTGTGTAAGGAACTTCATTCATATTCATTCAATACATTCAAGATTCAAGTTATTCTTCTTCTCCTTCTCTTCTATTAGATCTGGCATCATCCTTTTGATTGGGATTCCGCACCATCAAACAGATCTGATTGATACACAAGCAGATTGGGGACTTACAATTTTTACTTAAAACTAGCCTTAAATACAATCTGAATTTGTGTAAGGTACCAAAATTGAATTGTCTAAGTTCTGTGTTCGATGTGCTGGTAGGCACGAAAGTTTTTAAAATAGACTTGACTAGGATCAGATGAACTGAAGGAATTTAGAGATCTGACAAATCTTGACCTAGATAGTTTCATTTAGCCTGACAATACGATGCTTGGGTAGGTTGAGCAGAGAGATATACACGGGAATCTGCGGATACATTAAATGATCTGTATCTAAAACTGTGGATTAACTTTTCCTCGATGTGTGGACTTTGTCCTTAATTCTGGTATTGACGGGGCAACTGGGAATTCCGATAAATTAGGTCTGTAGAAAGTTATTTTCTTTCTTTCTTGCTATTAGTCATATGTTACCTCCTCTGCGTGATCGAAAGATCCGACCTGGACTGCAACATATGCAACTCTGTCTCTCTGCATCTTCTTCTATGCTATTATTCCTACCTGTTAGCCAAATGTTGTCTGCTTTGCGTGATTGACAATCCGACCGGGTACACAGCATATGCAACCTTCTACTTCTCAATCCCTCTAAACTCTAGTTAGTCATATGTTTCACTCTCTACGTGATTGGAAGAGATCCGACCTGAGTGTACAACATATGCATTCTCAATCTGAATTCTTCCTTAATAATTATCTGCTCATCTGAAGTAAGGAGTATTCTGGAAGTCCTTGATTATTGGGGTATATCAGGAAGCAGGAAACATGTTCTAGTACAACTAAAATTGAACATTTATAGGTTGTCTGTAGATATTGCTGCTTAATATCCTTGGTCGTCGTCAGCTAAATGTCCATTTAGGAATATATATCACAATGACTTGTCACTTATAATTTGTCCAAATTGTCAACATCCTTTGTGTTTAAGTGGACCACAATACCAGTGATTGACCAGATCTAGACATGCAGGCGTGTGCTGATAAACGATATGGGATTGCTTAAAAACATTGATCCCAAATCACTCTTAAAGTTAGCTATTATTTTTTTTTGTTAAATTTGTTCATAGTTTTCCTCTATGCACAAATTTAGGGGGAGAATTTAAAAAAAAAATCAGAAAATTAAAAAATCAAACAAAAATCAGAAAATTAAAAATCCAAAAGTAGTTTTATTTCTGCTTTATTTCTTGTTCAGAAAAAATAAAAAATCAATATATATATATATATATATATATATATATATATATATATATATATATTTGTTTCTGTTTTAGAAAATATGAAAAATACAAAAAAATATTGTGTGCTAAGTTTTCTTTTAGTTTTGTTTTGTCTTAAAAAGTGAATTCAGATGTAGATGAGACTCATGGAGACTGAATCGAAAATTTCCAAGCCAAGGCTTCATCCGTGATCATCGAAGAATTCCCATTCGAAGGAGCAAGAAATGAAGATTATTCTTCCAACATTTAATCTTTCGACCCTAGAAGCAAGGTGAAGCTGACTTGAAGATTATGTGTCAAGTTGCATTGAAGCCTCCTCAATCAATTTGCTGCTATCTTGTACCTGCTGAAGTGATCCAGAAGATTAGTTCTCTCTGATATTCTCTCTAAAGATTCTCAAGCTGAAAAGGCCATCTTTCAAGAATCTTTTTCAAGAAACCTCCTCACCCAACGTGCTTTCAGAGTCTAATTTTGAAGAAAAGCCCAACTGCTCGAGATGAAGTCATTTATTGAAGATTCATATGTTCATCTTGAAGCTGTGAAGAAATCAAAGATAAACGCTGAAGTCAAGCTCCCAATGAAGATTAACAAGAAAAGCTAGCTATTTTTAGGGGGACTTTGTTGGGTCAGTTAGAAAAGAAATCTATAAACCAAGGGGGGATTGTTGGGCCAAAATAGTGGTTTACACTTTGCTTTTCTAGGAAAATGTGTTTTTCAGTCTAGGACTGTAAACAGTTGGGTGTTTACGGCTGTATGTATGTTTATAGTTGTGTTTACGGCCAGGTGGGTGTTTACGGCTGTAAACAGGTTTACGGGCGTAAACCCATTTACGGCCCATGTTCCCCAAGTATATATATATAGGTGTTAGGGGTGAGGAGTGGTTAATGGTCTAGAGGAGCTTAAGTGTGTGAAATCCAAGGTGTGTTCTAGAGAGAGAAAGTGAATCTTGTGTAAGGAACTTCATTCATATTCATTCAATACATTCAAGATTCAAGTTATTCTTCTTCTCCTTCTCTTCTATTAGATCTGGCATTATCCTTTAGATTGGGATTCCGCACCATCAAACGGATATGATTGATACACAAGCAGATTGGGGACTTACAATTTTTACTTAAAACTAGCCTTAAATACAAACTTTTGGCCTTAAAGGACCTAAAGTGCCAATGTTACCAAAAGGTGCCTTAATTATAAATTTTCAGTTTTAAGGACCAAAAATATCTTTTTACTAAAAGTGGGCCTCTTATGTCATTTTAGTAAACAACTAAAATTAACAACCAACGAAATAACGAACGGATCAATTACGTCACTCTCATGCTTATTGGGCCTGGAATATAATTTACATGTTTAATGGGCCTTAGTTGTCCCTTTTACATGTTTATTGGGCCTGGAATATAAGTTACATGTTTAATGGGCCTTAGTTGTCCTTTTACATGTTTATGGGGCCTGGAATACACTTTGCATGTTTATTAGGCTTGGAATACACTTTGCATGCTTATTGGGCCTGGAATATAATTTACATGTTTAATGGGCCTTAGTTGTCCTTTTTCATGTTTAATTGGGCCTGAAATACACCTTACACGTTGCGCCTTCATGGTCCATCTACATGCTTGATAATTTCACACATTCACAAACGTACACGTTGGGCTTTGAAAACTAAATACTTACACGAAAACAATATACTCTATGCAACTTCATATTCGCGTAAATTTGATTAAGGATCTTGTGAGACATTTCGTTTGGCACCTATTTAGTGTACCACCGTAGCCTGTAGTTATAACCAGAGTCTCCTGGAAGGAGAGCGAGAGTTTGTGTATAGATCTATACGGGGGTGACACCCCACACCTGAGCCGTTCGCTACAGTTAGACTAGTCCAGTCTAGGGTGACAAACCTTACCATAAACCCGTCGACGTCCCAAGGAACGTCATGACAATCGAATTTGTCATCATCAAGTATGGTTATGACGACTCACTTAGAGGAATTAACACCATTATAAAATTTGTGAAATACAACATATGTCGATAATACGGGAACACACACTCATTTGTATTTAGTTTTAGGTTAATGAAATCACAACGTCTTTTTATAAACAGACAACATCGGGTTGCCTGGAATTATTCACTTCATACACTCACAAACGTTAACACACATGCATTAATACAAGATCTGACACAAACATTTCAAACCGTTTTCAGAAAATATCGGATTTTCTGGTGCTTACAAAGCAATACAAAACATTTTACTCAAAACATGCTTATGAACTCACCAACATTATATATCTTGACCTTTTTAAATTAACTTTTATTCTCAGGGAATCGTTGAGCAGGTTGGTTAGCAAGAATACCTGGGTATTTTGTTGTATTTTGTTAGTACTATATTTGGATATTTGGGCATGTAATATTAAAATACAATACTTGAAGTAAACAATGACAGTTGTAATATTGCATGTGTGATGATGATGATGTTTGGTTTCAATTATATACACTGTGATGCTACTACAAAAACGAAGTCACCCAAGCCCCCGGACGTTTCCGCCGTCTGGTTCGGGGGTGTGACAGTTTTATTGTAAAGTTCATGGGACAAGATCGAGAAAATCAAGTATGTCAGCTTTTTGAATTATCAGATTTACATAGTCCATGTAGTATTTCTAGTTTGTCTTTTTATCACTCCTTGTCTATTTAAGGAGATGTAATCTTCATGCAATGTAACAACTAGAGCAACATTCTCTTTCACATCAATACCAATTATCTTTCAAATCAAATCATTCTCTCTATCATTCTCATTGTTCTTAAAACCTCTTTACATTGTTCATACTCATTTTCACATACTTGAATACTTTGTTGAACTTCTTACTTCAAGACAAGACTGGTTTACCAGACTTGACTAGACTCTTAATATTAGTAGCAGACGTTTATCTTAAGTTAATTCAAGATATGAGTTTTCAATCCTTATCCGCGCACATATTATTGACCTCTTAAATTGTTTAAATTACTTTATATATATATATATGGTAAAACTCAATTAATATATATGACATTATAATATGAACATTGTCTCCTCGCATGTTTGAAAGCATTGTCATTCTCACCACGACTAGGTTCACCTACTGTAAATGCTAAGGTTTAAGGAGGTCTCTTTGATTCTTAATGATGTTGGCTTTTAAGTGGCATTTAGTTCATGCCACCTTCAACACCATCTTGTATTTTGTGAGTAGAGTTACTGACAGGGTTTGATAGGACAATTGGCTTGTTAAAAGTATTAACATTATAAGTATTAAAACTAAATCCCTTTTTATATAAAAATGTGAATCTTATGCTTCCCATGGAAATTACGCATTGTGTTTTTTTCTTTTTGGCATTATGCGTGGGTGGTTTACCGGCATATCAAATGAGAATTCTCAAGGTAAAGTATATGGTAATCACGATTCTCAAGCGTTATTTGAGCTGAATATCATGTAGATTCGCATGGTCGACTCACCATTTGGATTCATGATCTTCGGTTACTCCAGTCATGAATGCTAAATGAGCATAAGAAGCGATTAACATGCTACTGATACAATGTCAATAAATCTTGAATGATCTAGGAATCTCATAAAGATTGAGAATTACAATTGTTTGTTTATCTAAATAGCTTCTTGGTGTGATTTTCGGCTAATCCACTTCACATCATAGAGCGAAATATGGATCCTAGCCTTATTTGAAATAATTTGATGAATGAGTAATTATTCTTTAAGAATTAATAAAACAAATGAGGTCTAATATTTAATCGAATGATGTCTTAAAAGTATCTACTAAAAGTTAACTCCTATAAAATCCTCTTAAAGGATATGCTATAAGGAATGGTCAATCTTGTTCGTGGTTTGAATAGTTCTCTTAAATGTAAAGAAAGATCGTACATTTAGCTATAGGAAGGAGCAAATATCAAATAAACTTAGTACACCGATAACATTGTTGCAACATGGAATTCCATCAAGATTAGGATTTAACTATGGAACTTAACCAACTGGCTAACATGTGCTTATAATCTGGTGATTCTGATTCGATATGAGCAACTTGGAAAGATCCATCTTAGCAAATGTTAAGTGTAAAAGTGAAGCAATATGGAATTCCATCATGTTGGGAGCTGATTATGGTGACATAATTATCAATCCAACTCATGCATATTATCAGGTGATTCTGATATGAGCTATTTGGAAAAATCCATTGTGAAACAACATTTCATGTTGAGTTCGTTAGGAATTAACATGGAAAATCAAAGAAACTCCAAGATTCAAAGAACTAAGTTCATTGATATGATTGAAGAAAAATGGTATTTCACTCGTTGGGAATTGACTATCATCAGTTGATTCTGACTAAGCATGAACAACTTGGAAAGATTCATTGTGGAGTTGCATAGCATGTTGAGAACCTTTTGGGACTAAAATGGATGAGCAAAAAAGTCAAAGCTTCAAATGCTCCTATGATTAGCTATCATGAAAGAAGTGTCAAGAAGAAGAAATTCAGTTGTCCATAGGCTAAATGGTGTTCTAGGTCGGTATACCCAAACACAACATCGAATGCAAAGGACAATAGGTATGCCTATTTTGAGACGTATTCTGATAGTCGAAATTGATTATTAAGATAAAGAAAATGACTATGAAAAGCATAAATGCCCAAAGTATTTGAAGTGGACTAAAATATGAAGAAGAGTTGATTGATCATCGGTAAGCATGCCCCACAATAATTTTAAAGATCAAGAGTCGAATCGTTCTTCTAGGTGTTTAATCATAATAATGAATCCATAACACCATCAGAATATTACTTCAAATTCTTGAGTGTTTCACTAAAAGATGAGTGCTGACATTTCAAAGAACGTGCAGTGACCAAAAGGAATTAATAGACTATAACATAGAGAAGTGAATATGATCAAGGACATCGAAGCGAGTGCCTTTACTGTCCTTAGGATCATACGATGACTCGTTCTCTTAAATGTTAAGTCTATCATGTTATCATTAAATTTGTTTATACAGTGTTTCTTAAGATAGTTCTAGCTTATTTAAATATAGAACATTTTGCGTGTTTTATTATTTAAAAGTAAGTCATGAAATCTTTTAAACTAGTATAGTAACTATTGTTCAATATAGATTCATTGTTGGATTAAATGCAAATTATGAAGTCATCCTCTTGGACATGTGAACAAGAGTTACATTACCAAATTTCCAGTTGGATTGGATTTTGGAAATCATTTGACCCTAAGTCTTATGATAAATGCAAGTCTTATTTGTCTAAAATGATGACAATGATACCATCAAGTGGCAAAATATCTATTGGAATTAGTCTACACTAATTGGTCGGTCAGTTTATCCACTATGCATGTTGATCTAAAATGTTATATCATCATATTGAATATGTGAATGAGAAGTGTATCACCAAATATTCAATAGGATAGAATTTTGGAAGACATTAGACCATGAGTTTTTTAACTGAAACATTAATCTTAATATTAAGATAAATGATGAACAAATCACCTCATGAAGTAACAATTTGCTGGAATTGGTTCATGCTAATAGTCTGTTCATATTAGTCACAAAAAACAAAGTTAAGAGTTAACTGGGAAAAATGATACGAAACTCATGTCCAATAGGATAATGAGAATCCCCGTCAAAGGTTAATGATCATCTAGTTGAATTATGGAACCATTTTACAATTCATCTCAAACTAACTATTTCCATAAGCAATATATTTGTATAGAGAAAAAATCATTGAGTTGATTTGAAAATGATGATTCATACTAAGCTTACAAACAGTTCATGGATTGTACAATGAATGAGTGTTACAAGTGTTCTTGGTATTGTACAACCTAAGAAAGTTTTACCGAACACTCTTTGAGATAGATTATTTAGTTGGACGTCGCAACTATGTTTTTGGAAACTCCCTGAGAACAAAGTATTTGTTGCTCTAAGGGAAATCTTTCGAAAGAGAAAGATGATATCCAAAAGAACTAATAGGAGCCAAATTCATATCGATAAGACTCAATAATCAATTAATGAAGATCCTAAAGACAAACACTAGCACTTATCTTGAGGTTAAAACCTATTAAGAAAAACGAGATCCCTCTACCTCTTCCACATAGATCTTATATAATATGTCATGGACCTTGTTGACTCAATGTCATATGAGAAATGAGATTCAGTCTGTGCATGTTTGAAATTCTAATTGATTCAACACTTAGTGTTTGTAGATCTTCAAAATATGTCAAGCATGGATAGGAACACACATATATTCAAACCAAGATGGGTTGTGAATGATATGTAGGCTTGAGAAGTCCATTGGTGGATTTTAAAAAGCATATCATGTTTGGATCATTTTTTTCAATGAATAATTCAAAAGTTGAATTACGAGAAATGAAGACAGTCCATATAAATGTCAAAGCTAGTAGGAGCAAGTTGTGCCTTGTATTGAAATAGAAAATTATGTCTTAACTTTGCTAAGAGTAAAAGCTTTACATAACTTAGGAATTGTCTCTCTCTGAAGCACATGGGAGGAACACATAAGTATACTTAGATTATTCGGAGATAGATCTAAGTGAATCATTGTTTTGAGCAAAATACTTTAAATCTTGAGGAAACTCGAGATGTAGAATTCCTAAAGAGTTTGTGTTAGTAAAAGTAATGACTCGTATGCCTTGTGCACGACAAGTCATCAAGATCATTTTGTCTATAATCAACGAATCAAGAATAAATAATATTCTTTGGAATCCTAAAAGGACGAAAGAAATATTCTTGTTAGTTTCAAATAAATCAATGAAAGAGTTACATTGATAGCGAGTTCCTTACTGACGGAGATGTTTTCATTTAGCAGTTGAAGTTCGTGCTCTTAACGAATGATAATGTATTATCTTGAAAGAGTACCAAGTAATGCATCAAAGTGAATTTATTAATAATCTTAGAGTATATTACAATAAATTAGATTTTAAAGACAAACTATGTGACTAAAAGAAGTTCATTAGTGACCCTAATGTTGTATTTAATCATTTATGGTTCTCTTGAAGTTATTTGTCACTAAAAAGTGACTTTACCTCAAGAATAGATCCCAAGTCACATAATATCACATGGTAAATACTCAGTAAGTTACCTTCATGATTGTGAGGACATCATAGTCAACTAAATGAAACTCGGTGATTCATTCCTTTAAACTAAAGCTCTAATCAAGGTTAAAAGTCACATAACGATCTAATGATATAAGAATTGCATGTGTATTTACTTGAGTACTTTATTTTAGTTTGCTTTAATTTATTAACTGATGCAGTTGTGGGATCTATTTGATCTGGCGATTATTAAGTGGAGAACTTAATATTTGATGGAGATTAGTCATCTTATTTAGATTATCACTGTGTTCCACTTTTGCATGTTTAGAACCAGTCGCAGAATATTATTTTATTCAAACTTCCACAGTCGGTCGTACTTCTAGAAGAAAGTAGTGAGTTAAGATTGTCATGGAGCATTCGTAGATTGTTCATGGGGATGAACATAGCAAAGTTTACGACCAATACTCAGGAGTAATTTAAATGGAGATTATAAGGTATTGGAGTAACCCGTACTTAGAGATTCTGCTCTAAAGTTTAGCAACATCAACTTTTCTTCTAAGTTGATTGTATCTTCACATGCCTGATAACTACAAAGACTTCATGGATTTTGTCACAAGTAAGTCTAAGATGGCAATATCATATATTATTCAAACGGAGATGCATTATATTTTCTCCTACAATCTGTTGTGTATTGGCTTCTCCCTAGCGTTGTTCATAAATAGCAATTATATAAGGTTTGGCTAGATATTGTAACGACGTGATCTTTCACCTCATTTTTTATATTTTTAAAAACATTATTTAACAAATTTAAGCAATGGAAGTCTTAATTATTTTAATGAAAACATCACCAGTATTACTTTAAGAACAATCCATCAAAAGTTCAATGTTGCAAACCGGTACCAAAACAAGTACCCAAAGCCAAGTATAAATGAACCATCATGATAAGTCGCAAACTGGTATCATCTCTAAATAACATGAATAAAACTACCACAAAAAGTCCCAACCTCAACAAGACATCAATATCAAGCTACTTATACCAATGCAAGCTATAACAACAAGAAGCAAGAAACAAGTGTCAGCATCAGCATAGTGAGTAAATCCCAAGCACATGGATAGGAAAACAAAAATACTTCATATAAGATGTTTAATCAATCAATCACAATTGCATCAATCAACATTCATCACTAATTATTTTTAATATATTTTTAGCATATATTATTCTAGAAATTATTTCATTGTAGTAATTATTTTATTAGGTTCATCTCTATAATTAATTTTAATTCCCTCTCTATATGGGTTTAAAACAGCGCTAACATCCCCACAGAAAGACCTCGTTTGCTACTAACGTGACCTAGCGACCCGGTGCACCAAATGGGGCACGACTCCCACCCGTAGCAGTGTCCCTGGTTCTCCGTGTTCACTACTCTGACTTTGCATGTATGAACACGATGTGTTGTCATTTGAGGGTGGTAAACGGTACTTCCAAACGCACACCTACACCCAAATATGATGCTTGATCTGACCTCTCTGAGTAGCCAACATCACTCTAGTTATCGTACACCATATGCACGAAAACCATGTTTCAAAATGGTTACCTAGAAAGCCACTAGACATCGACTTGGCTTTAGCTCTTTTCTTCCTACGATATCCTTCCACCGCGATATCCCATAGGACAGACACCTAAGTTTAGGTTTCTACCCTTTTACCCCCGTTATATGTATTCGCCTTTATTTTAATTAATTTTATAATTAACTAATCCACTCGCATGGGGAATACACACACCTCACCAATTCTCGTCGTGAAAAAGAGGGTGTCATGTCGTGGTTCGAGCGTCCGTCACGATCCTAGCTTGATCAATTTTCGTCACCATGTCGTGGCATGTATATTTCCATGTCATGGTATGAGCATTAGTCATGATCTGGGTCGATCAACTCCCTTTCTCCACGTCGTGGCAACTAGATGTCCACGTCGTGGAGACTGGTAATTACAAACCGATTGACTGCCTTCTCCTGCTCGGTGTGGGTGTGATCAAAACCTACTTTGGGATGATTTTAACCCCTCAAGTATCTAAGAGTCTAGAACAATTAGGAAATGAATGGGACCAACCAACACACTAAATCCAAGGATTTTGCATCATCCAAAGTTTCATATTTTGTGTGGTTTGAAGGACATCAATATAAACTAATGAGAAAGGCTCTTACCTTCTGGAAAATCTAGAAATTATCCTAAGATGATTGCAAGGAGAGTAATTCCACCAAAAAACCACCAAGCAAACTCTAATATGCTTCTTCATTCACACTTTCTTCACTCTTACACCCCTCCAATGAAAAGAACTCTTAGGAATCACTCTCAAGCAAGGTGGAGGCTAGTAGTAGGGTTTGTTGGTTGCAAATAAAAGATGATTCATAGATTCTAGGGTTAGGGTGGCTTACATACTTCATAAATTTCAATTTAGACCCCTTAAGTGTGAGAAAATGACATGATGACCTATGTATGATCAAATATCATTTTGTTGCACTTTAGACCCTTAAAGTTAACTTTAACCTTGATAAAAGTAACTTAACAATAATACACAATGGAAAACAAACCTGTATAACTAAATAGCAATGTTTGGGTCATTACAAATATGCCATGAGGATAGGTGGAATCTATGTAGTCAAATATTATATGTTTGCTTCTTCTTTATGAATCATCCTATTTTGGCAAACCACAAGGACTAATCACATAATTTTTTCTAAATTTTTTAATTAAAATTGTTTTCATTAATGAATAAAACCATGTTTTTCAATTTAAATAAAAACAATATTCATAAATGACTACCTCAATATACATTATTGACTTCTATAAGTAAATATCTCGTTGCTTGATCGAAGCACATAAATCTTATGTGTATTCTTGTTTGTTTGGTGTGTACATTCTCATAGCAATGATATTGCTCATGTGTGTGAATCTTTTACACCTTATATAAGGTGAGAATAAAACATACTTATCTTCAACACTGAAAAGCTAAATATGGACTAAAATCTCTATTCCAACTATTGATTTAGTTTGGTTCAGTTAGTCTTTTACATAAAACGATAAAACATTATTCTAACAGTATGAACAGATTTAGAGAGAGAAAAATAGAAATTGTACTGAATTTTGTTATCTTTAAGTTCATTGAGACCTTTAAATTTATACTACAAAGTACATTTCTATTTTTTGTAACATATTCTAACAATAAATATAACAAACCTAACTAATTAACTGTTTAGCAACTACTTTCTACACGTGCTGAATTTGAACATCCTCCCCTCAAGTTGGACCTTGTTGAATATCTTAAAGTTTCAACTTGGATAAAAAAAACTTGAAATTGTAGACCACATAACGCCTTTATGAATAAATCTGCAAGTCATTGTTTTGTTGAAATATGATTTGGAAGTATAAAATCTAATTTATATTGATCACGCACAAGATGACAGACATGTCAAGATGTTTTGTTTTTTCATGAAATATTTGATTCTTTGTGATATGTATTGAAACCTTATTATCACAACATAAAGCAAGAAAGATTGCTCATCTATATTTTTAAATCTCTTATGATGTAGCTGATTCATAGCAATTCACATACAATAGTAGCTAGACTTATGTATTCGGCTTCACATGATGATCTTGATATAGTTTCATGTTTCTTTGTCTTATATGATTTCAAAGATGTATAACAAAAATACATTACACAATTAAATATCTTCCAGTATCACGAAAAGTGGCCTAATTAGAGTCAATATAGGTCGTAATAGTGATGTCTTGTGATTTTTTCTCAAAGAAGAATCCTTTGATGGGTACTATTTTAAGTACTTCAATACATGTAATGCAACCTTTAAATGTATATGAGTGTAAATAGTGTCTTAATTATTATACTTTATAGATTATATCAGGCCCGATGAAATTGAGATAGAGTAAATTTCCTATTAATTTCATGTACTTCTCAGG
The DNA here is from genome assembly GCF_052849685.1 of Lactuca virosa. Lineage (NCBI taxonomy): Eukaryota > Viridiplantae > Streptophyta > Magnoliopsida > Asterales > Asteraceae > Lactuca > Lactuca virosa. Next base: position 382,567,860 of record NC_136428.1, read on the forward strand.
ACCATCTAGAATTGCTCCAACTTCTGAACATAGTTGCATGTTCTTTATAACATGATTAGATGTTGGTTTTGCTGTAGTTAAGCCCACCTCTGATAATATGTCCAAGCATACTTTCTTTGATTAACATACAAACCTTTTTTTCTATTTTGAGCAATTCATTTCTAAGAAAGTAACCTGCATCTCTAAGATCTTTGATGGTGTGGAAATAATCCTTTACTTCAGTGACTATTGTTTCATTTGATTCTGCAGTTAGTACCTTATCAACATATACTACTAGAGCCACAAAGTTTGCTCCTCCTTTTATAAGTAAATAATGATCATATGGAGATTGCTGAAATCCAAAATCCAAGGGTTTATTACAAAAATCTATGTGTCAATGTCTGCTTACCTACTTCAGCCCATATAATGATTTTTTAGTTTATATACTTCTCTTATTTTCACCTTTTTGTAACCTTGTGGTGCAAGCAAATACACCTATTCTTCAAGAAACCTATGTAAAAATGCATTGTTAGTGTCAAGTTGGTGTAGAAACCAAGCTTTTTATGTAGTCACAACCAATAATATTATGACAGTGAAAACTTTTGCTACTAGAGAAAAAATTTCAACATAATCAATTCCATATACTTTATTATAACTCTTTACCATGATACATGCTTTTATCTATCAATTGTGTCATCCGGATGTAGTTTTACCATGTACACCCATTGTGATCCAAATGGTTTCGTTTTTCGTGGTAAAAGAACCATGGTCCATGTATTATTATCATCCAATGCTTGAATATCTTTATTCATAGATTCCACTCATTCATTATTGTCACATGCATCTTCATAGTTGGATGGCTCTCTTGCTTGTGAAACTAATGTTAAGAAACTTTTATGAGTTTACATATGAAGGGAAGAAAGGAATATAGAAAATTGGGTGGATAATATGGTGAAGTGAATTTTTTATGGGTAATACTAGAATCTGATGATGAGTAATTACAAATTTACAATGCATAACTAGTCATTATGTCATGATGGATTCTTATTTGTTCTTGCACATGTTCTAGAAGTTGACTAACCATTTCAATTTATTGGTAACTCATTGCTTCCTTCCTGTTTTGGTTCATCAAACTATTCATTTTCATTGATAAAATCATTGATATTTGAATTGTAGTCATATGAAGGTATGAAATCTTGAGTATCAATTTGAAAAGGACATGATACATCAGGGATAACATTTTGAATTACCACATTATCTCCAAACAAATTTTCTTGAATATTTCTAAATGGGAAAAGAGATTCATAAAAAATGACATCTCTTGACATAAGAACTTTCTTCTCATGTAGGTATTATAGCTAATAAGCTTTTTTTCTCGGATTATAACAAATAAAACAACACATTGTAGCTTTGGATTCAAATTTTGTTTTAAGTGGAACAATATTTGTATCAAATGCATCTAAATACTTTCAAATTTAAATAAGAAGGTGATTTATTGTATAAATTTTGAAAAAGAGTTTCCCATTTCAAGATTTGTTTAGGAAGAATATTAATGACATAGGTGGCCATTAAAATGGCATGACCCCAAAATTGAATTGGTAATTTAGCTTGAGATAACAAAGCTCTAGCAACTTGTAAAAGGTGTTGATGTTTTCTTTCAAGTCTTATATTTTGAAGAGAGAATACGGAACACTCCATTGATGAACTATACCCAAAAATGAGAATAATTTTTGACAATCATGGTTTACAAACTCACTGCCATTATTAGTTCTAATGGTTTTCACAAATGTTTGAAATTGATTGGATACATAAGAAAAGAAATCTAATAAGGGTGGAAACACTTGGGTTTTAACATTCAAGAGAAAATTCCACATTAAATTTTAATAATTGTCAACAATGGTGAGAAAGAAAGATGGCCCTATAATGGTTTTAGATGTGTATGGTTCCCACAAATCTACATGAATTAGTTTAAAGATTGTATATGTGAAAGATTCATTGTTTTGAAATGACATTCTTTTTTGCTTTGCTTGATGACAAAGAATACAAGGTGATATTTCATCAACATTTTTCAATGGAATGAATTTAAAATGACTCAATTATAGATTCATAAGTATGGACAAGTCTTTTATGCCAAATAGAAAAACTATCCTTATTGGTAAGATGTACAACATTACACAACTGAGAAGTAATGTTCTGAGAAACTTTACATGTATCAAAAACATAAGCAATATTAAAACAAGACTAGTATTATCTAAAAAATATAGACTTTCCATGATCTTTCCATGATTCTTAATTTTAACAGTTTGAAGGTCCGACAAATTGCAATGTGTGGGATAGAATGTGAAGGAAATTTTAGGAGAATTTGCCAAAGCTTTCACGGATAAAAGATTACATGTGAATTTAGGAACACATAAAATATTTTTGAGAATCAAATGAGAAGTTAGAATAATTGATCAAGTATGAGTTATTGATTTGATGGAACCATCACGTAGACATATAAGGGCATATTTGGTAACAAAAGTAGACTGATTAATAGAAGACAATTGATCACACATATGAGTAGTAGCTCTAGAATCAAGAATGTAAGTATTTTTATTGATTCTATCACTCTTTAATGAGTTTAAGAGATATATACTCATGACTGAAAAAATCTCCAAAATAAAAGATATTTGCGAAATGAACATCAGATTTATGGTTTGCTGTGATGAATTGACTGCACTGTTAAAGTAAATTGTTCATTGATTCATCATTGACCTGATTTTGATTGGTTGTTTTGCTTATTTCTACCAATTCATGTAATGGGATTTCAATTTGTTGGTTGTAATTCACATTTTCCATGTATGCTAAGTTTGAATTATTCTTCTTATTTTCTTTTAATTCTTTATACCAATCAGGATATCCATGTAGCTTGAAACAAGGTTCCTTCATATGACCAGTAATTTTAAAAAAATCACAATAACGATCATTGTTATTCTTTCCTTTTGAATCATTTTTTTTTATTTTTGAAAGGATATTTTTGTGTTATTGTTGAAGTTCGAAGATCTTGCAATCATTGCAGGGATCTCAGTAGAATTTGCAAAATTGATTTGCACATCTTTTTGTTTTTGACACTTTAAGCCATTAAATATGCATTATAAACTTTAGGAAGAGGATTTAGGAAAATAGTTTGATTTCTCAAATTTTCATAGGTATCATTGAGTCCCATAAGGAACTGCATTAGTCTTGTAGAAGAGGTTAGATCAGATATATACATGATTGAACCACAATTGCAAGGAGGTAACTGAATTAAACAATTTAATTGATCCCACATTTGCTTCAGTTTAGTATAATACTTTGAAAGAGAAGAATCACCTTGACTTATTGAAGCAATTTTTCTCTATAATTGATAGATCAATGGACCATTATTTTCGCCAAAGTGCTCTTCCAGTTCAAGTCATAGTTCTTTAGCAGTTGTAGTAAATATGAAGGCTCCAACGATCTCTTTAGAAATCACATTCAACAACCACGATCTAGCCATACAATAGTTACTAATCCATTCATCAAGCTCAACACCATCTGATTATGGTTGCTTCGAGGTTCCATCAAAGAAACCAAATTCTTTTTTCGGTCCAATTGCAAGCTGAATGGAGAATTTTCACTACATGTAATTATTATTTCCACTAAGAATATTTGATACCAAAAACATATTAGGACAATTTCCTTTAGAATTATAAATGTATGAAAAATTAGAAGAAGAATTAACATTGACACTACTGTCAATGATCGGAGTTGAATTCATGATTACCCGAAACTGAATCAAAAATCCCTAGATCTAGTGCTCTAATACCTTTCTAACAATATGAACAAAGTTTAGAGAGAGAAACAGAAATTGTAATGAATTATCTTATCTATTATTGAATTGAGACTTTTACATTTGTACTATAAAGTACGTTGCTATTTTGTCTTAAACTATCTTCTAACAATAAATATAACAAACCTAACCGATTAATTGTTTACTAACTACTTTCTACTCATGCTGAATCTTAAAACATTACTTTTTAGGAGCAAAAAATCGTACTTATCTTCCACACTGAAAAGCTAAATATGGAACAGAATCTCTATTTCAGCTACTTATTTGTTTGGTTCAGTTAGCCTCTTACACAACACAATAAAATATTACTTTTTAGGTTTATATTACTATACTTAAAGAAATTTTAGTCATGTTTATTTTGACTTTCAGTCTAAATAATTAAAGTAAAAAATGAACACTGTTAAATAAAAAAAAAAGAGTAAATTACACGGATGGTCCATGTGGTTTGGGATACTTTTCACTGATGGTCCCTAATTATTTTTTTGAACTCAGACCATCCTCAGTTTCAAAACTTTTCACCCGCCTAGTTCCTCCATCTCATTTCGGTTTCTTTTCTCTGTTAGAGCCCTATAAACAAGGGTATTATTGCCCTTTTTTATTAAACAACTGGAATAAGTACATAAGGATTCCCCTTTCTCTTTCCTTTCTTCTTTTTTCTTCTTTTCTTCTTCTTGTTCCCTGCTTTTCTCATAGCTTCCTTTCTTGAAATGATCATTTTGGATTCTTCCCCAAATGAAGGCGTTAAGGGAATGTTGCGGTAGTCCTGTGATTATTAGGACATCGTAGATGCCTAGTAACCGCGAAATATGTTTTTTACGCTTGTCAAAGAATGGTAAATCAATTTCTTATACCTTCTTCCATATAAATTTTCACAATCGATAACCATAATTGAAGTTTTCTAAAATTCATAGGGACCACAATCGGAGTTTATTGCATGGGTTAATTATGATAAGCAACCTCATTCTTCTTTCAAAATTTATGGTTTGGTTTTATCTTATAAGGAGCTTGAAACCCAAACTCAAATATGGAAAATCTTCTTAATTTGTAGTTGGGTTTTGTTTGTAACCATAAATGTGTTGGGTTTTGAGCATTCTAACACTCCTAAGTGTACATGCAACCCTAAATACCTTGGATCTATGTTTTCTCTATTATACATGCAAATATGATTATTCCAAGGTATTACCCTATCTAGCATACAATCTTTGATACTTGGGTAATAAAACAAGTTAGAAGACATACCTTTTTATGTAGCTTGATTCCTTGGTGCTTAAGAGCTGAGTGCCCCAAGTGTGACACCTCAAATGGTTCACACAACATTAAAATACACTTGGAATAACTTGAGAGAAATCATACACTTCATGATATCGGCTAGCCCTCACCATACACACATAGTCTCACATGGTTGCCAGTTTTGGGAAGAATAAGATGCTTATATAGTGTGTCACAATTAGGGTTACACCATCTAAACCCTAATTGTCATGGCCTTTCATTTCCATGGTCCATGGGTACAAAAACACCATGGAGCATCCATGGAGCATCCTATGGGTTTTAGCCCAACTTGATAATCCATGGAGCATTAGCCTACTATACAAGTATGGATGATTTACACAATCAACCCATATATTTAATTAGTCTCCTTTTGATCACTTAATTAATTCCAAATTAATTCTTGATCAATACTAATTAAATAATCTTATTAATATATTAGAACTTATAATATATTACCAAACCTTATGTGTTATTTCTCTCATTTTAGTCTATCCAAATGCATGATGCCATGCAACCCAAATGGACCATGCTGAGTCGGGTCAAGTACATACCAAATATAGTTATGGACTTAGACACTAATCCAACAGTCTCCCACTTGGATAAGTCTAAAACTATTATTGAGTATGACTTCAAAAACCGACTGACAATCGTAGCTCTTTAAGCCGCTGTCGAACTCTGACGTTGTAACTAAACTCTGATCTCGTCAATGACTTGTCCATTAGATAAGGGATCATATATTCCTCCATTCTAGATATCATATGGACTGAGACATGGATTATAAATCATTCTCTCTATCCATTTGTTGTTTCCCAATTTCCGATTTATGACGACTGACTAATTGAACAAATCAAATCAGTCCAGGCCCGGACGAGCACTTACATTTGACATCACTAAATCATCGAGGGGCCCACAGATATCGCTTTTATCCCGAAGGTAAAAGGAATGGATAAACTTCGACTCATATGGCTTGTTCTACTACTTGTTGAATCATACACAAAGGCACATTTTATAACATCGAGTTACCAATTCATTTTCGTGCAATCAATGTACAACTAACTCATAGTAACAACTCATATCTCTAGGTTTGAAGAATATAAGATATTATCGTCTCATGATCACTCGTGATAAAAATCCATGAAGTGATTCAAATGAGCGCGGGTTAAATCCAATACTCATAACTTATGAGCACTCATGAGTGTTGTAGCACCGCTTTGTCTAACATCTTAGACCTCTACAAGCCAACTCATGACAGTCTTGATTCATATCTACTTCCAACATATGACCGACTGTGGATGGATTGAATAACTTAGTCATTCGGGAAGAATGACCTAGTTTATTCTGGAAGTCAAAACATGTAAAATGAAACAGAAGAATAATTGAACATAGTATGGTAACAAAACCTATGAATATAAATAGAACACTTTTTATTTATCACCATACTGATTACTCATTATTCGTTGTTTCGGTTTTATCTTCTTTATACTTGAATTAAAAATACTAGTTGTCCCATGCTCCATGCATGTACACTCTGTTCTTTTAAACAGTAGCTTTGCCATACAACAAGTATGCACTCTATGTTTGTCTATGATCCTTACTTTGTGAACTAGATCAATTGAACATAATTTCAATGATTCTCTTTTCACACTCCCAAATCCTTATCGAAAATGTAAGAATTCCAAATTCCTATCATTTACCAAAATCTGTTAGATTTTAAACTTATATGCATGATCCTCTTGTAATGATTATGCACAAAGTCACAAAGACTTGTCAACAGACATTACATAGTATTCCAATGGAGATCAGCTCCATGGAAACATCCTTCTTGCATTAAGTTTTTCTAATCTTACACAGATTGAAAAACTTCCAACTATGAAACATTTCCATATTCCCATTTTGACTGTCACTTCTGAACAAGAGTTTCCTCCTTTCAGAGTATGTCAATATACTCCTTCCAAAATTAACATTATACTTCCAACTGTCCCTGAGCAACCAATCTTTGGTAAACCTTAGATTGTCCTCAATAATTGCTTAATCAGTTTATTCATATCCAATTCTAGACTTTTCCCCTCTTAATGCCCTGAGCATTTGGAAAATTTAGAAAGGATGAATATTATAGCACATGCAATCGATCCTATATCTGAAGCATATGGGACACGATTCATGATGTCTCACATAAAGACATGACACTAGACCAGTCCTTGTGCTATAATATTTCTATGTCTATTTGCCAAGTTCTCATAATTCAGATTATGAAAAGGAATGTCGTAATCATAATCGAATTTTAGAACGCAAATAATGGACCCATATATAGAATTTCCTTATGTTGAGCCACTCCAACATAAAATTCATATATATAACCTTGACTAAAGACGATGAAAATCTCAATCTAAGCTTTTAGATTTGAAATGAAGTACAATTTCCTCTCCCTTAATTATAGCAAAACAACTTTTTCCCAATTGAAACTTTTGTTTTCTATAATTAACATTGCTAACTTGCAATACTTATCATAATTATCATGCTCCCACTACCATGATGATTATTAGCATAATACTTATGCTCCCACTAGCTTTGACATGTACTCAGAAATCAGCTGAACTTCTAGAAATCAATACTTTATTGACTTTCTTACCAAGGTTCGGATTTCTGATACGAGATTGCTTTGATAAGACTTTATCAAAATCGTACACCTTATCTTAGATAGCTCACAGGTGTGTCTAAACAATTTTAGAACTATGAAAAGAGATGCCGTAATCATAGTCTCAATTGTTTAGACCTTTTCCATTTCTCATAAGTCCATGTTAGTGTGTCGGTTAACCACGCAAGCTCCACTAACGACTTTGAGAATGCAAAGATCACAATTGCTATCTTACTTAAAGTCTACTTGGTGGAAGTGTTTCCTCACCATCATTTTCATGAATCGGAGAGAAACCTTATGACCCTTAGATTTTATGGTGTATGTGTTCTTATCCACGTGAATTTGTCAAAACCATAATCACAAGACTAGGTTAATGACAAATCCAAACTCATATGGATTGAACTTGTGCAATCTTAACTTCTTGCCACCTGGCAGCACAAGGGCCTGCCATTGCTTCCAAGTTGTTATGCAATCAGTTGAAAACTCTCAGAACTCATATACAAAGCCAACTTTAACTGGAATGGGCACAGAAATAGGAAAGATGTCAACACGATAGGTTATAAACCTCAAGTCGTGAGCTAGTGAGAAACTACAAGTTTTATTCTTGATTAGTTCTTGAAATTCTTTTAGGATCTTTAAGACTCCCATTGTCCTCTTGACATATAAGACTATCTTGCCAAATATTCAAGAGATAGTGCGGATTCTTTATCAAGACAAACACTTCACACAATTGGCCTTAGTTGGTCTTTGTTTTATCCAAAACATCACAACTTACCAATTTCAAATGTACAAGAGTAGGACACTTTTACTCTTACATTTGACAAGTTTTACAAACCTTTCTTTAAGATATGTCACTCAACTTACAGTCTTGGAGTATGACTCTAAGACTTGTTTTGAAACGAAATATGACTCATCTTCTTGATTTAACCATTCCAACAATTCAAGATTCCTCTTCTTAGTCATAAGAATGCACTAAGATGTCCTTAGAGGACTAATTGTGATATGGTTTCTTAATCATTAAGATGATCACAAAACATGATACTAAAGTACTCTCCCATCTTTTCAGATTTGAGAAACTTTTATCTTTCTGCCTCATTTGATTCTTCTCATTCGTTCTGCCATACATCGAAACTTTTCCAATGTTTCAGAATTATACTTAAACTTGTAAGTATAACCATATTTACTAGGCTTTAGTAAATCATGACGAATTGTCTTATCGATCTTTTGTGGTGGACTTGACCGGTGCACCAGAATGTGTACTCGATCCCTTAGTCCTTCACTTGACTCACATATACATGTGAACAAGGAATTAGTCTTAATTTTTCAAAGATGAAAATTCTCATTCATCATACTATACAACTTGCATGATTTCCAAGTTTCTATCCAACTGAAACCTTGGGTTATGAGAATCTTTCCTTATTTGGTAAACTTAGACACTACCACAAATGAAGGAAACAAATCCATTTTCCAATATTGCTATCAATGGAATCATATAAGCAACAATTTTTTTCACCAATGCCATTGTAAGGATACTTAGAATAAATGAAATCAAAAATTTCCTTTTTAAAAAAAACTTTGCGGAAAAGCTTATGCTTACAGTGCAAAAGCATATGAAAAACTTGTTGTTATCTATTCCTAAGAAATGTATCATAACTCCTAAGCAACAACTCAAAATTCTGATCACTGACCCATGCAATCGAGATACATCTTTGTGATCAGAATCAGCATATACTTCCTTTAAGTTTCTTCACTTTTCTTTGATTCTTAAAACATCAACATGTGACCCAGTCACATCATGTAACAAGAATCTCAGAATAGAAACTTAACAGAGTTAGATAGTGGACTTTAACTGAAGTAGAGTCAAACTTCTTGACTTGATCAACCTTATGATCTTTCAGGTAACTAGGCAGCTTCGCAATCAATGCCCCTTCCTTTGGCAAGAGAAACATATGGACTCTTTGGGAATGGTGTACTGGACTATCACAAACTTGCCTTTCTCTTTACCATTTGGTCAACCGACTTGACTATGGCCAATCCCTTTCCATTGGGAAGAGAAAACTTTTCTGGATATCCAATGTTACCATTTTCAAAGTCCATGGAAGTTTGGGAAGTTGATCTTCTAATCAAATTTGCTCTACCAGTGCTCAAAATCATTGCTGATTCAGCAGCATAAAGCAAATAGATAAGATCATTAAGGGTCATGGCATAGTATTTTACATAATAGTCCTTAAAGAACTCACTATGTGACTTAGAAAGTGATTGAACATCCAACTTTCTTAAGACTTTGACACCCAACTCTCCTGGCTTGTCAATATGTGACTTCATCTCCAAGATGTGATCACACATAGACCTTGCTTGCCAATAGGGCTTGAGTGACCTTGAACTTGTAGGTTAGGGAGAATAATTGGAGGAGGTGGAGGAAGTAAAGTTCCAAGAGATTTGGGAAGATCATAGATGTCTGAGCTAGACATCTTTTGGGAGATATTCAAGATAGTTGATTTAAAGTCCTTAATATAACACCCAATATGAAATATTAAGGCTAGGACCCAACACAATATATTATAACTTGGAAGAGGGATGTCGTAATCCAGGCTATAAAATATTTAAAGGTAGGTGAATGACGATTCACCAATTTTCACCATGAAAAACAAAATAATTTATTAGGTTTTAATTGGATTTGAAACTCCTAGATCTTTTGAGATTCATTGAACTGTTCAATGGCATGTTTCAATCTCGATTGTGCCCTTCAGGTTTTGTGACTGGGATGCCGAGGATCACAAAACAAGGTGTGAAATAACCATGAAAATTACTTGGAACTCTTAAATTTTTATCACCCAACCGATGTGCCGGTTAACCACACACGCTCCACCGGCCTATGATAAACTTTAAGAAACCCTTTGCCGACCTTGTTAAATCAAGCTAGTGTGTCGGTTAACCACACGCGCTCCACTAACCGACTTAAGCAAAGTGCAAAGTGTAATTTCATGGGTTATCACCTTATTCACATTTTCCTAAGTAACTAAGATTGGGAATTTATAAGTGTTTAGTTACTTAGTATTTATCATTAATACTTTTAATGAAGGGAGAATTATAGTCCTTGTCCTACACGTTCGGCTAACGACCCTCCACCAGTCAAGGAAGCAGTGGGTGAGAGTGGACACCCATTAAACTGTCATTTTATAGGCAGTAACCTTATACCCCCCTTATAGACCGGCTTCGTGAATGAGGCCTAATAATGGTAAGACGACTTGCTCTTATGCATATATATATATATATATATATATATATATATATATATATATATATATATATATATATATATATTATTAACTTATAATATTATATAGTATAAGGGTTGAATTTTAACTTTTAAAATTCTAAGACCTTAATTTGGAATTAAAGTATTCATGGAAGAAAACTTTTCAAATTCCAAAACTTGAGGGCAAGTTTTGAACTATTCAAAAACTTTTCAATTCCATAACTTATGTGTTTAAAGTAGTTTTAATTCAAAAAACTCTTCAAATTCCATAACTTGAGGATAAGTTATGGAAGACTTTAAATTATTAAAGAATGTGACTTTTCTTTATTCATAACCTATGGAAAAATTTATGAGTTTTATGAATCTTAAATGTGACTTTTCATATAACTTGAGGACAATTTACAAAAACACATTTTAGAATCAACTCTTAGATTAATTTGGATTGAAAAACCCATTTTCACATAACTTTTCTATTAATCTAAGCAACTCATAAGAACAAGATAATCCAAATCAAACATTTTCATGTAATTAGCATAATCCTTAAACTAATACAAAACATGAATCTATTGACTATTATCTTTGAAATTGGATTAGCTTGAACATTACCCCATCAAAAATAGGTTTATAAGATGAAAAACAGCTTAGGATAATGTTTCTAGTCCAATTCCAGCCAAAACAGTCGAAGATATGCTGTCTGGGGGTCCAACTCGTCAAGTGCATGAACCAACTCGGCGAGTTGGATGATTTTACTCTTTCACTCGTCGAGTCCCTTCATAGACTCGGCGATTCTGCTGTTCAGACAGCAACAAAATTCGATTTTTCAGCCATTTTTGCAAGTATAACAAGAAAACAAGCCTAGGCTCTGATACCACTGTTGGGTTTTGAGCATTCTAACACTCCTAAGTGTACATGCAACCCTAAATACCTTGGATCTATGTTTTCTCTATTATACATGCAAATATGATTATTCCAAGGTATTACCCTATCTAGCATACAATCTTTGATACTTGGGTAATAAAACAAGTTAGAAGACATACCTTTTTATGTAGCTTGATTCCTTAGTGCTTAAGAGTCGAGTGCCCCAAGTGTGACACCTCAAATGGTTCACACAACATCAAAATACACTTGGAATAACTTGAGAGAAATCATACACTTCATGAAATCGGCTAGCCCTCACCATACACACATAGTCTCACATGGTTTCCAATTTTGGGAAGAATAAGATGATTATATAGTGTGTCACAATTAGGATTACACCATCTAAACCCTAATTGTCATGGCCTTTCATTTCCATGATCCATGGGTACAAAAACAGCATGGAGCATCCATGGAGCATCCTATGGCTTTTAGCCCAACTTGATAATCCATGGAGCATTAGCCCACTGTACAAGTATGGATGATTTACAGAATCAACCCATATATTTAATTAGTCTCCTTTTGATCACTTAATTAATTCCAAATTAATTCTTGATCAATACTAATTAAATAATCTTATTAATATATTAGAACTTATAATATATTACCAAACCTTAAGTGTTATTTCTCTCATTTTAGTCTATCCAAATGCATGATGCCATGCAACCCAAATGGACCATGCCGAGTCGGGTCAAGTACATACCAAATATAGTTATGGACTTAGACACTAATCCACCAAAATGTTTACAAGCTGTAATTATTAGGACTGTCAAGTAGGTTTTAGTTGAATTATTAGGATTTTTTTATGGTATTGTAATTGTAAACTTGTTGAAGATCAATGATTATGGATATGTTATGATAGAGAATGTGAAGTTTACTTGTGAACGTAATAGTTATCTTTAATTGTCATTGTAAAATTTAGCTTTTACAGTCTAGGCATTATAGTTACGGCATTGTTGTAATGGTTAAAAGGTGAAAGCATTGTTGGAATTTTTATCCAATTAAAAAAGATGGAAAAAACATGATCCAAGCTTGATGCAAGCATGATTTATGTAAGATTTTTAACAAAGGAAATAATCTTGATGCAAAAAACAATCACCAAACCGTGATCTAAGAAACTGTCATAACCAATCATAAGCATAACAGTTTCAAGTTAATGATAACCATCAAACCAAAAACATAAACATACATCATAATAACCCAAATAATCATAAACATACATCAAACCAAAAACCTATAGGAAGTAATATTGTTTGAAGTTCATTATAACCATCCATATACATAATCAAACCTACAATAGTCTTACAACCATGTCAAGTTCGTGATTAGAAAAAGCACATCATCAAACGAAAAACCCACAGGAACTAATACCATTTGTAACAAGTCTAAAACATAAACAAAAGTAAACTTCTTGATTAGCAAAAGTAAAAACACACATCACAAGTATATGGCACTTTTTCCTTTTCCCTTTCCAACACCATACACTTTGGTTGAACTTTCTTCTCTAACTACACATTGCGCCTTACAACTCCTAGAATTATGTCCAATGTTGTAACACTTTGAAGATGTTACGTACTTATTTGATTACAAAGTTGTATGACCTTTGATCAAACCCTCTAATTCCATATCTGATTTCTTTCGTTTCTTCTTTGGTCTCCCGAGGGGCACATGGTGTTTAGGAGGAAGTAAAGTTGTAGCGCACTCGAACTTCTCCCACATGTTACTCCCGTTTATTGGGTCAATTATGAAAGAATACATATCATTCAATGTTTTTAACCAATAAGTGGTATGTACCCATGATTATGGTGTCCTCACATCTTCTTTGTTGTTTCACATCTCCCAGATAGCAGTTCTAGTGTGTTTACAAGGTATTCCCGTCACTTCGCATCTTTTACAAGTACAATTTTGTTTGTTCATATCAACAACACATTGGTCCAACCACTGTCAAGTTACCTGATACTATCCATTTCCACAAAAAACCACTCTTGGCTCACTTGACTCGTCCCTCAACTTTTCTAAACCATTGGATGGCAGTAGGGGTCAACAGACCAGAGGCTTTTTCAATTTTCGTTTGTACATTTACAGTTTTCTACATCAGGTGCTCCTTAATAAACTCCAAGCATGTAATGATCGGCTTATCACAATCATCAATTTGTTTGCTATTAAAGGATTCACACATATTATTGAGTAATACATTAAAGTGTGCACTACCTGATAAAATATAAAAGTCACCGTAGTAAGTTGCTACTAATACAACTGGATAAACAAAGAATAGCAAAACACTAACCTGAGAAATATGATCTAGCCCAATGCTGAGGTGGAATCTTTTTTAGAAACTCATATAAGTCTTTGTTAACTTTTCTCACATCTTCCATTGCCCCATGAAATTGTTGAATAGAAGAAGTTGTGGCCCACGTCCATAGTAAGTCTTTGAAAACCTTAGTCTTCCAAGACATCTTCATGCTTTGGGGTATGTAGCGAAGAGAAAATTTGTGTTCTGCTGATGGAAATAGCCATGCAATGGCAGGTATGACACCCTAAAAATATGTTATACTACAATGTGCGGGATAGAACATAAAGATGAAACCATGTCTAAAATCTTTAGATTCACATTTACCTTTTGTCTGTCTGATATAAAGGTAAAGTTCGAGTTCCTATGTAAGTCAAAATCATCTCCTAGACAATTTAGAAACCACATCCATGAGTTTGTGTTCTCTGATTCAACCATAGCATATGGTAGAGGATATGTTCCATTGTTTCCATCAAGTCCCTTTTTTTAAGGATAAATGTTAGTAACATGAACTTAAAAATTAGGGAATGCTAATAGTTAGTGAGTCGTAAAGAATAAATGTTAAGAACAACTTACAACGACTGAAAGTAATTGCCCCGTGTATGGACTCTATATAAACGCATCCTCAAGACCAAGCAATACCCTCTTCCCAAAAATAAATCCCTTTTTTAAAGGACCTAGGCAGATGTATATATGTTTAAATATTCTTGTTTTTTAGTTGAAAATGGGTTCTGTCTCCACATCGACCTTCACAGTTGTGTCTAGATTGCAAGTTTCAAGCTCAAGTACATAATCCCTCAATAAAGTATACTGACTACCATAATCTCCTCTCATAAGTTTAATTTCCTCATTTCTTGCCCTAAAAACCATCATTCCAGAAATACGAACTTGGTACCTACGTTGAAGTTCGTCTCGTAAAGCCCTAATTGGAATTATAGGGTTGGATTCTTCTTGATATACTATGTGTTTGGATAGAAACAGATAAGTACACGCTTTAACATCTCTTGTTTGAAGACAATTGTTTTGTGTGACAACCCGAAATGTTTATCTTGTAAAGCCATTCAAATCAATCAAAAGTCAGACTTGTTTCTGTTGACTTTTAGCTTTGTTAAGGGTCTGTTTGAGTGTTCTAAGCCTAGTACATTCAAGTATTGGGTATTAGGAAGTATCTACTAGAGTTCATTGTGTAGCATTCGAGCCGGAAACTCCATCACAAGGAGTTTACGGCCGCAAACTAGAGTTTACGGCCGTAAACTCTTGGCAAGCCATGAACCCCTCTCCTTAAGTATGAATTTCCTTCATTTTTCATCACTTCTCACATCTCCAAGTCAAGAACACTCATTTCTCTCTCAAGTATAATCAAGATCACTTCCATTTCTCGACAAAGTTGTAAGTGATTCTTTCATTATTAGTTGATATCCCTCTTGATCTAGTAAAACCCTATGATTTCATCCGTGAACTCATCTCTTTTGGGTTACATCTTCAAATCATCAAGAACACCAAGAGCACCAAGAACACACACTAGTTCTTTGGGCCATAATCACCCCCTTCAAGCTTCCAAAACGTAAGTATCCTTTCCATATACTAGTTATCCATTAGAAGCTCTTGAAATACAACCAAGAATCAACCATTTTAGCATGAACATCAAGAGTTTACGGCCGTAAACTCTTCATATGGCCGTAAACCCTTCTTGGTTCATGAGGTGGCCGTGAACCCTTCATGTCATGGTCGTAAACCCTTCAAGTTCTTGTGTTGGTCGTAAACACCTTGGCCGTGAACACATCTTGGCCGTAAACACCTTGGCCGTAAACACCTTGGCCGTAAACACCTTGGCCGTGAACACCCTTGGGCCGTGAACACTTCCTTGTGTGGCCGTGAACACCCTTTGTACAATCATATGTGATTGTAACACTTCATTCCAAGTGTTTCCTAGTCCCTAAGGTTGTTCCCTAACATGATTAGTTGTTATATACACTAATTATATACATATATGTGTCATTATATGCTTAATAGGATCCGTTTGTGCTCGAGACTTCCCTTGGCATACTTAGCATCCTAATCGATCTTACATTCGAATCACTCACTACAGGTAAGTTCATACCCCTAAATTATCTTTTAAATGATTTTAAATGCTTTTATGGGGGGGGGGATACAAGTAGAAAACCATATAGTTGTATAATCAATCACATGTGATTTATAACATACAAAACAAGAGATTTCTTATACTTCAAAACAGTGTTATCAAACAAAATATTTCAAATCATTTTATAAACTGACGTCCAGTCATTAATAACCATTCAAATGGTTAAAACTCTTTTATATGCTAACTTCTTTATCAAACTCTTTTAAACTTATGAATTGTCAAAATCATGTCTATATAGATATAGTTATATAAATAAGGTTGAAAGGGCTTAGGACTGATAACTCGCTTTATTTCCTGTTCCTTGTTTGGTTGTGGACTTAGGGTATCGGTTGTTTGTCCGAGTGTCGTTTGAATCTTAGTTATATATTATGTATATGTATGTAGATATAAAAGTTCTTCCAATCAGTTCAATACCTTTGGGTAGCAAAGGTGTACAAGCATGATCAGTCATTCAAACAACAGTACTAGTAAACTATAATAGGTATAGTCTAGAGGATTACTACTTACTATTTCTAGAACAATGAAACTTACAAGAGTCAGTTCATACATGAGTCAGCTCAAACATACGATAACAAGAACAGAAAGGAACGTACAATAACAAGAACAGAAAGGAACATACAATAACAAGAACAGAGAGGAACATACATCCTTTTACAAGAACAAAATAACATTTATGTGAGACTACTTCACAGATTAGCAATATACTTGTTAGGTCGCGTTTTGTAACCATAGTCTACTGGAGGGAGAGTGGGCATTGTGTGTATAGATCTATACGGGACTGACAATCCTGCATCCTGATTGTTCGCTACAGTTTGGCCGGCAGGCCAAGGGGTGACAAATGTCACATCAGTTTCGACGCCAGCAGGTCGTCGTGTTAAATACTCGTCAATCAGTATGGTTATAACCACATCACATTTTACCTTAATTAAACAAATTGGTTTTAACGTAATTAGTGTTTCAGTACTTACTTATTACAACATTACTGTACACTGTCATTTTCCCATTACATTCATATAGTGATCTTCTCACATAAAAGGTAATGTAAACTATTTTCTGGTAATAATAGTCATATATTTGGGAAAACACTCACTTTTACAAAAGAATAAACATACAGAACAGTCGGGTCTTGGTAGAAGACTACATTTCATTATAAGTAGAAAATATAGGATTTTCTAGGAGATACAAACATTTACATCAAACATTTACAAACATTTACATCAAACACTTGCAAACACTTTCATCAAACTTATACAAACATTGACACTAAAATACTTATGAACTCACCAGCTTAAATGCTGATCTACTCTTTCAAAATAACTTGTATTCTCAGGTCACCAGTAGACAGGTACACTGGACCAGGTTTTGAGAAGACGGAGCACATTCGAGACTCGTCTTTTATTTTTTGGTGTCTTTCAAACTATACACAGAACACACTTGTATTAAATTATATTATTAATGCAATGGATTATGTTGTTGCTTGTTTACTATTGTACATTGTTATGATACTGTACATGACGTCCTCCACCCCCGAACGTTTCCGCCGTTCTAGTTTGGGGGTGTGACATGTTGGTTGTTGTATGTTTTGACTGTACAATCAATTTCACGTTTTCATTTATTTACGTAAAGGACCCACAGATACTTTATTTCCTCCTCAATATTTCCCAAAGTTTGTATTGTTCCCTTGCACACAACTCTCACTCTATTCTTATCATTTTTTTCAAATTCTAGTTATCTCCTAATTTGAATATCATGAAATTTAACCCTTTCTTTAAATTTAGTTATGGAACTAAATGTCATATGTATATAAAACAGATCACTCATAATGGCTTGATCATTCTCGTGTGCTCTCCAGATAGCTTTAATGGACTTCTTGCATTGGTTAGACGACTCTTCGTCTAAAGAAGATTCAGACAACAAAGTTTCACTATCTAAAACTTCAACGTCTTGTTCTTCACTATTTTATTCTACCACTCTTTCATTTCTACCCCTACCTACTCAGCATCCTTGTCAATGTTCAAATAAAAATCTTAAATGTCAACATCAACGTCCTCTGCCACATTGTCTTTATCAACAAGATACTAACTATCATCATAATCATTGCCTTCATTATTATCACTATCATCATACTCACTGCCTTTGTTCACATCGTCTTCCCTTATGTTATCCCCAATATTTGCCCCTTTGCTCATATCGTCTTCCCCTATGGCATCCCCCTTCCAGCCTAAAAAAATCCTCGAGAGCAAGCTGGAGGCTCAGTTATCTCATGTATTCTAACTTTAGAGTGATTATGGGACATCTTCAAACTGGTATTTCCATGCTCAATGTAAACTTCATTAAGCTTATGTTTAGACACATACGACCCTAAATGACGAATATCAAAATCACTACCCTACGAAAATTATCTGAAATCAAAATCGGATAGAGGCCATCTAAAATGATAATATAGACGAATACCATCTTCAACATACCCAAGTTCAAGCATTATTTCATCTATGTCATGGGCAGAGAAAGTATCAGTATTGCTTTAGTCCACATATGTTTGCTTCCCTTTAACGTTACTTTCTTCCAAAAAAAAAAGATGTAAACTCTCCACCATGGAAAAAGAAAATTAAGAAAATTTTCGGATGTCCTGCTGGGAAAGAAAATATCGTCAATATATGCTTGACGTGAGAAGACACACTCAATGAAACTAGCACCATACATAAAGAAAGTGTGACAACCCGTTATTTCAAGTCAATAAAAGTCTAAACTACAACCTTGTACAAGTAAATTAACAACCTAACTTGTGGTTATAAGAACTTCAAATGCCTTGAGTGTATGATTCATTTAACTTATATACAAGTTTATGTGGAAAATCATGTTGAGGTATGGATTGAAACCTAAGCTAATTTAGAGTAGTATAAATGAACATAGGTTGAAAGACTAAGGGTTTAAAACATAAATATAACCATCAACTGAGTTTTCACCCAAAGTAATTAAACGAAATGGAGTTTACGCCCAATGTAATAACTGCGTGGAGGGTTTACGGTTTGAAGTTGTTCCAATTTGGTGTTTTCGCATGTTTTTAATCCGAAAATACTTTTCACTTTGACCCAAATCTGAAAACCTATCTTTCCTTTGACTAAAAAACGTAAACCACCCCTATATATAAGTGTTACGGCGAAAACACTTTCGATTCTCACACTTTTCATCCGAAAACACTCCCAAGATCCTCTGAACTATCATCCGTGAACCTTCAAATCTTCATAAATTTTACCCAGATTTCATCAAGATCATTAATTTCATCTTCAAATCTTCATATGATCTTCAAGTCTTCATAAACTCCTCAAGAACACCAAGATCCAACCGTGAACACCATAACCTCCAACCCTAAACCCCATTTTCCAACCGAAAACTCATTTCAACATTTCCAACTAATTCCAATTTAATTGTAAGTCCTTCTTATATAATTAAATTATTATTTAACCTATTATTTAAATTAATATCTTATTAATTTAAATACGATGTCAAATACAAATATTTTAGGATAACGTTATTTCGCACATACGAGGTGAGTTCATACCCCAACATTTTCAAAAAATTTCCATGTTTTTAGGGGGGGGGGGGGGAATACAAGTACAACACAATTAAATTTGTGTAAACATTCAAACGTTTTCAACGGTTATAAACAATTTCAAATGAGTTTAAACTATTTCAATCAGTTTCAACCATTGTTCTTACAATAACATACTTTTATATATATTGTTATTTATATAACTATGAGTACAATCCTTTAATATAGTTTGTGACATGCTGAGTAAAGGAAAACTTTTTAGAATAATCACATTTCAAATAGATCATATTTATAAACTATAGTAGGTATAGTTTAGGGAACATCGACACCATATTTACAAAATACAGAGATACAAAACAAACGAACATATAAACTATAATATGTATAGTTTATGGAACATAAGTATTATCTTACTAAGTACAGTTTTTATCACAGTAATGAACATATAAACTATATTAGGTATAGTTTATGGAACATATAAACAGACATTTATTTCAAAGGATTTTCAATTATTCTACACTTAACCGTCGATATAGCTTTGTGAGATAACGTCTTCAAATACTTATTTAAGTGCCAACAAAAGTCCTAACCTTAGTAACTAGAGTCTCCTGTAGCGAGAACATGAGTTTGTGTATAGATCTATACGGGACAGACAATCTTGCACCTCGACTGTTAGCTACTGTTAGGCCAGCAGGCCTGGGGTGACAAATGTCATGAACGATTCCGACGCCTGAAGAACATCGTGTCAGGTCATCCGTCGTATTAGTATGTTTATGAGAACTCACAATTTTGTATTGAACAACACGATTAATGTATGAATAAGTAAGAACTTAACATAGTTTTATTTAAATGATAAGGCTATAAAACATTATTTTACAAGTATCATTGGTAGATCCAGAGGGTTTTAACATAAGTACGAATACAGAAGATTATTCCAGCACAAAGAAAACATATATTCATAGTTTTGTGTGAATTAAAACTATTTTTTTACTATAACAGGGTACTATAACATTTACACGTTTCGAGCTCAATAAATTTCAATAGAAAATATAGGATTTTCTCGGAAAACACACTCACATTTTCAAGGAACAAATTGATGGTTTTCAATTACAAACATGCTTACGAACTCACCAACTTAAATGTTGATACACTTTCAAAATCACTTGTATTCTCAGGGAACCGATAAAACAGGTACACCCGTAGGTTTTTGAGAAGACTGAGCTTTTAGAGTCGCGTCTTTTATACTTTTGTTATACCTTTTGATGTCATAAAAACTATGTTATGAACAGATGTAAATACTATATTTTATCAATGTAATGGTTGTGTTTGCTTGATTACTATTATACAATCGTTGTGATACTGTACATGACATCCTCCGCTCCCGAACGTTTCCGTCATTCCGGTTTGAGGGTGTGACAGATTGGTATCAGAGCTTTATTTATAGTAACTTAGTAGATCAAACCTTACAAGATATACAATTATAAACACTATGGGGTCGAAGCGCTATAAATTAAAAGTATACTTTTAAAATATAAGTATTTTATAAAAAGTATACGAGTGTGCATACACACTAGAAACAGTATCACAGTAAGAACTACATAAAAGTATTTAAGATGAGTTGGACACTACGGTTAAACCTGGATAGTTATGTAATCATATATGGGATAAATATAACCTGATCAACTATATTTATCCGAGATATGACCAACATGTGTTTGGGAGTGACTGTGGTGTTGCCACAAGTCTAAAACTTACCAATGCTATATACAAAGAGAAACACTAGAACCAAACATAAAGTTAAAATACTATAGGAGTATTTTATAGCGCTATATCACTATACAGATTCATTACAAGTATTACTAATACTCACAATCGAAAATCTACGATTACTTGCTTGTGTTAGTAAACCTCTATTGTAGATTGTTGATGGTACACTATAAAGTCAGGTTATAATGCGTTTAGTGTAACACCCGTGTTTCTAGGCTAGGCATTAATATTGACATAATGGTCTAGGTTAACCTTTGTAACTTATTTAGAAGAAATGAAAAGGAATTATGTGAATATTATGTGTTTTATGCTTAATTATTAGGGTTTAATAAATTAAGAATAAAAATGAGCGTCAAAAATTAAACTTTAGATAAAACCGATATCTATTAAGAAACTTGTAGTGGGCATGACAAGGATTACGGATATACAAAGAATGCCGAAATCCGAGTTATAACGAAGAAGTTATTATCTGTCGAAGTTTCGCGATAAACCGGCACGGTGCCAAATGTCGTAAAAAGTGAGTTTTTGATAAACTACTTTTTAGCCTTTGTAATCTAAACGAAACTCGTAGTATTTGTTAAACCGAGATGTTCGATAAAAAGAACGCCCAAATCTGACTTCGTATGAGGAAGTTATGATTTTTCGAAGTTTCAGCTTAGCAGTAGACAGCTAAAAACTCGAATTTTAGATCGAGTGATTTTTAGCCGACACGACCTAAACGAGAATCGTAGGTCTCATCATTAGTAGCACAACGGTAAAAATTATGACGAAAACGGATGTCGGATGAAGAAGTTATGAATTTTTAACGGATTTCCTGTCCCGGTCTGTTAAAAATAATAATATAAAAATTAAAATCAAAATTAGCCGACGAAGTCTAAATGGAAGTTGTAGAGCGTAATTTTACCTACGCGTGCATATAAAGAACGTCAAAAACGGAGATCGTATGCGAAAGTTATGAATTTTAGAAGATTTTGGCACAAAATTCGAGAAATTTCGCATGGATGAGCTTCACCCGGAAATGCCACGTCAGCCTCGCTCGTAGTGCGCCACGTGTCTGAATTGCTGAGTCACCCCAGGCAGCTGGCAGTCGCGTGTCGCTTCCGGATTCGACCGAAGCCTCGGCCCTCGCACATCCGACGCGTGTGCACCTCCGTGTCCGAAGCTGCTTAGTCACCCGGTGACGAGGCTCGTCCGAAGCGCTGGCACCTCGCATGCGCGCCACCTGCCCTCGCGAAGACCGAGCTGCGTGTCCTCGCTGCTGACTCGCCTTCTCGACCGACTTCGGATCTCCCCTATATATAGAAGGCATGCGAGCCTTCTCGGCTACATTTTGGAAATTGTCATTTTTAGCCCCTTTCTCCATATTTTCTTCATCTTAACCTCCCCCGAAGCCCCAATATCGATTCTAACACCCGGAACACGTCCCGAAGTGCCCGGAAGCCCAGAAAATTTATCTTTTCGGTTTTGAAGCCCGACCTTTCGCAGAGCCCGGTTTCTCAATAAAACTCCCGGTTTTATTAGAAACGATCGTTTTAGGAAACGAATTGCTGCCCGATTTTAATTAAATCAGGTGAGTGTATAGTTACTTTCACCTTACACATAGATATGAAGTATTTTATATAAAATACGTGTTGTGTGAATATTTATTGTTTGTTTATTTGAGTTGGATGTTGAAGGTGTGATTTATACATGTTTTTAAATAATTTAAACTGTATATGTATTTTTATCTACAAAAAATGTTGGGTAAAACATGGGTAGATGAAATAATGGGTGTGTGATGAAAGGTGAGTTGGATAAATGAAATGAACAGTGATATAGATCATAAGTTGAGGGTGAGTGGTGAAAGGAGATCATAAGTTGAGGGTGAGTGGTGAAAGGAGATCATATGTTGAGGGTGAGTGGTGAAATATGAGATAAGCCCTTACCCAAACGGTGACCCCCGTCATTCAGCAGAGTAAGGATGACAACCATGGACTATTCTAGATGGCCTGTGGAACACTAGCAGGCCCGCAACCTGTAGGTTTAATAAACTATATGTTCATTTGGAGTACTCTAAAAACCCATTGACATGTATGACAGGGGAGAATACTGTCAATAATACTGTCAATAAATAAGAGCTATGAATTTAGCCCCTGTTGTATAAACCTTGGTGATGGTGTGACCTTGTGCCTATTCCTTGGGATGAATCCTTAGGAAGGAGTGATAGTTGAATCTTAGGGTAAACCCTTAAGAAATTAATAAGATAATGGGGTTGGGGTAACTTGGTTGATTGATTGATGTTTAAGTATAATAAATTTATTTATTGTGGGTTGAAAACCCTATATGCTCACCAGGCTTCCAAGCCTGACCCACTCAGCTTTTTATGATTACAGGTAGTGGACCCCGAGCATAGTCGGATGATGATGATGAGTGATTTATGGATTATAGGCCAGTAGTTATAAATAACTGTTGTAAGGCTTATAATGTCTTGTTTATGCTTTTGATCTGTATCAGAACATGACATCTCGAGGTTTTAATATAAAAAGAAATTATATATTTCTTAAAGAAAGGTTTTGATAAACTTTTATCATATGTTGTTTTGGGGACCAATTCCGCAACATCTTTTAAAAATATTCTCTGATTTTATTTTAAAAAGCATAAATTAAATCGGTCTTTTCTGGCCGAGAAATTAGGGGATGTCACATTTAGGACTAAGATATATCTTGTTCAATATCACCTGACGCATGACCACTATAGAGGACTTATTGTCATTTCCTATTGAATCTTTTTAGTAAAAGATGCCTCCGAAGAAGTCTAACAGGAAGAAAACCAACCCTCCAACAAATCCACCCCCTCCGCCACCTTCTCAATATGACCCCGTTGTTTTCCAAGCAGCAGTGACAGCCGCCGTGGCTGTCGCTATGTCGCAAAACCATGCAAGTAGTACCAGCGGGGCGGGTAGTGGCGCCAACCCTTCCAATCAAGGAGATAGCCAAGGGCACCCAAGGGAGTGCTCCTACAAAGACTTAACTAACGCCAAACATCGATCATTCGATGGGACTGGAGGTATCATTTCCTTGACACGTTGGTTCGAGAAGTCGAATAAATCTTTGAGATCTGTGCGTGCCCCGAGTCGAGCAAAGTAAAATTTGTGGCATGCACCTTCACTGATAGAGCACTAAATTGGTGGAACAGCCAAGTCAAATCCCTAATTCTCCTGATAGCTAATGCTATGAGTTAGGACGATTTGAAAGAACTGGTGCCGGCTGAATACTGCTCGCGGGGCGAGATGCAAAAACTAGAGCAGGAGCTCTGGAGTCTGAAGATGAAGGGCTCCGACATCGCTGCTTACACTGCGAGGTTCAGTGACCAGGCTCTTCTGTGTCCCGGGATGGTCACCCCGGAGAGTAAAAAGGCGGAGAGATACATCTGGGGATTGACACCCCCGACTCAAGGAAATGTTCTAGCTGCCAATCCACTCACATTCGATAGTGCAAAGCATTTGGCGCAGATATTAATAGACCATGGAGATCGCCAAGATTCTATGCCAGCCGCTCCTGAACCACCGAAAGAAGGTAGTGGAAAGAAAAAAATTTGGAACAAACGCAAGGGCCAATCTTCACAGGAACCCTCCAAGAAACAGCAAACAGTGGCAGTTCATGTTGCTACCATTCCTGCTGCTGTTCCCACTACTACAACACCTCCCAGCCGATATGTTGGAAACCTCCCGTTATGTAACAAATGTAACTACCACCACACAGGAGCTTGCATAGAAATGCTTTGCAAGAACTGCAACAGAAAGGGGTACAACGTCCTTTCTATAGGATGCCCTTGCAACCGACCAATCAGACCACTAGTGGAGGAGTAAGCCAAGCTTGCTATAGATGTGGCAAAATAGGGCACAATGAGAGGGACTTCCCTAAAGCAAAAAATGCTGGCAACATAGGGAGAGTGCTAGCCATGGGCCAGGAGGAGGCAGTTGTAGATCCTACCGTAGTCATGGGTACGTTCCTCCTCGACAACTCTTGTGCATGCATTCTCTTTGATAGTGGTGTGGAGAGGAGTTTTGTCAGTCATAAATTTAAGCACTTACTCAAACACAAACCACAACCACTACATTAAACTTTCACTGTCGAAATGGCCAACGGGAAGAAAGAGAGCGCTAACGATATATTCATAGGCTGTAACCCCACTCTAAACGACCATTCTTTCCCAATCGACCTTATGTCGGTCTCCATAAAAAGCTTTGACGTCATTATTGGCATGGACTGGTTGAGTCCTTATCGTGCTGATATCCTTTGCTATGAAAAAGTCATTCGCCTTAATCTGCCTATTGGAGAATCCCTTGTTATCTACGGCGACAAACCCAGTATGAACCTTCACATCATTTCTTGTATTAATGGCCAAAAATACCTACGAAAAGAGTGTCATGCATTCCTATCCCAAGTAATCAACGAAAAACAAGAAGTAAAAGACCTCGCGAGCATCCCCGAAGTCTGTAATTTCCCTGATATCTTCCCCGAAGATCTTCCAGGAGTTCCTCCTGAACGCCAAGTCGAATTCTGAATCGACTTAATCCCTGGAACTACCCCAGTAGTCAAATCCCCGTATCGCCTAGCGCCAGCAGAAATGCAAGAGTTATCCAGCCAATTAAATGAACTACTCAGTAAGGGATTCATCAGGCCGATCTCTTCACCCTGGGGAGCACCAGTCTTGTTTGTGAAAAAGAAAGACGGATCGTTTCGTATGTGCATAGACTACCGCCAACTGAACAAGCTTACCATTAAAAACTGATACCATATCCCACGAATAGACATGAGTCAGCTACTTTTCAAAGATAGACCTAAGATCGGGGTATCACCAGTTGCGCGTCCATGAGAATGATGTTCCCAAAACAGCTATTCAGACTCGATATGGTCACTAGGAGTTTGTAGCGATGCCCTTCGTTCTAACGAATGCACCCGCGGTATTCATGGATTTAATGAAGAAGGTGTGCCGACCCTTAGTAGACAAATCCGTGATAGTATTCATAGACGATATACTTATCTACTCGCGGAGTAAGGAAGATCATAGCCAGCACCTGAGACAAGTCTTAAAACACTAAGGGCGGAAAGCTTTACGCGAAATTCTCCAAGTGTGAATTTTGGATTAGGAAGGTAAACTTCCTTGGTCACGTGGTCAGCGAAGAAGGAATACACGTCGACCCTTCTAAAATAAAGGCGATTGAGAACTGGTCAGCACCCAAGACGACTTCAGAGATCCGTCAACTTCTAGGACTTGCTGGCTACTACCGCAGGTTCATACAAAACTTCTCCAAAATTGCAAAACCGCTTACCGCCTTGACTCAGAAGGGCGTAACTTTTAGCTAGGAAGATAAACAAGACACTGCATTCAGAAAGATGAAGCAAGCCTTGTGCGGTGCGCCCATTTTGTCTTTTCCAGAAGGTACATAATATTTTCTGGTGTATGGTATTGCATCCAATCAGGAGTTAGGTTGTGCCCTCATGCAGCGAGGAAAGGTTATTGCTTATGCCTCGAGATAGCTTAAAGCACACGAAGTCAATTACACCACTCATGATCTTGAGTTAGGAGCAGTAGTGTTTGCTCTGAAGATCTGGAGACATTACTTATATGGTACGAAGTGCACTATCTTCACCGACCACAAAAGCCTTCAACACATCTTTGATCAGAAAGAACGTAACATGAGACATCGATGATGGGTAGAGCTACTCAATGATTACGAATGCGAATTTCGATATCATCCCGGTAAAGCCAATATAGTAGCAGATTCCCTTAGTCGAAAGGAGTACTCAGGTCATAGAGTGCAGGCACTAACCAAGACCATTCATTCGCATATGTCCACAGAAATCAAAGAGGCTCAGTTGGAAGCCTTAAAACTTGAGAATGTAGCAGGTCAAGCCTTAGGAGGAATGGATAAGAACTTAGAAATCAAGGATGACGGTGTTCGTTACTTCATGAATCGGATCTGGACACCGAAGTTTGGTGGATTCCGAGAGGTTGTCATGAATGAAACCCACAAGACACGATACTCCGTGCATCTAGGTTCAGATAAGATGTATCTGGATCTCAAGAAACTATATTGGTGGCCGAACATCAAAAGCTTCACCTTTATGGGCAAGTGCCTAACTTGCGCCAAGGTCAAAGTACAATATCAAAAGCCCTCGGGTTTATTGCAGCAACCAGAGACACCTGAGTGGAAGTGGGATCAGATTAAAATGGATTTCATTACCAAGTTGCCTAAGACGTCGGGTGGTCATGATAATATTTGGGTGATCGTCGACAGATTAACCAAGTCTGCCCACTTCCTGCCAATCAAAGAAACAGACAAATAGAGAAGCTAACTAGAACTTACATCCGATAGATAGTACGACTCCACGGTGTGTCCATATCTATTATCTCGGATAGATATAGTAGATTCACCTTGCGATTTTGGCAGTCACTTCATAAGGCTCTTGGAACTAAGTTGGACATGAGTACAACATACCATCCTCAAACTGACGGGCAGAGTGAGAGAACCATTCAGACGCTAGAAGACATGTTGAGACCCTGTGTGATCGACTTTGGTAAAGCATGGGACACCCATTTTCCACTGGTCGAGTTTTCATATAACAACAGCTATCACACTAGCATCAAGGTTGCTCCATTTGAAGTCTTCTATGGCCGTAAGTGCAGATCCCCTCTGTGCTGGGCTGAGGTGGGTGACACCCAACTAGCTAAAGGGCAAGTTCCTGATAACACTCTCACTGGCCCAGAAATCATTCGAGAAACCATAGAAAAGATTTTACAAATCCGAGAACGGTTGAAAGCCTCAAGAGATAGACAAAAGAGCTACACAGACAGGAGACAAAAACCCTTGGAATTCCAGGTTGGTGACCGCATTTTGTTGAAGGTATCACCCTGGAAGGGCATGATACGCTTCGGAAAGCGTGGGAAGGTAAACCCAAGGTACATCGGGTCATTTGCGATTCTCAGAATCGGCCCCGTAGCATACAAACTCCGCTTACCTCAAGAACTTAAAAACGTGCACCCTGTATTACACGTTTCAAACCTAAAGAAATGTCTATCTGACGAGACTCTTGTTATTCCACTCGATGAAATCGAGATAAATGAGAGTCTTAACTTCGTGGAAGAACCAGTAGAAATCATGGATAGGGAAATCAAACGAACAAAACAAAGTCGCATACCAATAGTGAAGGTTTGTTGGAACGCCAAGCGAGGACCTGAATTCACTTGGGAGCGGGAATACCAGATTTAACAAAAGTACCCACACCTTTTTCCCTAGTCCATGATGTATTCATTATAGCAAGAATTTCGGGACGAAATTCCGTCTAACGGGGGGATGATGTGACAACCCGTTATTTCAAGTCAATAAAAGTCTAAACTACAACCTTGTACAAGTAAATTCACAACCTAACTTGTGGTTATAAGAACTTTAAATGCCTTGAGTGCATGATTCATTTAACTTATATACAAGTTTATGTGGAAAATCATGTTGAAGTATGGATTGAAACCTAAGCTAATTTGGAATAGTATAAATGAACATAGGTTGAAAGACTAAGGGTTTAAAACATAAATATAACAATTAAATGAGTTTTCACCCAAAGTAATTAAAGGAAATGGAGTTTACGTCGAGGGTTTACGGTTTGAAACTGTTCCAATTTGGTGTTTTCGCTTGATTTTAATCCGAAAACGCTTTTCACTTTGACCCAAATCCGAAAACCTATCTTTCCTTTGACTAAAAACCGTAAACCACCCTATATATAAGTGTTATGGCGAAAACACTTTCAATTCTCACACTTTTCATCCGAAAACACTCCCAAAATCCTCTCAACTATCATCCGCGAACCTTCAAATCTTCATAACTTTTACCCATATTTCATCAAGAACATTCAATTCATCTTCAAATCTTCATATGATCTTCAAGTCTTCATAAACTCCTCAAGAACACCAAGATCCAACCGTGAACACCATAACCTCCAACCGTAAACCCCATTTTCCAACCGAAAACTCATTTCAACATTTCCAATTAATTCCAATTTAATTGTGAGTCCTTCTTATATAATTAATTATTATTTAACCTATTATTTAAATTAATATCTTATTAAGTTAAATACGACGTCAAATACAAATATTTTAGGATAACGTTATTTCGCACGTACGATAGCCCTGGGATCGTCTCTACTTCTTCGCTATCCCAAAATCAAACGCACATACGAGTTGAGTTCAAACCCCTACGTTTTCAGTACTTTTCCATATTTTTTAGGGGGTAATACAAGTACAACACAATTAAATTTGTGTAAACATTCAAACGATTCCAACGGTTATAAACAATTTCAAATGACTTTAAACTATTTCAATCAGTTGCAACCATTGTTCTTACAGTAACATAATTTTATATATATTGTTATTTATATAACTACGAGTACAATCCTTTAATTCTTTGTAACATGCTGAGCAACGGAAAACTTTTTAGAATAATCACATTTCAAATGGATCATATTTATAAAGTATAATAGGTATAGTTTAGGGAACACCGACATCATATTTACAAAATATAGAGATACAAAACAAATGAACATATAAACTATAAATTGTATAGTTTATGGAACATAAGTATTATCTTACTAAGTACAGGTTTTATCACAGTAACGAACATATAAACTATATTAGGTATAGTTTATGGAACATATAAACAAACATTCATTTCAAAAGATTTTCAATTATTCTACACTTAACCGTCGATATAGCTTTGTGAGATAACGTCTTCAAGTACATATTTAAGTGCCAACAAATGTCCTGACCTTAATAACAAGAGTCTCCTGGAGGGAGAGCGTAAATTTGTGTATAGATCTATACAGGATTGACAATCCCGCACCTCGACTGTTAGCTACAATCAGGCCGGCAGGCCTGGGGTGACAAATGTACTGAACGATTTCAACGCCTGAAGAACGTCGTGTCAGGCCATCTGTCGTATTAGTATGGTTATGAGAACTCACAATTTGGTATTGAACAACACGATTAGTGTATGAATAGATAACCACTTCACATAGTTTTATTTAAATGATAAGGCTATAAAACATTATTTTACAAGTATCACTGGTGAATCCAGAGGGTTTTAACATAAGTACGAATACAGAAGATTATTCCAGCACATAGAAAAAATATATTCATAGTTTTATGTGAATTAAAACTATTTTTTTTTACTATAACATTTACGCGTTTCGAGCTCAACAAATTACAACAGAAAATATAGGATTTTCTGGGAAAACACACTTACATTTTCAAGGAACAAATTGATGGTTTTCAATTACAAACATGCTTATGAACTCACCAACTTAAATGTTGATACACTTTCAAAATCACTTGTATTCTCAGGGAACCGATAAGACAGGTACACCCGCAGGTTTTTGAGAAGACGGAGCTTTTAGAGTCACGTCTTTTATACTTTTTTTATACATTTTGATGTCATACAAACTATGTTATGAACAGATGTAAATACTATATTTTATCAATGTAATGGTTGTGTTTGCTTGATTACTATTATACAATTGTTGTGATACTATACATGACGTCCTCCGCCCCGAACGTTTCCGCCGTTCCGGTTTGGGGTGTGACAGAAAGCTTACCATAACGATGTACAATGTCGATTTCATCCATAGTAGCATGTATCAACCAATTTACCATCGATAATCTTGAGGAAGAAGGTTTTCGCGTCTAGGGCTTTTGGAAATGATTGTTGGGTTAAGGGTTATCAAAAGAAGCAAGAAGAAAATATGGGATGGGTGTTTTGTCGTTTCATATCATCGCTAATTGTGGGTATATCGTAACCAAATGGAAAAGACAAAAATACCAACAAGTGCCAGGCACGTGAGGTGCTCTAACGGAGAAATGAGAAGGAAGGAGTAGGCGGGTTAAAAACTTTTGACTCCGAGGATGGTCCAAGTTCAAAAAATAATTAGGGACCCTCAGTGATAAGTATCCCAAACCACAAGGACCATCCGTGTAATTTACTAAAAAAAAGTAGGGTTTAAGATAATTGAAAGTTTAAGTCTAGTCTATAATTTCTATTGCATTTATTAAAACAAAAAATGAACACTATTAAATTAATAAAGAAAATCCAAATCGCTTTTGAATTTACGATCCAATTTAAGACGAAAGATGTATCAAATCTGTTAAAATCAGACCAAATTTATATTTAATTACTTTTAATCTTCCGATTCTCATTTGTTCCGTTCACACATGATGAACAGCGGCAATACTTTGTATGGACCGTGTGTAATGAATCAGGACCATATGCGTTAAATTTTCAACCACCATAGTTGTTATGCGATTAAGAAACTTCCACTGTATTAAAATAGAAACTGAACACTATCAAAATAGAAAGGCAAGATAATTGTAACCTTTTATTAATTTTTAGACAAAATCTCATAAATGGTGTGTTTTTCGAAATTTATAAATGGTCTAGGTGTTTTTGAAATTTAGGATATGATCTCTAAGTTTAAAAAACTTCATAGAGATGATCCTTATAGTTTTAAAACTTTTACCAAATAGTTTATCATCCATATAAAAAACTTACATACTCTTTTTAATATATTTTTGATTTTCTTTATTTAAATATATTAAAAAATAATAATAAATAACTCCACCTCCTCCTATCTCAGTTTTCCAATCACCACGGGTACATTGTGGTTCTTCAAATCAGAACTCAATGGAAATCATTTGTGTTTTTTTTTCTCAATGGTAACTCAAGAATAAGAATCCTAAATTCAAATCAAAAACTGAAATTGTATGTGTTTTTTATTTTCGAAGAACAATTTGAGATAGTTTGTGTGTGTGTTCTCATTTATGGAAATCGATTTGTATGTGGGTATTCATCCCCCCCCCCTCCCCCCCTAAATTGGTTTTTATGTGGATGTTTATATCTCACTGTTCATCGGAGAGAAACAGTTATTCCATTAGCTCCGATAACAATCAGCCAAACTTTTGATTCAAGGCAACCACATCAGTTCTTCATCGGTATCATCAAATAAAATAAGAACATAGTTATATCACCATTGATACCCGATTCATTCTTCATGTAACGAAAGAGGAGATAGAGATGACGAAAAACCCACAAAAAAGAAACTTGTTGTTTTCTTCGAACCATATCAAATCTTTGTTGGGATTTCCAGATTTCAATTATTTGTTGCTTTGTATTTTTGGTTCCCAGGTCTCCACTTCATTTGGAAAGTTTTTGTTATGCGTATATATGAACGAAAGAGGGGTAAAAATGATGGAACCAGGAAAAAGATGTAATGGAGAGAGGGGGGGTGGGCCCAAGCTAGGGTTTTTTTTGACAAAACTATAAAAATGGTCCTTGTGGTACGCATTTTTTCCTGGGTTTTGGTCTAAACCCTGACTTTTTTGGCTTCCTAGTCCTTTTGAGCTAGTTTCGTTGCGGATTTGGTCCCTCTGTATACTGAAATGACTTTAATACCCTTGGGTATTTTGTTTTATTTTTTTTCATTTTTCAAATCTAATATTTATTTATTTATTTATTTATTTAAATAAATAAAAAATAAGTCTCTCTCTCTCTCAACTACACTATTCCTCTCTCTCTCCCTCTCTCTCTCTCTCGGCTTAACTTTTCTCATCTTGTACTTCTCCATCATCAAACCAAAAGAAAATTCAACAAAAATATCCGATCTGTATCTAGCTTCTTAATTAATTTGGTCTCTAACATAAGGCATGGTGAAAGTATCGCATTCCACCTAGTTCTAGCCCTTCTTCCAGTAGCCATCTTCATCTTCTTCCTCTTAGTTAGTTTCATCATACGGAAGAACAAGATGAATGCAAGCTGAAACGAGACAGTCCACAATCAAAAATCCGATGAATAAAGTCCTTACATCAAGCTTTGCGCATCACCATACACGTTAGTAGACATCGATGTTTTCACAGATGGATTCAACGAAAGAAGAATCATTGGAAAAGGGAGCTTAGGATTGCTTTGGGGAGGAAGATCATCAAAGTTGAACCCTTTGAACATATATGCATGGAAGACGATGCAAGCAGTAACATTTAAGATATGATGCTGTCTCTCTCTCTCTCTCACTCATGATGAAAGAATAACATTGACTCGTCTTCTTGTTAATCCTCCTTTACCAATTAATATGTAACAACTTGTATTCCTCTTACTCATCTTACGATTCTAATTTCAAAGATCAGTTCAATCTCCCCCAATGTTAGAGTACAAGAACAAACCCGATATCCTAAACCCTAGACGAGAATCCAATCGAAACCAGCCTCACAACTCCTGTATACCTCTTCACCATCGACGGTCACCAATCAATTGAGAATAATCATTATTCTTTATCCCAAAAGTACATAGATCAACACAGGTTTTTCATTTTTCTCTTCTAAAGTAATAAGAATGAAACTTGTGACATAACATTTCTCAAAAATCTTGATGTGGTTTCTGGTAGCTTACATCCTCCTCCTACTCAGCCCTTCTCTAATTTCATGGTTATATTTTAGGTTACATGTGAAATCTATCTATTGCAAGAGAAGAACGAGTGCGATTTTACTGGAGTAAATCAATTTTAAGATATGTGTGCACCAATCGATCTTGGTTTCTTTGGAATCGACACAAAAATATGAGAGAGAGATAAAGAGAGAAAGTAAGAGAGAGAGAGAGAGAGACTCTTATTTTTTTTATTATTTAAATAAATAAATATGTATTGGATTTAAAAAATGAAAGAAAATTAGAAAATAATTACCCAAGGATATTAAAGTCATTTCAGTTTACTGAGGGACCATATCCGCAACGAAACTAGCTCTAAAGGACCACGAAGTGAAAAAAGTCGGGGTTTGGACCAAAACCCAGAAAAATGCATACCATAGGGACCATTTTTGCAGTTTTGTCTTATTTTTTTTAAATAGATTTAAGACAAAAGTTCATAATTGGTCCTTGTGGTTTGCAAAATATTACACTTTAAGGAGTTTAATGAAAAACATAACGCCACTGCTTTATATGCTTTCAAAAATTATATGAATGGTCCTTCTGGCATTAAATTTAATTTTTGACTAGTTATTTTTTTCTAAATGACCAAAAGACCCTTGGACCAAATCTAACAATTATGTATACATTAAGGATCAATTCTAAAAATTTGAAATTTTGTACATATATAAATTATAAATATAAATTTGATATATATATATATATATATATATATATATATATATATATATATATATATAGAAAAAACATCATAAATGGTCCCTGTGGTTTCCCAAAATCTGAAGTTTAGTCCCTGTGGTTTAAAAACGTCATAGATGGTCCCTGTGCTTTCAAAACTTTTGACTATTGCTCCTTATTGCTAACTCCGTTAAGTTTGTCCGTTAACTAAAGGGCATTTTCGTCTTATCACGATCACAGGGACCATTTATGATGTTTTTTTCGCTTATTTAAAAATAAATAAAAAAAGAAAATAATAAACAAAGGGTCACTCTCTCTCTCTCTCCCTCTCTCATTAACTTCTCAGATCTAAAACTCAATCCCAATTAATGTCATTAGATGTTTAGAACCACAAGAACCACAAGCATTGTTAACCCCTTTCCTCTCTTACATCATCTGCTTGTTTGTTGTCCCTCATTCCATCTGGTCAATCGCAACTAACCCTTTTCCTATCTTAGACAGATCATAGCTTTCAAGGATCCTCGTCTTTCCTTTAATCGAGTTGCATATGTGTAAATTAAAGTTATAATGTTCATTCGGTACCTGATTTGGAGAAGACGTCTTCGTTTGGGTATGCTTCTTCATCTATCCTGTTGGCTATCTTACCGCCATAGCTTTGATTTCCATGGAAAAGAGCTAGAAACAAATGAGCAACCCTATTTGCTAAATCCCTTCACCAGATGCATCGACGTGTGACTCTACTCTCAATTGAAGAAGACGATGGCAATAACCGGTACTCAGACCAGAAGATGATCGTGTTCCAAAGGATTTAACCTCTGAGGTTTTCCTGAAATCGGTAAGAGAACCGAAGAGACCATCGATTCATCTTTGATTTGTAGGTGATTGCAACAGGGCAATGTTTTGGTTCTGTCATTTCACCGAACACTTTATGTGCATAGCTCGTCTGATAATTTATTATGAATGAATGCACGACGATTCAGCCATAACTTAGTATATGAAATCCAACATATAATAGGGGAAGTGTAGGGATGAAGGTTTGAAATTGAAGAGATTAACAAACAAGATTTTGTTAATTAGAGAAATGAATAAATGTTTCTGTTTTGTTGATAATTGGGTTGGAGAGAGATCGAGTGGTTTTTAGAGAGAGAGATCGAGTTAGGCATCTTGGAGGTACGGTGGTTTGTTGGTTGTCTCACAAAAAAATGCAGATATATGGGTGGTGACGGTGGAATTAGGCGGAGGAGATCAAGTGGTTTTTAGAGAGAGAGAGAGAGAGAGAGAGAGATGGGACCCCCTTTTTGCATATTATTTAATTTTTTTTTAAATAAAAGAAAACATCAAAAATGGTCCTGTGATCGTGAAAAGACGAAAATGCCCTTTAGTTAACGGAAAAACTTAACAAAGTTAGCAATAAGGACCAATCGTCAAAAGTTTTAAAAGCAAAAAGACCATCTATGACATTTTTAAACCACGGGGACTAAGCTTCAGATTTTGGGAAACCACAGGGACCATTTATGATGTTTTTTCATATATATATATATATATATATATATATATATATATATATATATATATATATATATATATATATACACACACAAACGTTGTTTTTTTTCAACAGTTTGATAAGTTATTATTTTTATTTTTTATAGCGTTTTGACTTTTGTTTTTTATTTTTTTTTTATAATTTTAGTTATTTATGTTTTTTCTAATATTTTTATTTATTTTGATTCATGTAAATGAACGCAAATTCGATAAATCATGTGGGAATTATTTTTTCTTTCATTTTTCTAATTTATAAATTGAACCGGTAATGTTTTTTTTTTTCGTTAATGTTCTTTTTTTTTACATGGATGATCCACCAAATAATTGAAGTTGTTATTTATATTTATTTAAAAAAATAATTAGGTTAAACTTTATATTGATTTATACGTTTTATAATTTTCCATAGTAATTATCGTTAGCAATTTTAAGTTTGCAGTTCTTATTATCATTATTAGAACTTTTTTTCATTTCCTACTAAATCGGTTTCTGGTTCTTTGGTTTGTAAGTACCAAAAATTAAGACTAAAAATTTTGATTTTTAAATTAATAAAACCATTATCGAAAACAACATCATAGAAACTATGGTGAATCAAAGTGTATCAATAAACATCAAAGTACATCAGAGTAATATAAAATGTTGAACAATGTTGTAACATCCCAAAAATTCATGACCAAAAGTTTTGTTTTAAACTATTAAATAAAACCATAGTTATTAAAATCATTCTATCAAAAACATAAGTCATAGTATCCAAATATCAAATAAGAGTATCATATCAAAACATCAGAGTAAACATCCCAGGCTAAACATCATGGTGTGTGCAATGAAGTCATCCCGAGCTCTTCCCTTTGCTACTAGAAGTACCTAAAACCAAAACTGAAAAAACCGTATACACGAAGCTTAGTGAGTTTCCCCAAGCTACCACATACCATACACATAATCACATACTTGGCCCCCGCCCGACCTCGAGCCCTGCCCGACATCAGGTCTTGACTGGCATTGAGCCCCGTTCGGTATACAAATACGCTTTTCCCAGGCCCCGCCTGTCTCTGGGCCTCGCCCGCTATATGCATACATTCAATACCATATAATCATGCTATACATAAAGAAACCATACACAATACTATATGTTCCAGTCCTAAGGCCTCACCTATCATGGGCACCGACCCCTACTCTTCTAATGATGAGATATGGAACCCCGTCCACACTCAGCTAGTGATGAGATACAGGAACCCGCCCACATTCACCTCCCTAACAAGGCACATACAAGTAGCACACAGACAACAAGTATAATCAAACATGCATATATTCTTCGGGTACCACCCGACATGGAACCGTAGTCCGGAAACACATATAAACATTCATCGGGCACCGCCCGGCATCGGACCGTAATCTATATAAACACATATAAACACATATAAACATTCAACTAGCTGCTCTGCATAAAGATCTCTAATTACTGCCACTGTCCGAAATATCGGATTCCTACTAGTTGCCAAACCAGAGAGTAACCTCACAGTCGCTCCTTGCAACCTCCGAAGAAAAAATTTGGTTATCGAAAACTTCCCTATCCACATTGCCACTCTTGGCTCCATAAACCCTGGGATCCCCGATTCCATACCTCGACCCAACGATCCCTGCCAGGTCCCACCTACATTGCTATAATCACACGGGCCTTGCCCATGTGTCCCACCCAATCTATACCACAGAGCGGCCTTACCCACGGGTCCCACCTATCTTGGGCTGCACAGGCCCATCTCCACCTCAAACCCCAACAACCTACCTTTCCTGATTCCCATCATGTTGTGGCCTTTCCACAATCTTATGAACTTGCCCACCCTGACCTAACTCATCTAAAAGAATATGTGAATGCTACGGGTTATCCCACAGTCTTACAACACTTTCCTCACACTACCTGGCCACCTAGAGGACGCTATGGCCGCCACGCAGTCGCATGATACTCTCCCCTGCTATCTCAACCAACGCCCATGGCCCTACTGCTAATTTAGCAATCTGAACACATATCAAGGTCGAGCACGCACGCGGTCTATCATTCCAACTGAACTCGCATCCTGTCTGGAACCCCCAAACTGGTTCCCCAACACCTGCTACCAAACACCAAGGAGGTACGATTCCCATGTTGGGAAGTTCCCCAAACTTCCAACTCACGCAATCCGCCCTTCATACGTCCACTTGGCCATCCTCCTTTCCTTGATAGGGTGTACGAGATTCATCCTAGCTTCGCACCCGCTTGTGTCCTGAATATTCGAACAGTTCTCCCCCACTGAGATTCGACTAAATCTTCATGGCACATAAGATTGGAAGGATTCCCAATCCTTCTTACCATCCAATGATCAATCCGCTGGCAACCAAAGCTTATCACTGGTAGTGTTCCAAAACTAACCAATACTAAAGTAGTACAACTCTTGAAGACTATCAGAACACTTCTCGAGTTCCAATCACACTTGCGACAACTATCGCAACCTGGGAACCCTCTATATAAGGAGATGACCTCACACTACTACTCTAAGATTCATGGTATGTAGATGGCATATAACCCAAACATGAGAAGAAAATATAACTCCAAGATAAACTTACTCATACCGATGGAAGACAATAACAATAAAATGATAAATAAAAACTGATAGGAAAGAAAAATATACACACTTGCGATGTCAGAAGCTGCTCGCGCCTCCTCTGTAGTCAACTGAAAAGCCCTGCTCTTCGCCGCAGACGTATCTGCCCAGCCTAGACGGCCGCCGGTGATCCTTAATGTCGCAGGGGCAGGTGCCATCACATGTCCCACTGGAGCCAAACTCGGACATTGGGCCATCTTGTGGCCCCGTTGACTGCAATGAAAGTGGATAAGGTCTGATCCCTAGGTGGTGGTAGCAGTACAATCCCTGCTATAATGACCGATCCGACTACACTTGAAGCAGCCAGAATCACCACCACTGCCACTCCTACACGCACCCTCGTGTGTCCTGGGGTACTTGCCATAGCGGCTATGGTCCTGACGATTCTTGAATCTAGAATCTGATACCTTGGGCCACTTGCCCGATCCCACGGATGTCTGAATCTCATCTTTCTTCCTCTTACTCTCTATGTCCAAGTCGATCTCCCTCTCCCTGGCTCGAGTGATCATATCCTATAACCTCTTGCAGCTGGACCGGCTCACAAACTGCCTGATGTCACTCCTCAGCATCTCTTGGTACCGAGCCTTATTCATCTCCTCGTCCGCCACATACTACGAGATGAGAAGGTCCCTCTCCCTGAACTTGGCGGTGATCTCAACCACCGTCTATATAGTCTGCACGAGGTCATGGAACTCCTATGCTAGCTTCTGCACCTCAATCAATGGTGCAAACTCGGATCTGAACTTGGCCGAGAAGTCACTCCATGTCATCACATCAATAGCGGCATCAATTCCAATAGCATACCCAATCTCCCCACACCAATCACGTGCTCAGTATTTCAGGAGGCAGGACGCAAGTCGGACCTTGTCCCCCTCGGGACAACGGCTGGTACGAAAAGCATTGGCGGCATCTGCCAACCACCGACTGCTAGAAATGGGGTCCTTAGCCCCATGATAGTCTGGAGCTCCACAAGCTCTGGTATCCCGGAATGTCAATGTGCGCGCCCCCATCATGACTGCCATCTCAGTGCGGAATATGCTCAGCCTCTCATCAAGAATCTCCAAAATTCCGTCCTTGACCGTACCGAAGATCATAGGAGTCTGGTCAATGATACTGCGCGTAATCTCAGATGAAATGAACTCCTTCATCTGATCATCAAGGTGCATGACTCCAGAGCCCGAGCCTGATCCCTCGCCGACACCAGAACTGCCAACTGGTCTACCACGTAGCGTCAACATACTGAAAATACACCATAACAATCATCAGGTTACTCATCATAACTCGAGGGATCTCACACACTAGAAGTTCCCTAGTTTCATTGCGGCCCTCCTAGACTCGAATATGGATCCTCTACTTTTAGTAGTATGGGCCCATAC
Source organism: Lactuca virosa (assembly GCF_052849685.1). NCBI lineage: Eukaryota > Viridiplantae > Streptophyta > Magnoliopsida > Asterales > Asteraceae > Lactuca > Lactuca virosa. The sequence continues at coordinate 382,608,248 of NC_136428.1, forward strand.
TACCTTCCACATCTATCCGTACTTTCCTCAAGAATTGCCTTGACTCCACCAAGTCCCTTCCACTACTACTACTTCCCGTGCTAATATCATCCTAGGCTTGCCCTAGGGTAATCTTCGACCCACTCTCTGCCATCAGCTGCATAAGAAGTCCCTGCTACCTTTCCCTAACTAGCTCGCGAATACCATTACATATTACTAAGACCAGATAATTCTTCAAATTAGAGGTCTTTCCCTACAACGATTAGACTCAAACAAGAGCTGCGAAATAGGGTTAAACCTAACCTTCTGAAATTATGTAGTCATCATAATATGTAACTTAGTGTGTTCGTTTACTAGTTAGTTATAGGCAACTAGGACTCCTAAAAGCACAAATCAAGCAGCATTCGGGCGTTGATTAACCAAAACCAAGCATATCCTAATCAGGCCATCATATCACTGACTAATGAGTACTAGCATCCAGTTCAATAAGCTCATACATTAGGCATACAAGGCATCCTTCCAAGATCCTTAGACCTAATCTAACATGCAGTTCACATATTCACAATTCATATTATAACATAAACGTGTATGGGTAATTTGGGAGAACTTACTTGAGCTCGGCTGATTGCATGCACCACACCATTTTCTCTTTTTAAAAATCCTTTTTATAAAAATGATTTTCTTTTGAAAATTTTCATACCATGTCCTCAGTTTGAGTTCAGACACACCCAAGAGTGTACCCGAATCCCTCAAACCAAGGCTCTGATACCAGCTAGTAACATCCCGAAAATTCATGACCAAAAGTTTCGTTTTAAACCATTAAATAAAACCATACTTATTAAAATCATTTTATCAAAAACATAAGTCATAGTATCCAAACATCAAATCAGAGTATTATATCAAAACACTAGAGTAAACATCCCAGGCTAAACATCGTGGTGTGTGCAATGCAGTCATCCTGAGCTCTTCCCTTTACTACCAGAAGTAGTTGAAACCAAAACTGAAAACCATAAGCACAAAGCTTAGTGAGTTTCCCCAAGCTTCCAGATACCATACACATAATCACACATTGGGCCCCTGCCCGACCTCTAGCCGCACCCGGCATCAGGCCCCGCTCGGTATACAGATCTGTTTTTCCCAGGTCCCACCTGTCTCTGGGCCTCGCCCGCTATATGCATACATTCAATACCATATAATCATGCTATACATAAAGTAACCATACACAGTACTATATGTTCAAGTCCTAAGGCGTCGCCTATCATGGGCACCGCCCCTACTCTGCTAATGATGAGATATGGAACCCCGTCCACACTCAGCTAGTGATGAGATACGGGAACCCGCCCACATTCACCTCCCTAACCAGGCACATACAAATATCACACGGACAACAAGTATAATCAAACATGTACATATTCTTCGGGTACCACCCGACATCGAACCATAGTCCGAAAACACATATAAACATTCATCGGGCACCGCCCGACATCAGACCTTAGTCCGAAAAACATATAAACATTGATCGGGCGCCGCCCCGCATCGGACCTTAGTCTGGAAACCATATAATCATAAATATGGGCCAGAATTGGTGCCTTCGACCCGTTCAAACAGGAGGAAACTCTCCTCAAACGTTGAAGCTCACTGTAAAAAACTCCTAGCTGTAGTCCTACCGAGTCCCCGAGCTATCCATGACAAATATCACCCAATTAACAATTAGGTTCCACACTGTAATCCATAATACTTACTTGGGGTGAAATGAACGTTTCACCCTTGGTCCAACAAGACTCACAATCGAGGCCCAAGCCCAAAACCATAATTTCCATGAAAGCCCATCAGTGGCCCAATTTTCCAAATTGGGCCCAACCCCTACATGGAACAACCCTTTGAATCCATTCCATACTTCATAACCCTCCAGGGTCAACCTTGGTCAAATTCAAGTCAAGGTCAAAGTCAACATCCAAGTCAAAGTCAAAGTCAACGCTTCGAGTTGACTCAACTCGTCGAGTTATTTCTTCAACTCGTCGAGTTCCCGTAAATCACAAAATCACGATATCTTGCATCAACTCGTCGAGTTTTTCCCAAACGCATCGAGTTCTTCCATTTAAACAGAATCGGGACACTTTGAATCAACTCGTCGAGTTCCTCCGATGAACTCGTTGAGTTCTTTAGTCTGTTAGCCCCTTCTTAATGCATTAAGTCTTTATTCTTCAGATCTGAACACCATACTCTAGATCTAGATTGGAAGTACCTTTTAGATGCGTAAAGTTTCCAAATTTACCCATTAATCCCATCCTAAAGAGAATAATCTCAAACGCTAACCCAAAAAGGTCCAAAGTTTTAATCCAAAACCACCAAAACTACCAGGTAGACGATGAGGTCATAGATCTGGACCATAAGAACCAAAATTTCAAGCTTTCTCTACATACATGGCCATTAAAAGCTCCAAAAGGCCAAAATGATGGTCTATAGGTTGCATGGGACTTCCATGGCCATAAAGTTGGCACCTTTATGCCATGAAAACTCCTCAAGACCTTAGATCTGAAGTGTTAACCCATTTACGACGTCCAACTCTCTAGGACCAATATATTTGGACAAAACCAAGCAAAATTACCTAACGGCTCCTCCTCGTTCAAGATTTATACCATAAAAGTGTCAAAAATGAAGCAAAATTTCTGGATCCAACGACTCCTCCTCGTTCCTCCAAGCTTCTCTTTCTTCCACAAGCTTCAAGCACACAACACTCCTTCAAAAATGGCTCACAAACTCACACAAATGCCTTAGGGTTTATGGATTTAGGGTTAGGATAGTGGAAGCTGGAAATGAGGCCAAACCCTAAAGCTTAAGGTGTTTTAATAGGGTGAAAAATCCCAGATCAAGGGTTTCCCAAACCCTATCCAACTCGTCGAGTTGGTCCTCCCCAACTCATCGAGTTGGTTTTTAAATTACCGCATGCCCAATTATTCCAACACGTCGAGTTCTCACCCTTGAACTTGACGAGTTGGCCTCTTGATTGAAGATTTTCTTTCCTTAATTAGCCTTCTGGATTCCGGGTGTTACAACTCTCCCCTACTTAGACTAGACTTCGTCCTCGAAGTCCGTTGCAGTCACCTACCCCGAAAACAGCTCATGTACCATGCTCCCGACTCTTCCTTTCCGACATGAACTAACTGATGTTTCCCATGAGTACTGACACCCGCCCTCCTGAGGGTACAACCATCACCCCGCACAATCAGTGGCCTTCCCAAGGCAACTGAACTCAACTAAAAAGACCCTTTCCTAACCTTAGGAAAGATGAACCCTTCGTCTCAAGCGTAAAACCATCTTTCGGCTTTCTGGCCCTGAATCCTTACATTGATCTGACTCCACGACAGACCACTTATCTTGAAACCGAACCATATAATTCCCCGCGGATAACTGATCCTCAATCACTCCCATTCCTGCTTATCGCTATATTACCCATCAAATGACTTCTCTTACCATACCCAGATGTTGAACGTCCATCTCAGCATGCAGATCAAATAATCCTATGAGTAAAAGATCCATCCCCATAACGGTTAGACTCAGACGAGAGCAGCGCAGCAGAGTCAAATTAATTACTCTGAGATTATTTAACCCCACTGTAAGTGGCTCAGTATCTCCCGGTCAACTAGCTGCTCCGCATAAAGATCCCTAATTACTATCGTTGTCTGAAATATCAGATTCCTACTAGTTGCCAAACCAGAGAGTAACCTCACAGTCGCTCCCTGCGACCTCCGAAGAAAAACTTCGGTTATCGAAAACTGCCCTATCCACATTTTCACTATTGACTCCATAAACCCTAGGATCCCTGATCCCATACCCCGACCCTACGGTCCCTGCTAGGTCCCACCTCCATTGCTATAATCACACAGGCCTCGCCCACATGTGCCAACCAATCTATACCACGGAGCGGCCTTGCCCACGGGTCCCACCTATCTAGGGCTGCACAGGCCCATCTCCACCTCAAACCCCAACAACCTACCTTTCCTGATTCCCATCATGTTGTGCCCTTTTCACAATCTTATGAATTGGCCCACCCTAACCTAACTCATCTAAAAGAATATGTGAATGTTACGGGTCATCCCGCAGTCTTACAACGCTTTCCCCACACTATGTGGCCACCTATAGGACGCTACGGCTGCCCCACAGTCACATGATACTCTCCCCTGTTATCTCAACCAACGCCCATGGCCCTACTGCTAATTTACCAATCTGAACACTTATCAAGGTCGAGCACGCACGCGGTCTATCATTCCAACTGAACTCGCATCTTGTCTGGAACCCCCAAACTGGTTCCCCAACACCTGCTACCAAACACCAAGGAGGTACGATCCCCATGTTGGGAAGTTCCCCGAACTTCCAACTCATGCAATCCACCCTTCAGACGTCTACTTGGAAGTTTCCTTGATGGGGTATGCGGGATTCATCCTAGTTTCCCACCCGCTTCCGTCCTGAATACTCGAACAGTTCTCCCCCACTTAGATTCGACTAAATCTTCATGGAAAATAAGATTGGAAGGATTGCCAATCCTTCTTACCATCCAATGATCAATCCGCTGGAAACCAACGCTTATCACTTTTAGTGTTCCAAAACTAACCAATACTAAAGCAGTACAACTCTTGAAGACTAACGAAACACTTCCTGAGTTCCAATCACACTTGCGATAGCTACCGCAACCTGCGAACCCTCTATATAAGGAGACGACCTCACACTACTACACTAAGATTCATGGTATGCAGATGACATATAACCCGAACGTGAGCAGAAAATATAATTCCAAGATACACCTACTCATACCAATGCAAGACAATAGCAATAAAATCATGAATAAAAACTGATAGGAAAGCAAAAGATACACACTTACGATATCGGAAGGTGCTCGCGCTTCCTCTGTAGTCAGCTGGAAAGCCCTACTCTTCGCCCATGCATCTCTGCGTGGCCCTGACTGCCGTCGGTGATCCTCAATGTCGTAGGGGCAGGTGCCATCACCTGTCCCACTGCAGCCAAACTCGGACATTGGGCCTTCTTGTGGCCCCGCTGACTACAATGAAAGCAAATTAGTTCTGATCCCTGGGTGGTGGTAGCAATACAATCCCTGATATACTAACCGATCCGGCTGCACTTGAAGCAGCCCCACTTGGAACATATTTTTCAGTCATCAGGCTCCGCCTAGTATAGATACAAATGTATAAACACATGCAAAAATCATAAAAATAAATAGCATACAATATAATCATCAGGCCCCTCCCGGTATGCATATAATCACATAAGAAATGAAAGAGTCATACAGACAAGTAACATCCTAAACATAATAAACCATGGGCCGACATTGGTGCCTTTGACCCGCTAAACACAGTGAGGAAACTCACCTCAAGCTGTTGAATTCCTCAGATAGAATCTATGTCTATTGATCCGGAGAATCCCCGTGCTAACACCATCAAACAATACCTAATTAATAATTTGGTCTTGACCCATAACCAAAATATAAATCACTTGCCTATTATCCAAGGTAAAAGACCATTTTAACCTTTCTCTACTTGGCCCAAAACCAAGACCCAACCCATTAACACCAAAAAGCCCCAATTATGGCCTATCTTCCTAAATAGGCCCAAAAACCATTATCGGCCTAATACAAGAAGGCCCAAAACCCTAAATGACACCTAAGGCTCCAAATGAACCCGAACACACTAAGGCCCAAAGTAAAAAACTAGTGGCCCTTTAAGAACCCAAAGCCCAAAACAACGCCTCACGTCGTGACCAATCCTTGGACACATCGTGAGATGTGTTCAATCTGATTCTAGGAGTCACTCCTGACTCAAACGACTCAACTGGGACGTTGAATCATGCTCACGTCGTGAGACCTTATGTCTCACATCGTGAGAACGGTCTGAAGCCAAAACCACCTTTTCAACATTCTTAATCCGTTCAAACCTTAAGTTTACCCCTTCTAGAAGCTAAAGGGAACTCTAATGGTCCATAAAAATTCTTGCTTTATGGACATGCACGTTCCTTCACCATTTTAGCTCAAAAGTGCAAATATGGCCTCAAGTCCTCATGTAAGCTCTAATACTGTAACGCCTGTGTTTCTGGGCAAAGAATTAGTATAGTGATGTAATAGTCAGGGTCAACCATTGTAACTCGTTTTAAAGTAATAAAGGTGAATTACTTGAATATTATGTGAATTATGTGCTTTTGTGTGCTTCTTACTTGTTTATAATAATATAATAAATAAAGGATAAAAATAAAATAAGATGTTAAATAAACACGATATCTATGAAGAAAGTTGTAGTGGTCGTGACAAGGATTTCAGAGATATAAAGAACGCCGGAATCCGAGTTATAACAAAGAAGTTATGGCCTGTCGAAGTTTCGCGACAGAACGGGCACGACACTACGTGACATAAATAGTAAATTTACGATAAAGCGATTTTGAGCCTTAGCGATCTAAACGAAAGTCCTAGAATGCGTTAAACCAAGAGCATGCATAAAAAGAACGCCCAAATCTGACTTCGTATGAGGAAGTTATGATTTTTTGAAGTTTCGGCTTAGTAGTGTACAGCCCGGAACTCGAAGATTAGATCGAGCGGTTTTTAGCCGACACAACCTAAACGAGAATCGAAGATCTCATTAGTAGTAGCGTAACGATAAAAAGACAGACGAAAATGGAGTCCGTATGTAGAAGTTATGAATTCTACACGGTCGTTTAGTAGGGTAATCTTCTTATACTACTAAATTTAAAATCGGTCGAGAATTAACCGACGAAGTCTAAACGAAAGTTGTAGAGTATGGTCCCAGCTACTCGTGGATATAAATAACGTCGAAAACAGAGCTCGTACGAGAAAGTTACGAATTTTTGAAATCAGGAGTGCAAATTGCGAGACTGTCCGAAGAAGAACGCCCCGCGTAGAGGAGGAATACCCCGCGTTCTCGCAACACTAGGTCCGAAGTGAGCAACGATGCACCATCCAATGGTTGACACGCAATCGGTACGAACGTGCTTCGTACCCTCATACGCGCAGCGTTCCGAGGAATGCCCAGCGTACCACCGAAGGAACGCGCAGCGTAGTCAGCAGCTTCGATCTATAAAAGGGTTGCGAGGCTAGCCTTCATTTTCACACTTTTCTCCATCTTTTTCTCTCTCTACTCTCTCTCTCTCTCTAGCCTCCCCAAACACCCCCAAAGCCTAGGAAACCTTTCTAGCTCTAGAAGGAAGCCTCGGAGAGCCCGGAGTCTCCGAGAAAAAGAGTTTTTCGGTTTGAAACTCTGCCCGTGTAGAGCCCGGTTTTCAATCGAACTTCCCGGTTTCGTCAAAGGAGATTAATTTAAGAAGCGAAGTGCTATCCGAATCACTCCTTATCAGGTGAGTGCATAGTCACTTTCATCTTACACATAGATATGAAGTATTTTATATAAATTATGTGCTATGTGTCTAAATATATGATGTCTGTTTACCTAAGATGTTTGTTGGATGAAAGATCTGAACCTCTTTCTTTTCAGATCTGAACTTCTTCCTTTAGATCTGAACATTTTCTTCCAGATCTGAACTTTCTCCTTCAGATCTAGATTTTCCTTTGGATCTAAACTTTTTCTTTTTTAGATCTAAGACTTTTCTTCAGATCTAAATGGTATATGTATTTTTGTCAGATCTAACCCTTTACTTTCAGATCTGAACTTTTTCCTTCAGATATGGACTTTCTCACTGCAGATCTGAACTTTTCAGATCTAAACCTGATATATGGATGATTTATACTTGAGATATGTGCTGGATGAAAGATCTAAACTTCTTCCTTTCCAGATTTAAACTTTTCTTCAAATCTAGAGTGTATATGTATTTTATGCTTTGAAACATATGATGAAAGATTTAAACTTTGTTTTTCAGATCTAGACCTTTTTTCTTCAGATCTAAACCGTATATCTATTTTCTTTACAGATCTAAACTATTTCTTCAGATCTGAACTGTATATATGTATTTTATATCTACAAATATGTTGGGTAAAACATAGGTAGATGAAATAGTTGGTGTGTGATGAAAGATGAGTTAGAGGATGAGATAAAAGGTAATATAGATTATGAGATGAGGGTGAGAGGTGAAAAATGAGAGAAACCTTTACCCAAACGATGGCCCCGTCATCTAGAAGAGTACGGATGACAACCATGGACTATTCCAGACAGTCTGTGGAACACTAGCAGGCTCGCTACCTGTAGGTTTTGTGAACGATATGTTCACCTGGTGTACTCTAAAAACCCATTGACATGTATTGCAGGTGGACTCCCGCAAATAATATTGTCGATAAATGAGAGCTATGGACTAAGCAGCCGTTGGATGAACCCTGGCAGCTATGGATTTAGTGCCTGTTGTATAAAGCTTGGCGACGATGGACTTCATGCCTACTCCTTAGGAAAACCCTTAGGAATGAGTGATAGATGATCCTTAGGGTAGATCCCTAGGAATTAAATAAGATAATGGGGATGAGTAATTGGGTTAATTGTTTGACGATAAAACATAATAACTTTATTATTGTGAGTTGAAAACCCTATGTACTCACCAGGTTTCCCAACCTGACCCACTCAGTTTATTTGTATCACAGGTGTCGGTATAAAGCTACAGTTCACTGAGGGATTAAAGAGATGCATATCACTAGTGTAAATGAATGTAAGTTCTATTTATTCTTATGTTTCTATATTGACGTTGACATCCCAAGGTTTTAAAAGGAATAAAATACATTTCTTCGGAAGTACTTTGATAACATATTTATCATGTTTTTCTGGTAACAAAATTCCGCAACACTTTTATTAAGAAGTTTACTCTGATTTTTTATTAAAAAGCGTAAACTAAATTGGTCTTTTTTGGCCGTAAAAATGGGTATGTCACAGTTGGTATCAGAGCATTAGTTTAAGCAAACTAGGAATTTGTAGGATTTCTAGACTTAAACTTAGAATGCTAAGCGATGATTGTGAGATGAGTGTTTACCATATTTTAGACACGAGCACTAGTTTATTTTAGGAAAGATGCCTAAATTGCTTTATGTGCTAAATGAATTATGATGCTTTATGATGCTACCGGATCTATGGTCTGTTGTCGACCTGGTTTGGAAATTTTATGTGTACAGGTTTCTAAACGATTGATTACGGAATTAGAACTGACATGTAACTTTTCGGGGTAATAAGGAGATTTATACATCTATCTTAAATAAATATTTTCTATCTAAATTCTCATCGCTACACGTCGAACGTCTGATTTTGGTGTATAGATCGACATGGTGAGCCCTCGAAGTGGATTCAGAAATGGTAACCCGCAGCCTGAGCCACAAGTGATCGAGAAAGCACCAGAAGTAGCAGTTGCACCTGAACCAATCACGATGGCAGGAGTACAAGAAATGGTGCGGATGATGTTGGATCAATAGATGGAAGAGACAAGGCGTTTACTTCAACAAAGTAAGGAAGAACTTACTGTGTCGGTATGCCAGGCACCAACTCTTGAGGCAACCATCTGGGTTGCTAAGTCTATTGAAGAAATGATCAACGATAGGACCGCCAACAAGGTTGAAGTTGGCAAGAAGAGGAAATTTGAGGGGTCTTCAAGGTCCAACAAGAGCAACATGTTCTCAAAGTCTGGCAAAGGAGTAGGTAAAGAAAGATGGTGGGGAAAGTGCAAAAATAAGCACTCTGGAAGGGAGGTGACTTGCTTCAAATGTGGAAAGTGTGGGCATTACGCCGATGAGTGTAAGTTTACCGAGAAGGTTTGTTTCGGGTGTAACGAAGAAGGACATATTTCTAAGAACTGCCCAAGGAAAAATGGAGCCGCAAGAGCAAATGCGCCTCCAAACTCGAAGGCAAAATCATCTCATACAATCCTCGACGAAGCAAGTAATGACGCAAGGAATCACGAGTGAGGATTTTCTATCCGAAGATCAAGATATGTAGTAGCCATACGGGTAGTATCATATGATGTAGCCTATTAAAGGCATAGTCTAGGGTGAACTTGAACACCTATGTAATCGTTTCAAGGAATAATATAAAACCTTCATTTTGCTATCTGATGTGTTAAGCTGTTATGTGAATTTTCTTGTATGGTGACTTGGAAAGCTGCGAGACAATACTTAGGACGAGTATGAGTAGGTGTGAATGGTAGTAGAGGCCTATACTACCGGAAGCACAGGACTCGCACTTGGATCAGGGAAGGTCACAAGGTTACCAAGAAGCTAGTAATTGATTCTGCTTTGTTCATATCTTTCGTTACCATCGTTCCGGGAATGACTAAGAAGATGATTGTTATTCCGACCCAAGAGGTCATATCGAATCGAGTCTGACCAAGATGAGTTAGTCATGTGGTTCAGAGAACCAAGTCTGATGTAGTATTCCACTCAAACTAGAAGACTGAAGTATCGTAATCATTGTTAAAGTAAGAAGCTTGTAGCTAGAAGTGCTACATGCTAGAATGTGATATTATCACATTGGAACACAAAGGAAGGTATATTACGTTCAGAACCTCGACTCTAAAAGACTTGAGTCTAAGCAGTACATAATATGATATGAGGTCATTTGAAAATAACACATCAGTCTACTATGGTAATCAAAGGAAAGAACTTATCTGAAGTCTGTTTAAGAAGGAGCAGGAGTCTCCAATAAGGATTGAGTTTGTAACTCGAAGGTCACAATTGAAAGTTCAACATAGGAGAAGGAGCGGGTGCAAGATCGAGCACCGCCTGCAGACAAGAATTCCAAAAGTTAGATACTCATTCGAAGGAAACATAATAGTTACGAATGTTACCTAGGATAAAGAGATAACGTATGGAGTAATTATACAAGTCATGTCTTGTTGGTGTTTCCGAGAATGGAATTGAAGACTTCATAGTCTGTAGCAACGCATCTGGAGCTAGTTTGTGTTCTGACCCAAAGGGATAAGGTGATAGCATATGCATCGAGACAATTGAAAGAACACGAAAGGAACAACCCCACTCATGATCTGGAATTGGCGGCGGTAGTATTTTCACTAAAGATATGGAGACATTATGTTTACGGCACGAAGTGCAAGCTTTTCACTGACCGTAAAAGTGTTCAGTATCTCTTTGATCAAAAAGAGTTGAATATGAGGCAACGACGCTGGATAGAGTTGCTTAAGGATTACAATTGCGAGAAACTTTACCACCCTGGTAAAGCAACTGTTGTAGCTGATGCTTTAAGCCGAAAAGTGATCCTTGAAAGGAAAAGGCCAAGGGAATTAAGGATTGAAGTTGTCTCAACGATTGTGGAGAGCATCAAGAAAGCTCAGGAAGAAGCTTTAGAGAAAAATGACCAAAAGGAGGAACGTTTGGGTAAAATGTTAGTGTTCGGTACAAACAGTCAAGGATTAAAGGTATTCCAAGATAGGATTTGGGTACCTAAAACGAGAGGAATAAGAGATCGTATGATGGAAGAAGCTTACAAGACCATGTACTCGATCCATCCCGGCAGCACAAAAATGTATAGGGATCTGAAACCTTACTACTGGTGGTCGAAGATGAAGCTCGATGTTGCAAAGTAAGTGGCCGAGTGTGTGACATGTGCAAGAGTTAAGGCACAACATCAGAAACCGTATGAGAGTTTAGAACCTTTACCTGTACCCATGGGTAAATGGGAAGGCATCACCATGGATTTTGTGACTAAACTGCCCAGAACGAAGGACGGTCACGACATGATTTGGGTGGTCGTTGATCGGTTCACTAAGAGTGCACACTTCATAGCAGCCAACGAAAGATGGTCTATGGATAAGCTCGCCAATGCTTACATGAAGGAGGTGGTAAGACTTCACAATGTTCCTTTAACGATTATATCAGATCATGATAGTCGTTTCACGTCAAGGTTTTGGAAGAGCCTACAAGAGGAATTGGGTACGAAATTGTGTTTAAGTACAACTTATCATCCGCAAACTGATGGTCAGAGCAAAAGAACGATTCAAACGTTGGAGGATATGCTAAGAGCGTGTACCCTAGAGTTCCAAGGTAACTGGGATGAACACTTACCTTTGGTAGAGTTTTCCTACAACAATAGTTACCATTCGAGCATTAAGATGGCACCCCCAAACCAGAACGGCGGAAACGTTGGGGGCGGAGGACGTCATGTACAGTATCATATCAATGCATAATAGTAAACAAGCAACAACATCATCCATTGAAAGACACCAAAATATGAATCAAAATAAAAGACGAGTCTCGAATGTGCTCCGTCTTCTCAAAACCTGGTCCAGTGTACCTGTCTACTGGTGACCTGAGAATACAAGTTATTTTGAAAGAGTAGATCAACATTTAAGCTGGTGAGTTCATAAGTATTTAGTGTCAGTTGTTTGTATATGTTTGATGAAAGTGTTTGTAAATGTTGTATGTGTTTGTTGTAAATGTTTGTATCTCCTATAAAATCCTATATTTTCTACTTTAACTGAAATGTAGTCTTCTACCAAGACACGACTGTTCTGAATGTTTGTTCTTTTGTAAAAGTGAGTGTTTTTCCCAAAGACTGACTATCATTGCCAAAAATATAGTTTACATTATCGTTTATGTGAGAAGATCACAATTTGAATGTAATGGGAAAATAATAAAGATGTACTTGTAGTATTGTATATAGCTACTACCGTTGTACTAAATACCTTAAACCAATTGTTTAATTAAGGTAAAATGTGATATGATTGTAACCATACTTGATTGACTAGTAAATCACGACGTTCGAAGACGTCGAAATGGTATGCGTCACTCGTAGACCTGCAGGTCCCACTGTAGCTAGCAGCAAGGTGTAGGATGGTCAATCCCGTATAGACCTATACACAAACTCACGCTCTCCCTCCAAGAGACTCTGGTTACAAAATGTGACACAGCAGTACATTGCCATGCCATGAAGTAGTGGCTCACATTAATGTTATAGTATTCTTGTATTAGTATTGTATGTTCTCTCTGTTCTAGTGTATTGTATGTTCTCTTTGTATAGTGTATAGTATGTTCCTCTTTGTTTCTCATTATAGTATGTTCTTTCTGTTCCTTCTGTTTCTCATTATAGTATGTTTGAAATGACTCATGTATGAATTGACTCTTGTATGTTTCGTTGTGCTAGAAATAGTGAGTAGTAGTCCTCTAAAGTATACCTATTATAGTTTACTAGTAATGTTGTTTGAATGACTGAGTATGTTTGTACAACTTTGCTACCCCAAGGTGTTGAAACAATGTAAGAACTTTTATATCCATACACATATACATAATATATAACTAAGATCCAAATGACACTCGGACAAACAACCGATACCCTAAGTCCACAACCAAACAAGGAATAGGAAATAAAGTGAGTTACCAGTCCTATGCCCTTTCAACCTTATTTATATAACTATATCTATGTAGACATGATTTTAACAATATATAAGTTTAAAAGAGTTTGATAAAGAGTTTAGCATATAAAAGACTTTTAAACGTAAAAAGGAATTTTAACCATTTGAATGGTTACAGATGACTTGATGTCAGTTTATAAAATGTTTTGAAATAGTTTGTTTGATAACACAGTTTTGAAGTATAAGAAATCCACTTGTTTGATAGTTATTAATCACATGTGATTGATACAATAACTATAATGTTTTCAGCTTGTATTTCCCCCCCCCCCCCCCGTAAAAGCATTTAAATCATTTAAAAGATAAGTTAAGGGGTATGAACACACCTGGTTGTGAGTGATTCGAATGTAAGATCGATAAAGGATGCCAAGTGTCAAGTGAAGCCTTGAGCACAAACGGATCCTATTAAGCATATAATGACACGTATATGTGTATTATTAGTGTATATAACAACTAATCATGTAAGGGAACTACCTAAGATTGTAGGAAACACCCTAAATGAAGTGTTAGGCTCACTAATGGAAGCTTGGAAGGGGTTTCACGGCCACCCAAGGATGGGTTTACGACCTTATAGAGTTCACGGCCTCATGAGGTGTTCACGGCCCAATGAACCTATGAAGGGTTCACGGCCCTTATGAATCTATGAAGGGTTCATGACCCTTATGAAGGGTTCACTGCCGTGATCCCTTCAAGTTCATGAAGGTGGTGATGAATCATGAGAAATCAAGGCTAGGATCTAGTAACCTTTCAAGTATAACAAGTTTAAGGTTAAAACACTTACATTTTTTGAGCTTTGGAGTGTTCACGGTCGAAGCTTTTTGAGAGAGAATGGGGTGTTCACGGTTGAGAGGAGGAGAAGTGAGGAGAAAAAGAGGTCACTCTTTTATATATAGGAGGTGGTTCACGGCCGTGAACCTAGATTGCGGCCGTGAACACCTTGTGAGTGGTTTTCTGGTTCGAATTTATCCTCCCGATCTCAAGCTAACTCATCCTAGCATCCATTCTTACATTATACTAGGATTAGAAACTCTCAAACAAATCCTTAACAGTGCTAAAATATAGCAAAAACTAGTCTGACTTTGATTGAATTGCATGGCTGTACAAGATAGAAATTTTGGGTTGTCACATCATCCCCCGTTAGAGAGAATTTCGTCCCGAAATTAGAGTTTAAGCTATTAAGAAATTACAAATAACTAAGTAAAAATATGAGGATATTTCAGTTTCATCTGCTCCTCGCGCTCCCAAGTGAATTCAGGTCCTCGCTTGGCATTCCAGCGAACCTTTACAATCGGCATATGACTTTGCTTCGTTTGATTGACCTCTCGGTCCATGATCTCTACTGGTTCTTCCACGAAGTTGAGGCTCTCGTTGATCTCGATCTCGTCGAGTGGGATTTCAAGAGTGTCATCGGACAGACACTTTTTCAAGTTCGAGACGTGGAAAGTAGGGTGTACGTTACTAAGTTCGTGAGGTAGTTTGAGTTTTTAAGCTACAGGGCCGATTCTAGCGATAATCTCGAAAGGCCCTACGTATCTTGGATTTAGCTTTCCACGCTTTCCGAAGTGTATCAAGCCTTTCCAGGGTGAGACCTTCAATAGAACATGGTCGCCAACCTGGAATTCCATTGGTTTCCTTCTCTTGTCTGCGTAGCTTTTCTATCGGTCTCTAGAGGCTTTCAATCGTTCATGAATCTGAACGATCTTCTCTTTCGTTTCCTGAATGATTTCCGGACCTATGAGAGTTCTGTCAGGAACTCGTCCTTTAGCTAACTGAGTGTCACCCACCTCAGCCCAACACAGAGGGGATCTGCACTTACAACCATAGAGTGCTTCAAATGGAGCAGCCTTTATGCTTGTGTGATAACTGTTATTGTAGGAGAACTCGACAAGGGGTAAGTGAGTATCCCATGCCTTCCCAAAGTCTATCACACAGGCTCGCAACATATCTTCCAAAGTTTGAATAGTCCTCTCACTTTGTCCGTCGGTTTGCGGATGGTAGGCTGTACTCATGTCCAGCCTAGTTCCCAGGGAACCTTGTAGCGATTGCCAGAACCTTGAAGTGAATCTACTATCTCTATCAGAGATAATGGATATGGGAACATCATGCATTCGTACGATCTCCCTAATGTATGTTCTAGTTAGCTTCTCCATCTTGTCCGTTTCTTTGATAGGTAGGAAGTGTGCGGACTTTGTTAACCTGTCTACGATCACCCAAATCGTATCGAGACCACCCGTTGTCTTGGGCAACTTGGTTATGAAGTCCATCGTGATCCGCTCCCACTTCCATTTAGGTATCTCCGATTGTTGAAGTAAACCTGAGGGTTTCTCGTATTCGACCTTAACCTTGGCGCAAGTAAGGCACTTGCTCACGAAGGTAGCAATCTCTTCTTTCATGCTAGGCCACCAATGTAACTTTTTAAGATCCAGATACATCTTATATGAACCTGGGTGGACGGAATATCGAGTGTTGTGCGCTTCAGTCATGACCAAGTCTCTGAAACCACCGTGCCTCGGTGTCCAGATCCGATCCATGAGATATAAGGCTCCGCCACATTTTCAGGTTTCAAGGCCTCAAGCTGAGCCTCATTAATTTGTGTGGACAGATGTGAATGGATAGTTATAGTCAATGATTTGACTCTACGACCAAAGTATTCTTTCCGACTTAGGGCGTCAGCTACTACGTTTGCCTTGCCGGGATGATAACGAATTTCGCATTCGTAGTCATTGAGTAGCTTGACCCACCGTCGTTGTCTCATATTAAGCTCCTTCTGGTCGAATATATGATGAAGGCTCTTGTAGTCTGTAAAGATAGTGCTCTTTGTACCATACAGGTAGTGTTTCCAAATCTTCAGAGCAAATACCACTGCTCCTAACTCAAGATCTTGTGTGGTGTAGTTGACTTCGTGTGTCTTTAGCTGTCTTGAGGCATAGGCGATGACCTTACCTCGTTGCATAAGAACACAGCCAAGCCCTTGGTTGGATGCATCGCAATTAACCAAGAAGTCTTCTATCCCTTCTGGGAGGGATAGTATCGGTGCGGTGCATAAGGATCGCTTTAGCGTTTGGAACACTTTCTCTTGTTTCTCTTCCTAGTCAAAGGCCACGCCTTTCTGGGTCAATGTTGTAAGCTGTTTCGCAATCCTAGAGAAGTTCTGAATGAATCTGCGGTAGTAGCCAGCGAGACCTAGAAATTGATGAATTTCTGTAGGCGTCTTCGGTGCTAACTAGTTCTTAATGGCCTTTATTTTAGAAGGGTCCACTTGAATTCCCTCTTCACTAACAACGTGACCCAAGAATTCGACTCTTCGAATCCAAAATTCGCACTTAGAGAACTTCGCGTGGAGCTTCTCTGATCGTAACGTTTCTAAGACCTGCCGTAGATGTTGACTATGCTCCTCCTTACTCCGAGAGTAGATAAGTATGTCATCGATGGACACAATGATGAACTGATCCAAGTAAGGACGACACACCCTATTCATTAAGTCCATGAATACTGCGGCTGCATTGATCAATCCAAATGGAATCACTACAAACTCGTAGTGTCCATAACGAGTTCGGAAGGCTGTCTTGGGAACATCCTCCTCTAGCACTCGTAACTGGTGATACCCGAATCTCAGATCTATCTTTGAAAAGTAATTCGCCCCTTGTAGTTGGTCGAACAAATCGTCTATCCGAGGCAGAGGGTAACGATTCTTGACGGTAAGCTTGTTCAGTTCTCTGTTGTCGATGCACATACGGAACGATCCGTCTTTCTTCTTCCCGAACAAGACCGGTGCTCCCCATGGTGAGAAGTTTGGTCTAATAAAGCCCTTGCTGAGTAATTCGTTAAGTTGACCGGATAGCTCCTGCACCTCAGCTGGTGCTAGACGATAGGGCGATTTGGCTACTAGGGTAACCCCTGGAACTAAGCGATTCTGAACTCGACTTGACGCTGCGGAGGTAATCCTGGTAGTTCTTCTGGAAAGATATCGGGAAATTCGCGTACTTCTGGGATGTTCTTTATGCCTTTTGTCTCTTGACTCATATCGACAACATGAGCAAGGAATGCATGACATTCCTTTCGTAAGTACTTCTGGGCTTGTATGCTCGAGATGATATGAAGGTTCGTGTCGGGTTTGTCGCCGTAGATCAGTTGGGTTTCGTTA
Organism: Lactuca virosa; assembly: GCF_052849685.1. Lineage (NCBI taxonomy): Eukaryota > Viridiplantae > Streptophyta > Magnoliopsida > Asterales > Asteraceae > Lactuca > Lactuca virosa. The sequence continues at coordinate 382,625,730 of NC_136428.1, forward strand.
GACGGTAGATTTAGACGAACGACTTTCTCATAACACATGATGTCGGCACGATGAGAACTCAACCAATACATGCCAATAATGACTTCGGAACTTTTAATTGAGACTGGCATGAGGTCGATTGGAAATGAATGACTATCCTGAGTTAGAGTACATCCTATGTATATACAGCTAGTGCTTATTGTCTTTCCGTTAGCCATTTCTACAGTGAACGGTTCTTTAAGTGCATGTGATTGTCGTTTAAGTAAGTGAGCAAATTTCTGGTTCACGAAACTCCTCTCCGCTCCACTATGAAACAGTATGCGTGCATATGAGTTATCGAGGAGAAACGTACCAGTGACCACTGTAGGTTCGGCTACAGCTTCCTCGTGGCCTATAGCCAAAACTCTACCCACTCCGCCGGTATTCCCTGCCTTCGGGCAGTTCCTCTTGTAGTGGCCTACCTCGCCACATCCATAGCAAGCCTAGCCCACGCCAATGCCGGGGATTTGGTTGATCGGCCTTGTCGGAGATTTGCAGAAACGGGCAGTGTGCCCTTTCTTATTGCAGTTAGCGCACTGCATTTCCCGGCAGGGTCCAGTGTGGTGGAAGCTGCACCTGTTGCACATAGGCAAGCTTCCAGCATAATGCTTCATCGACATAGTAGCAATAGGTGTTATCGCTGCATGAACAGCCACGACATGCTGCTTTTTGGCAGAGTTCTGCACCGCGTTTTTCTTCTTGTTATCCCAGAACTTCCGCTTGTTGTCAGCGGCTTTGGATGCTTCTGAGATGGCTAGTGTTGTTGTTGTTGTCGGGGTACGAACTCCATGATCAATGAGCCGTTGTGCCAAACGTTTGGCACTGTCGAAGGTAGCGGGGTTTGAAGCTAAGATATTCCCCTAAAATGGAGGCACCAGCCCCCAAATATACCTCTCTATTTTCTTTCCCTCAGTAGGGACCATTCCTGGACATAGTGCCACCAGATCGCTGAATCTGGCAGTATAGGCTACTATGTGGGAGCCCTTCATGGTTAGGCTCCAGAGTTCCTATTCAAGTTTCTGAACTTCGCCCCTCAAGAAGTACTCCTCGATCATGAGCTCCTTCAGAGCTTCCCAGCCCATAGCATTAGCCACTATTAGAGTTAGTGACTTGACATGGCTATTCCACCATGTCAGGGCTCGGTACGTGAAGGTGCAGGCAGCAAATTTAACTTTGCTTCCTTCCGGACAGGAACCAATCTCGAAGATCGATTCCTTTTTCTCGAACCATTGCGAGAGGGCAATGATTCCGCCAGTCCCGTTAAAGGTCCTGGGCTTACAGTTGGTGAAATCCTTACACGAGCACTCTCTAGAGCGCACTGGAGCATCACCATGAGTGGAATGAACTGTTGTTCCACTTCCGCTAGTACCACTAGCACTGAATTGGGCTAAGGCTGCCGAAACAGCCGCAACCACTGCCGCTTGGATTGCTGCCGGATTGTATTGTGGAGGAGGTGGTGGTTGAGTAGGAGTTATCGGTGGATTGCGTCTCGGTGTTCGGCGTGGAGGCATCTTTCAACTAAAAGTTTACAAAGATGAAGATGATAGTAAGAATCAATTGTGAGTACAATGAGAGTGATCCATGGACTAAGTCTCCATAGCCCAACAAAACAGATGAGAGTATGATTGAAATAGAGATCTAATAGTAGAATGATGAAAGCACTTGGATGAAGATTTACCAAAAGACTAAATGTCTGTCAATAATATTGGCATTATAGATATATTTGATGGGTTCTGAGCATTCTAACACTCCTATGGTGTACATGCAACCCTAAATACTTTGGATATATGTTTTCTCTATTATACATGCAAATATGAAGTTTCCAAGATATTACCCTATCTAGCATACAAAGGCTTGATACTTGGGTAATAAAACAAGTTAGATGACATACCTTTTCTTGTGGTTGATTCCTTGGAGCTTTAAGAGCCTAAAACCAATAATGTGAATGCCTCAAGTGGAATCACAAGTCACCATCAACACCTTGGAAGACTTTAGAGAATATCTATGCTCCATAAAATCGGCCCTCTCCTTATCACACACAATCTAGTGCCAATATTATGAGCCAAGGACCCCTTTATATATTACGGAGGATTAGGGTTACATTCATGTAAACCCTAATACCCATGACCTTTCATTTACATAGGATCCATGGATTAAAAGCTCCATGGACTATCCATGGAGTTCCATACACTCTTAGCCCATGCTAAATAAACCTTGGCCCATTCCATATATATATATATATATATATATATATATATATATATATATATATATATATATATATATATATATATATATATATATATATATATATATATATATATATATAAGAGTCCATATTTAATTAGCCTCTTTTGATCACTAAATTAATTCCAAATTAATTCTAGATCAATACTAATTAAATAATATGATTTCATATTAATATATTAGAACTTATAATAAATTAATAAATCATAAATATCCTTTTTCTCATAAGTCTATCCATACAAATTGTTCTGGTGAAGTGCAACCCAAATGGACCATGCTATGTCGGATCAAGTATATATACCAATTATAGTTATGGACTTAGACACTAATCCAATAGTATTATGTTCGGGGAAAATGACTTAGAAGTAGGTCTTACATCAAACCATAACAAGAAAATTTTGACAGTAGATAGACCTAGCAACAGTACTTCAAGTACATGAATATTTACAGGGAAAAGTGCTACTTAGAGCATAGATATGAAGGCTATTCCTTAAACCAAAAGAAAGGATGAGCAGAGCATCTCCTACCAGCGACGGGCACCTCTCCGACGGACCCTCACTTCAGCTAGCTGACGCTCTACCCCAAGGAGGTGTCGTTCATGCACTGTCTGGCGTGCTCGGAGTTCTATGACTTCAACTCGGGTTACATCTAGATCTTGCTGCAAAGCCTCATTGTCTCTCCTGTGAGCAACTTCCAGATTGCGGATATTATCCGTGTTGGCGTTTGTGTCATTATCTAATTCGATGGTTTGCCGAATGGCTATCGTTCCAAGCTCAACATTTCGAGCCACACGACGAACCAGGATGGGAAGAATTCTGTCCGCAGATCCTCCCTCGCTTATGTTGTAGAAGCTCCGGTCTCCGTTGTATGGTAAGGGTTGACCCTGCTCACGGCTCCACCTACCCAAGTTATCAGCTCACTGAAGAGTCGGGATATGAAAAGCCGAACGAGGGTTAAGATTTGGGATCAGAGGTACCAGGGGTAGATCATTGACTTCTGGCTTGGAGTCAAAATCCTCCAGGAAGTTCTCTGCGAAGTCATCATCCAATGGGATTGCAAGATTTTCTTCAGGCTCTACATCGAGCCATCCTCCATTTCCTTGGTTGGGAAAGTACGGGTCGCCGTGGGGATGGAATCCAGCCATGTTATCTACGCGAGAATAGGGGTAAAAGAATTAGTTAATATACATACTACATAAGATAATTATAAGATGATCATTACCAGTTACTCCAATATTTGTGTAGTGCGTACCAATCATATGTAACCAAAACAGGATAGACCCTCGAATAAGTGATCCTAACTCTAGATCACGGATTCTAAGTCTATGACACCTTAGCCACATATAACCTTAGCGTATCCACATAACATCTATTGACATACTAATAAAGACTTTTTAGTTTGCACATAAGTAGTTATAGTAACACAAAATACTCCTATAGTATTTGAAGTTTATGTTTTGTTCTAAAGTTTTCATTGTAGTAGTGTTGGTAAGTTTTTAGACTTGCTGCAACACCACAACCATTCCTAGGCACATGCTAATCACTTCTCAGAAAGATATAGTTGGTTAGGCTATATCACTCCCAGATCTGATTATATGTCCCCAAGCCTACTTGTGCTGTCCAACAACCGCAATACTTTTGTTCTGTCCTAGAATGACACTAATTTTAGTATGAATGCAACTATGTATACTTCGGTTAAATATTTTATTATTTAAAAGTATAAACTCTTGGTCAGAGTATTTTAATCCCAATGTGTTTATAGTTGTATATCTTTTATTGGTTCATATACTCAATTCACTATAAACAAAGCTCTGCTACCAATCTGTCACACCCCCAAACCAGAACGGCGGAAACGTACGGAGGTGGAGGACGTCATGTATAGTATCATATCAATGCATAATAGTAAACAAGCAACAACATCATCCATTACATTAATAGTATAATTTAATACAAGTGTGTTTTGTGTATAGTTTCAAAGACACCAAAATATGAATCAAAATAAAAGACGAGTCTCGAATGTGCTCCGTCTTCTCAAAACCTGGTCCAGTGTACCTGTCTACTGGTGACCTAAGAATACAAGATATTTTGAAAGAGTAGATCAGCATTTAAGCTGGTGAGTTCATAAGTATTTAGTGTCAGTTGTTTGTATATGTTTGATGAAAGTGTTTGTATATGTTGTATGTGTTTGTTGTAAATGTTTGTATCTCCTAGAAAATCCTATATTTTCTACTTTAACTGAAATGTAGTCTTCTACCAAGACACGACTGTTCTGAATGTTTGTTCTTTTGTAAAAGTGAGTGTTTTTCCCAAAGACTGACTATCATTTACCAAAAATATAGTTTACATTATCTTTTATGTGAGAAGATCACAATTTGAATGTAATGGGAAAATAATAAAGATGTACTTGTAGTATTGTATATAGCAACTACCGTTGTACTAAATACCTTAAACCAATTGTTTAATTAAGGTAAAATGTGATATGATTGTAACCATACTTGATTGACTAGTAAATCACGACGTTCGAAGACGTCGAAATGGTATGCGTCACTCGTAGACCTGCAGGTCCCACTGTAGCTAGCAGCAAGGTGTAGGATGGTCAATCCCGTATAGACCTATACACAAACTCACGCTCTCCCTCCAAGAGACTCTGGTTACAAAACGTGACACAGCAGTACATTGCCATGCCATGAAGTAGTGGCTCACATTAATGTTATAGTATTCTTGTATTAGTATTGTATGTTCTCTCTGTTCTAGTGTATTGTATGTTCTCTTTGTATAGTGTATAGTATGTTCCTCTTTGTTTCTCATTATAGTATGTTCTTTCTGTTCCTTCTGTTTCTCATTATAGTATGTTTGAAATGACTCATGTATGAATTGACTCTTGTATGTTTCGTAGTGCTAGAAATAGTGAGTAGTAGTCCTCTAAAGTATACCTATTATAGTTTACTAGTAATGTTGTTTGAATGACTGAGTATGTTTGTACACCTTTGCTACCCCAAGGTGTTGAAACAATGTAAGAACTTTTATATCTATACACATATACGTAATATATAACTAAGATCCAAATGACACTCGGACAAACAACCGATACGCTAAGTCCACAACCAAACAAGGAATAGGAAATAAAGTGAGTTACCATTCCTATGCCCTTTCAACCTTATTTATATAACTATATCTATGTAGACATGATTTTAACAATATATAAGTTTAAAAGAGTTTGATAAAGAGTTTAGCATATAAAAGACTTTTAAACGTAAAAAGGAAGTTTAACCATTTGAATGGTTATAGATGACTTGATGTCAGTTTATAAAATGTTTTGAAATAGTTTGTTTGATAACACAGTTTTGAAGTATAAGAAATACACTTGTTTGATAGTTATTAATCACATGTGATTGATACAATAACTATAATGTTTTCAACTTGTATTCACCCCTCCCCCCCCCACCGTAAAAGCATTTAAATCATTTAAAAGATAAGTTAAGGGGTATGAACACACCTGGTTGTGAGTGATTCGAATGTAAGATCGATAAAGGATGACAAGTGTCAAGTGAAGCCTTGAGCACAAACGGATCCTATTAAGCATATAATGACATATATATGTATATAATTAGTGTATAAAACAACTAATCATGTAAGGGAACTACCTAAGATTGCAGCAAACACCCTAAATGAAGTGTTAGGCTCACTAATGGAAGCTTGGAAGGGGTTTCACGGCCACCCAAGGATGGGTTTGCGGCCTTATAGAGTTCACGACCTCATGAGGTTCACGGCCTCATGAGGTGTTCACGGCC